>NC_084826.1:20085578-20448004 GCF_958449725.1 Rosa rugosa | reverse complement strand
GTTCGAATCCCAACTCCATCCCGTGGCCAGCAGATTTGAGGGACCCTTTGGGTTCGTGCGTCTGCGGTGCAGTGGATTAGTCTGGCTTTGCCAGGCTTTCGCCGCAATGTCGGTGCAGGTGTCCTGGCGCTGGGATACCACTGCATGGGTGTGTGAGTTACTAACAACTAACCCGATAAAAAAAAAAGAAACTTTCACATATCAAATTTACAATCCGTATATAAATGTGGAGAAGAAGGTAAAGAATAGGAAAAGTTACAGTGTAATTAGCACCATAGCAAACGTATGTCCCTTCAATTGGTGGCAGCGGCTCGGGAGCGGATTTGGGATCTTGCAAGTAATCTTTGTATAGCTTATAGCCTTATAATACGGTGGTGGAGGTGGGTAGGTGGCTGTAGCCATTTCAAGCACCTTGTTGCCAAACCTAACATCAGCCAAAAGGAATAAAGCATTAAGTTAAACTTCAATGGATGGAGACGAAAATTGTACGAGACAAAAGTTACCGACATCGAACAAGAAATTTCACCTAAAACTCACAAAACCCTAAAAGTGAGAAAGTCGGTCATTGTTTAAACTAACTAATAACCAGGAGTCCATGAAACTGTAAAGCCACATTTGGTTACTGATAAACCAAAAATAATAAAACAAATAGATTATTTTTATTACAGCAAATTGCTCCTTCCACACAATCAAATTACCTGTGTTTGTTCTTTAAGAACACGTAGAAAAGAAAACAGAAAACTGAAATTTCAAAACTCTGTAGTTTTGATTGCTCAGGCCCAGAATAAACCATCACACTGTATGAATAATTTTCAATATTACGCTGTTTGTTCAAGTAGCATATCTATCTTGACAAGCAAAACCACTGCTTTGACCCCAAAAAAAAAAAAAAATGAAAGCCACCAAATTGCCACATTAGCTTGTTCTTCTCTATTCTCATTATCGGTATTAGCAGCTGCATTAGGAGCAGCATTAACAGTGGCACTAAATCTGGCCGGACAAGAACCAACATCACTCATCAATTCTTGATCTAACTAATTCAATTTTCACATGCCCAATCAGAAATACCAAACCCAACATAGGAAATTTGAAGTAAGAGAGAGATAGGCAATTAGCTTCAGATTTCTTAGCCCTCAGAATTCCGCAATCACAAGAAATTGAGGCAATTTGAACCTTGAAGGGCCAAGTTTTGGAAACAAAAGCTGAAATCCGCAGCACCGTAGCTTAATATTTCATAAATGTTAAGCGCTGGACCAAGGGGAGGAAAAAGTTGAAATCCGCAGCACCGTAGGTTTTGTGAACCAATTCACTTTAGGGTAAATTAGTTGAAAAATTAACCAGATTTCTTTTGTTTCACTTTTTCTTATTTCTGATCATACAAGTAAGGGGGGGGGGGGGGGGGGGGGGTTAAAAATAAAGAATAAAAAAATTCATGTGGTTTACTAAATTTCTTATCAGGTTGATTCTCATATTTAGTACTTGAGTACTTATATAATATCCTGTGTAATTGTGTTTGATGTGAAGTTGTGAATAGAATTACTTGACATCCACCTCTCAAATGTTTTTGTGCAACTTCTAAAAAGACTCATGTTATTATCTTAGTTAGTTCTCTTGATGCATATTGTTGTTTGAAGTATAGGCACCATGTCCCCATGTATACTTTAATTTTAATTATTAATCAAGGTTTGAGGACAACTGCTTACTTAAAAATAAAAAATAAAATAAAATAACACTAAATGACAAAAATAGAATAACATTTGTTCGGTTGAGAATTTAGTTAACATCCTATTTACTTTAAAATAGAGAGGGTCATGATTTTTTTTTTTTTTTTTGAGGACAACGGAAAATTGACACCTTGCTACCGACCCGCGCCGAGTCCAGATGTTGTCGCGCCAACCGCCGTTGCATGAAAGACGCAAACCAAGATCCCCTCCTCCAAGCGCCCCACGATCCCGTCCTCGCTCCAAGCACTGCAAACTCTAGATCGAACCAGTTTGACCTTTGTGCTTTAGGGTCGCATCGAAACCACCATCGCAACCTATCCTGCCAAACTTCCAAGAAAACAACACTCGATGAAAACATGCTCATGAGCCCAAACATCTAATTGCCTATCCGGCAGCAGTCCACATGCATCAGCAAAGTCAGAGGCTCGCCTAGACGCCGTGGGACAAATGTGGTTGCACAAAAACACGAAAGTTGGCTTTGCGGCTTGTGGTTATTATTAATTAATAAGTTGATTTGTTTTGGCTGAAGCTCTTGAAAATCTTGCTTAGTAATTCAATTGTTAATTTTTAGTCAACCTTTATTAATTAAGCCAATTCTATAGGGATGATTAAATTTTTGAACTATCCAAAATGCCCCATCTTAATCAAATTGATTAAATAAACTATTTATACGTGAGGAAGCAATAGTAATTCAATAATTTTAGATTAAATGATAATAAAATAAAAGAATTGAAAAAAAAAGATTAAATGATAATAAAATAAATGTATCTCCATAAAACAAGAACAAGTTTCCCACATAAATATGAATAAATAAATAAAAAGTTTCCCACATAAATAGGAAATGTCCTTAACAAATTATCTAAAACTGTATTTTTTTTTCTCATATAACAAAAAAATGTCATTTGACATGTGCAAAGCATATGTTAAGGGACTAGTATAAGATGGAATGTAAATCATACTTTATGAAATGGACTGCAACTTTTATATCCAACATCTAGGCAATGCATCTTAGCTATTTAACCAAAACAATGTGGTTCAAACAAAGATAATATATTACAATCACCATGTTCCATAAAAGACGAAGACACCAATACGCTCATACTCCAAAATATTTATAGTACTAGGTAAAGAAAGAAAAATAAAATAAAAAACAGAAAACAAAAACAAAAGCACCAACAACAACAACCACTACTAGACCATGATTGAATTAAAATGTGATGATAGCAGCCAAAAGAGGCCTGGGTGATGCTCAGGCATTATGGAGCAGCTGCATTTGAACAATTTCAATGCCTTGTGTTTACGTAGACGTGTCTTCTATGATTACCAAATCTTTGCTCCAGCTGAGGGAATATCTTGAAAAGAATACTACGTGTAGCTCTGTAATACCATTTCCTCCATCTTTTGCAAAACAAAAGTGACCCGATGACAATTCCAAACCCACATGTAAATCCAATTTCAACACAGATAATGTCCCAATCAATCTCATCTCCAGAATTCGGATGACTTGAGCTTCCATTTGAAATTGGTGGTGGAAATACTACATCCATTGTCAAAGGAGGCCCCCATAATCCCTTGTTACCTTCAAAGGAGGTATTTGGAAATGTTGAAATTTGAGTGCTGGTTGGGATCTTCCCGACTAGTTCATTATTTGAGAGATCCAAGAATGCAAGGAAAGTGAGATTTGCAAACTCCGGGGGAATTTGGCCGCTCAAGTGGTTCTTTGAGAGATCTAAGGACTCCAGTTGTCTCATCTTACCAAATGATGATGGGATTTTCCCTGTAAAAGCATTACCGGATAAGTTGAGGACATATAGTGATTTCAACTCTCCGATTTCCTCAGGTATTGATCCATTGAAATTGTTGGAGGAGAAGTCAACGAGGGTGAATATAGTTGAAATCTTCACAAGATGAAATTCCAATCCTTTGATGATAGTTGTAATTGCATCTCTATAGTAAACGTCAGCATCTTTGATGTCAAAATTCCTATAGGAGGAGAGGGCAGGATAAAAAAATCCAAGGTCAGTTGGAGAATCATCATTAGACACCATAGCCTGCCATGTCAGAGACCATCTTCCTGGCATATCACCACTAAAATTGTTATGAGCTAAATCTATTATTTGAAGCACAGGCCAGGTACCATTGGTCTTGGGACATCCAATGCTTCCATAAAACTTGTTGGACCGCAAAACAAGGACACGCAAGGTGGATATACTCATTAGTAAGCATGGAAAAGTATCAATTATGTTATTATTTTCAATATTTAAAACCTCTAGCCTTGAGCAGTTGACAAGAGATTTTGGAAACCGGCCTTGTATCTGATTGTTGCTGAGGTCGAGAGTTTGTAGCTCACAACTTTTGAGAAAATTATCAGAAATTGTGCCACTGAGGTTGTTTCTTCTCAAATTAATGACTGAAAGCGAAGGTAATTCAGTCAAGCATTGGGGAATAGTTCCACTCAACGAATTATCGGACAGATCAAGAACCATACCACTTACATTGCATATTGATTTTGGAATAGACCCGCGAAGGTTATTGCTTGAAAGAGAAAGGTAAGACTCAGTAGAAATGAAATCACCAATGTCAGTCGGTATGTTGGAGCTAAAATTATTTTTGGAGTAATCCAGATATTTACCGCTTAAGAACAAGGGGATATGTCCCTGAAGCTGGTTTGAATGAAGATCAAGCGATGAC
The DNA here is from genome assembly GCF_958449725.1 of Rosa rugosa. NCBI lineage: Eukaryota > Viridiplantae > Streptophyta > Magnoliopsida > Rosales > Rosaceae > Rosa > Rosa rugosa. The sequence continues at coordinate 20,443,589 of NC_084826.1, read as the reverse complement.
AGATGATAAGTAGAATTACGTAATGGAGCTTGTATAGTGTCCAAGGAGTTACACGAAAGATTTATTTTTTGAATTGGATTGAGCCTCCAAATCCAATTGGGTATCTGGCCTTGAATATGATTATTTGAGAGGTCCAAGTTGAATAAATCGGAATGATTTCTCAAGACGTATGGGAATGTTGTCAACTGGTTAGAAGCTACTATTAAGGAGCCAAGCTTAAGGAAGGAATATGATGAATGGATGCTTTGAAGCTTGTTGGAATGAAGGTTCAGAGAAGATAAAGCAGAAGTGGAATTAGGAAGAGGAGCTTCTAGAGTCACCAAGGAGTTGCCAGAAAGATCAAGGGATTGAAGAGATTTGAGGCTCAAAATCCAATTTGGTATCTCGCCTTGAATCTGGTTGTTTGAAAGGTCCAAGCTGTATAATGTGGACTGATTTCTCAAGAAATCTGGGAATGCTCTTAACTTGTTGGAAGCCAATGACAAGTAGCGAATTTGAAGGAAGGAGGAATTGGTGCCATTGTAATCAATCAGCAAGCTATTGTGGGAAAGATCAACTGATGGAAGATTTCTGGGCAGCCGAGCACCATTAAAAGGAAAGCTACTGAAGTTGTTTGAAGAAAGATTGAGAAACAGAAGCCCTTGAAGATTGAAGATCGATGTTGGTATTTGTCCTTCCAAATTGTTGTTTCCTAAATCAAGAATCTCAAGTAAGTACGAAGAGGTATTGGAAAATTCAGGGACTTGACCAGAGAACTGATTGTGGGATAGTGTTAGTATGTTCAGCATGGGAAGAGAAACAACAGATGAAGGAATAGTCCCATAGAGTTGATTGTCGCTCAAAGCGAGGATTTCCAAATTAACAAGGGTTTCCCAGTGAATAGAACTAATGGGACTATTAAATCTGTTCCCAGACATGTCCAGGTCAGCCAATAGTGTGAGGTTTTCAATCGACTTGGGAACTGATCCTGTGAAATTGCACTCTGAAAGATATACACTTGACAACATCTTAAGATTTCCAATAGAGTTGGGTAGGTCACCTGAAAACCTTGTCCCAAATACACTTAAGGATCGAAGAGACCCATTGTTTGGAAATTCTGGAAAAGAACCATGAAGTTCAACATTTTCGGAAAGGTCAATGGTTTGTAGGGAAGGTATCTGAAAGATCTCTTTAGGAAATGTTCCGAGCAAGTTAGAACTATAAAGACTCAAGTAAGTCAAGTTTGAAAAATTGGCAAAGACTCTTGGAACCGGAGCATAGAAGGAGTTAGATGACAAGTCAATCTCATACAGAGATTGAAGCTTTGCAAGGGACTCACAAATAGGGCCTGAAAGACCACACCAAGACATGCTCAACACCCTCAGATTTGGCAGTGAAGCTGATATGGCTTCGCACCAGTCACTTCCCTGTCCTCTCATCCATACTGAATGAAGATATAACTCTGTAAGCTCTGTGAGGTTCTGAACTAGCATGCTTAAATTCTGGTTCTCAGCCAAAAAGGGGTCGGAATTATCAGAGAGATCAAGAGTTATCAGCCTTGTTAAGCATGAAATCTCAATGGGAATAACCCCAGAAAAATAAGCATGACTTAAATTCAGATACCTCAACTCTGTAAGCTTTCCGATTGCAGATGGAATTGAAGAGCCATTGAAGTTGTTATAGGCTATATTGAGGCTCTGAAGATGTTGAAGTTGGAACAAACTGCTGGAACTGTCAATGTTGCATGAGATAGACTCGCTGTTGATGTCAAGACCAACAACACTCCCATTAGTGCTGCAAGTTACACCGAGCCAAGAACAGCATTCGGTACTCGAATTCCATGTGATAAGCTTGGAGGATTCGGAAGAATCAAATTCAAGACTTTGTTTGAAATGGAGCAATGATTGTTTCTGGGCTTCAATACAGTTGCTGTGAACTGCAGGGATGAGGTTAGTAACAGTGGCAGTGATTAAGCAAAGGAAGAAATGGAGCAACAGAGTTGGCATGTTTTAAGCAAAGGTTTAGACGCAGGCACAAATGTACTGTGGGAAAGTGATAATTGGGAACTGGTAATGGTTGTGGACTGGTGGTCGCTTTATAAGGTCATGGAATTAGAAAATGCGTCCATAATCTCTGTCATTGCTCGATTTTCAAGTCCTCTCCTTCCTATCCATCGACTACTTCCAAGAAAAATGAGGTGGTAGGAAAGTGGAACTATTGTTGTTCCGTGTCTATAACTTTCAAGTCATCTCTTTACTATTGACGACAAGAAAACACGTCCTATATGGCTATATATATTGCTTTCAAAAAGATATGGAACGAACCACAATGGCTTTTAAAAAGTGGAATTGGAAAATGCCTCCATGATATAGAGATATATACTAATTGGCTTGACTTCAAGTCTCCTGCTTTTTATTCATATTGATGGATCTATTATTTTACCCTTACTTTTGGAATGGAAGATGACTGGAAGGTCATATGACAAGGGAACAGTGTTATTTTTTAGGGGAAAAAAAAAGTATTCTAGTGATCACACGACAAAGTCTATATATGAGTGCTGAACTTTAATTGCTTATTTCATGTCAATAACTTTAATTTGTTTTCATACAACAAAGTACGTCAATAGAAAACTTTTGCATTAAAATACCGTTTCTTTAATTTGGTTGATTTGCCACCACTGGACTCGGAAGTTTCTTCACTAGAATGCATTGCAAGGTGAGGACTGTTCTGTTTTGTTCACTAATAACAAAATTTTACTAAAACAAAATAAAGCACAAAATGAGAGGGATAACATAAAAAGTTAAAAACCAAAACTCAATTGTCAAACAACTGAATCCTCTTAAGCAAACAGAACAATGAAAAAGAAAGCAGAGAAGCAGCTAAAATCCAAATCATGCTAAACATACCCGTTGAAGTCAGTCAGTACTAGCCCAAGGGGTGTGGAGTGAGGCAGCCGCCTCACGCTACGGTCCTCCGGAGGTCTCTGAGGAGGACCTAATGTTTCAATGTATATGTTTTTCTTTATTTATGAATTTAATATAAAATCTTTGCAAAATTAAGTATTATGTTGCATTCCACGTTAGCTAGCGGTACAACAACCACACTTTCCTTTTCCCAGCAGCCAAGTTTCAACTGCGCGTTGATGATGGCTTTAGTTTTTGCTTGCCTTACACCATCTCTCTCCATCATTTACGTCACTTTTTTGCTTTCCTCACAAATCTCATGAGATTTGTCCGTTGACCAGCTTGACTTGAAGTCTTTCCCCTCTTCTGCAACCAGCTGGAAAGCTGGGTGGAAGGAAAAAGGGAAAAGGATACGAACCGCACTCTAACCTTTCCAAATAAAAGTTGAGAGGTAGTTTAAAATATTCCCAAGTTGTAACCTCATCTGAGGCCGACTTCAGATCACAACAACCATGAGGATACCTCTTCAGTGTTATTAACCAAAAGAGATCTGTGTAGTTTTAATCGCCTGGATTATTATAAATCAATTACGGAATCATTTCAGTTTGCCATCTCTAAAGAATTCAGATTTATGTCCACAGTACCCCACTAGGAGCAAGTTTTCTGCCATATAATGCAACTCAAATGTTTTAGAGTATCAAGGCTCGATAAAGCCTTCAGAAAAAGTTTTCCTGAACCGGTCAATAGATACAATATTACAATACAATTTATAGACTACCACCACGTAGTGCAGGCAGTAAATGAAGGACAAAGCCACCTTCAATGTGGTAGTCTTTTGCAGTTTTCTCATCTCCAAGCTTGCCAGCATAAATCAGCCTGCGGACATTTCAAACTCATTAGATGCTGATCTCTTGAAAATTGGCCAGTACCATAAACACTTGAAGCTATTAACGAAGACAAAAATAATAACGCAGCAATAATGCTAATTAATAAGACTTTATTCTAGCAAGTCTTCTTAAGCTATTAAATGTAGGTGATATTCCAAAACAGTTGTCAAGTTAATGTGCATATACACCAATTACATAGTACCCAAGATTCAAATCATACGGAGCACCTAATAATCCCAAACAGGAATAGAAGCAAAGTCAACCATAACTCGACCAACCTTCAGTGGACAAGATAATCTTGGCCACTGATCGAACAAATCTAAGTTCTAAATTCATGTGGTTTACTAAATTTCTTATCAGGTTGATTCTCATATTTAGTACTTGAGTACTTATATAATATCCTGTGTAATTGTGTTTGATGTGAAGTTGTGAATAGAATTACTTGACATCCACCTCTCAAATGTTTTTGTGCAACTTCTAAAAAGACTCATGTTATTATCTTAGTTAGTTCTCTTGATGCATATTGTTGTTTGAAGTATAGGCACCATGTCCCCATGTATACTTTAATTTTAATTATTAATCAAGGTTTGAGGACAACTGCTTACTTAAAAATAAAAAATAAAATAAAATAACACTAAATGACAAAAATAGAATAACATTTGTTCGGTTGAGAATTTAGTTAACATCCTATTTACTTTAAAATAGAGAGGGTCATGATTTTTTTTTTTTTTTTTGAGGACAACGGAAAATTGACACCTTGCTACCGACCCGCGCCGAGTCCAGATGTTGTCGCGCCAACCGCCGTTGCATGAAAGACGCAAACCAAGATCCCCTCCTCCAAGCGCCCCACGATCCCGTCCTCGCTCCAAGCACTGCAAACTCTAGATCGAACCAGTTTGACCTTTGTGCTTTAGGGTCGCATCGAAACCACCATCGCAACCTATCCTGCCAAACTTCCAAGAAAACAACACTCGATGAAAACATGCTCATGAGCCCAAACATCTAATTGCCTATCCGGCAGCAGTCCACATGCATCAGCAAAGTCAGAGGCTCGCCTAGACGCCGTGGGACAAATGTGGTTGCACAAAAACACGAAAGTTGGCTTTGCGGCTTGTGGTTATTATTAATTAATAAGTTGATTTGTTTTGGCTGAAGCTCTTGAAAATCTTGCTTAGTAATTCAATTGTTAATTTTTAGTCAACCTTTATTAATTAAGCCAATTCTATAGGGATGATTAAATTTTTGAACTATCCAAAATGCCCCATCTTAATCAAATTGATTAAATAAACTATTTATACGTGAGGAAGCAATAGTAATTCAATAATTTTAGATTAAATGATAATAAAATAAAAGAATTGAAAAAAAAAGATTAAATGATAATAAAATAAATGTATCTCCATAAAACAAGAACAAGTTTCCCACATAAATATGAATAAATAAATAAAAAGTTTCCCACATAAATAGGAAATGTCCTTAACAAATTATCTAAAACTGTATTTTTTTTTCTCATATAACAAAAAAATGTCATTTGACATGTGCAAAGCATATGTTAAGGGACTAGTATAAGATGGAATGTAAATCATACTTTATGAAATGGACTGCAACTTTTATATCCAACATCTAGGCAATGCATCTTAGCTATTTAACCAAAACAATGTGGTTCAAACAAAGATAATATATTACAATCACCATGTTCCATAAAAGACGAAGACACCAATACGCTCATACTCCAAAATATTTATAGTACTAGGTAAAGAAAGAAAAATAAAATAAAAAACAGAAAACAAAAACAAAAGCACCAACAACAACAACCACTACTAGACCATGATTGAATTAAAATGTGATGATAGCAGCCAAAAGAGGCCTGGGTGATGCTCAGGCATTATGGAGCAGCTGCATTTGAACAATTTCAATGCCTTGTGTTTACGTAGACGTGTCTTCTATGATTACCAAATCTTTGCTCCAGCTGAGGGAATATCTTGAAAAGAATACTACGTGTAGCTCTGTAATACCATTTCCTCCATCTTTTGCAAAACAAAAGTGACCCGATGACAATTCCAAACCCACATGTAAATCCAATTTCAACACAGATAATGTCCCAATCAATCTCATCTCCAGAATTCGGATGACTTGAGCTTCCATTTGAAATTGGTGGTGGAAATACTACATCCATTGTCAAAGGAGGCCCCCATAATCCCTTGTTACCTTCAAAGGAGGTATTTGGAAATGTTGAAATTTGAGTGCTGGTTGGGATCTTCCCGACTAGTTCATTATTTGAGAGATCCAAGAATGCAAGGAAAGTGAGATTTGCAAACTCCGGGGGAATTTGGCCGCTCAAGTGGTTCTTTGAGAGATCTAAGGACTCCAGTTGTCTCATCTTACCAAATGATGATGGGATTTTCCCTGTAAAAGCATTACCGGATAAGTTGAGGACATATAGTGATTTCAACTCTCCGATTTCCTCAGGTATTGATCCATTGAAATTGTTGGAGGAGAAGTCAACGAGGGTGAATATAGTTGAAATCTTCACAAGATGAAATTCCAATCCTTTGATGATAGTTGTAATTGCATCTCTATAGTAAACGTCAGCATCTTTGATGTCAAAATTCCTATAGGAGGAGAGGGCAGGATAAAAAAATCCAAGGTCAGTTGGAGAATCATCATTAGACACCATAGCCTGCCATGTCAGAGACCATCTTCCTGGCATATCACCACTAAAATTGTTATGAGCTAAATCTATTATTTGAAGCACAGGCCAGGTACCATTGGTCTTGGGACATCCAATGCTTCCATAAAACTTGTTGGACCGCAAAACAAGGACACGCAAGGTGGATATACTCATTAGTAAGCATGGAAAAGTATCAATTATGTTATTATTTTCAATATTTAAAACCTCTAGCCTTGAGCAGTTGACAAGAGATTTTGGAAACCGGCCTTGTATCTGATTGTTGCTGAGGTCGAGAGTTTGTAGCTCACAACTTTTGAGAAAATTATCAGAAATTGTGCCACTGAGGTTGTTTCTTCTCAAATTAATGACCGAAAGCGAAGGTAATTCAGTCAAGCATTGGGGAATAGTTCCACTCAACGAATTATCGGACAGATCAAGAACCATACCACTTACATTGCATATTGATTTTGGAATAGACCCGCGAAGGTTATTGCTTGAAAGAGAAAGGTAAGACTCAGTAGAAATGAAATCACCAATGTCAGTCGGTATGTTGGAGCTAAAATTATTTTTGGAGTAATCCAGATATTTACCGCTTAAGAACAAGGGGATATGTCCCTGAAGCTGGTTTGAATGAAGATCAAGCGATGACAGATGATAAGTAGAATTACGTAATGGAGCTTGTATAGTGTCCAAGGAGTTACACGAAAGATTTATTTTTTGAATTGGATTGAGCCTCCAAATCCAATTGGGTATCTGGCCTTGAATATGATTATTTGAGAGGTCCAAGTTGAATAAATCAGATTGATTTCTCAAGACGTATGGGAATGTTGTCAACTGGTTAGAAGCTACTATTAAGGAGCCAAGCTTAAGGAAGGAATATGATGAATGGATGCTTTGAAGCTTGTTGGAATGAAGGTTCAGAGAAGATAAAGCAGAAGTGGAATTAGGAAGAGGAGCTTCTAGAGTCACCAAGGAGTTGCCAGAAAGATCAAGGGATTGAAGAGATTTGAGGCTCAAAATCCAATTTGGTATCTCGCCTTGAATCTGGTTGTTTGAAAGGTCCAAGCTGTATAATGTGGACTGATTTCTCAAGAAATCTGGGAATGCTCTTAACTTGTTGGAAGCCAATGACAAGTAGCGAATTTGAAGGAAGGAGGAATTGGTGCCATTGTAATCAATCAGCAAGCTATTGTGGGAAAGATCAACTGATGGAAGATTTCTGGGCAGCCGAGCACCATTAAAAGGAAAGCTACTGAAGTTGTTTGAAGAAAGATTGAGAAACAGAAGCCCTTGAAGATTGAAGATCGATGTTGGTATTTGTCCTTCCAAATTGTTGTTTCCTAAATCAAGAATCTCAAGTAAGTACGAAGAGGTATTGGAAAATTCAGGGACTTGACCAGAGAACTGATTGTGGGATAGTGTTAGTATGTTCAGCATGGGAAGAGAAACAACAGATGAAGGAATAGTCCCATAGAGTTGATTGTCGCTCAAAGCGAGGATTTCCAAATTAACAAGGGTTTCCCAGTGAATAGAACTAATGGGACTATTAAATCTGTTCCCAGACATGTCCAGGTCAGCCAATAGTGTGAGGTTTTCAATCGACTTGGGAACTGATCCTGTGAAATTGCACTCTGAAAGATATACACTTGACAACATCTTAAGATTTCCAATAGAGTTGGGTAGGTCACCTGAAAACCTTGTCCCAAATACACTTAAGGATCGAAGAGACCCATTGTTTGGAAATTCTGGAAAAGAACCATGAAGTTCAACATTTTCGGAAAGGTCAATGGTTTGTAGGGAAGGTATCTGAAAGATCTCTTTAGGAAATGTTCCGAGCAAGTTAGAACTATAAAGACTCAAGTAAGTCAAGTTTGAAAAATTGGCAAAGACTCTTGGAACCGGAGCATAGAAGGAGTTAGATGACAAGTCAATCTCATACAGAGATTGAAGCTTTGCAAGGGACTCACAAATAGGGCCTGAAAGACCACACCAAGACATGCTCAACACCCTCAGATTTGGCAGTGAAGCTGATATGGCTTCGCACCAGTCACTTCCCTGTCCTCTCATCCATACTGAATGAAGATATAACTCTGTAAGCTCTGTGAGGTTCTGAACTAGCATGCTTAAATTCTGGTTCTCAGCCAAAAAGGGGTCGGAATTATCAGAGAGATCAAGAGTTATCAGCCTTGTTAAGCATGAAATCTCAATGGGAATAACCCCAGAAAAATAAGCATGACTTAAATTCAGATACCTCAACTCTGTAAGCTTTCCGATTGCAGATGGAATTGAAGAGCCATTGAAGTTGTTATAGGCTATATTGAGGCTCTGAAGATGTTGAAGTTGGAACAAACTGCTGGAACTGTCAATGTTGCATGAGATAGACTCGCTGTTGATGTCAAGACCAACAACACTCCCATTAGTGCTGCAAGTTACACCGAGCCAAGAACAGCATTCGGTACTCGAATTCCATGTGATAAGCTTGGAGGATTCGGAAGAATCAAATTCAAGACTTTGTTTGAAATGGAGCAATGATTGTTTCTGGGCTTCAATACAGTTGCTGTGAACTGCAGGGATGAGGTTAGTAACAGTGGCAGTGATTAAGCAAAGGAAGAAATGGAGCAACAGAGTTGGCATGTTTTAAGCAAAGGTTTAGACGCAGGCACAAATGTACTGTGGGAAAGTGATAATTGGGAACTGGTAATGGTTGTGGACTGGTGGTCGCTTTATAAGGTCATGGAATTAGAAAATGCGTCCATAATCTCTGTCATTGCTCGATTTTCAAGTCCTCTCCTTCCTATCCATCGACTACTTCCAAGAAAAATGAGGTGGTAGGAAAGTGGAACTATTGTTGTTCCGTGTCTATAACTTTCAAGTCATCTCTTTACTATTGACGACAAGAAAACACGTCCTATATGGCTATATATATTGCTTTCAAAAAGATATGGAACGAACCACAATGGCTTTTAAAAAGTGGAATTGGAAAATGCCTCCATGATATAGAGATATATACTAATTGGCTTGACTTCAAGTCTCCTGCTTTTTATTCATATTGATGGATCTATTATTTTACCCTTACTTTTGGAATGGAAGATGACTGGAAGGTCATATGACAAGGGAACAGTGTTATTTTTTAGGGGAAAAAAAAAGTATTCTAGTGATCACACGACAAAGTCTATATATGAGTGCTGAACTTTAATTGCTTATTTCATGTCAATAACTTTAATTTGTTTTCATACAACAAAGTACGTCAATAGAAAACTTTTGCATTAAAATACCGTTTCTTTAATTTGGTTGATTTGCCACCACTGGACTCGGAAGTTTCTTCACTAGAATGCATTGCAAGGTGAGGACTGTTCTGTTTTGTTCACTAATAACAAAATTTTACTAAAACAAAATAAAGCACAAAATGAGAGGGATAACATAAAAAGTTAAAAACCAAAACTCAATTGTCAAACAACTGAATCCTCTTAAGCAAACAGAACAATGAAAAAGAAAGCAGAGAAGCAGCTAAAATCCAAATCATGCTAAACATACCCGTTGAAGTCAGTCAGTACTAGCCCAAGGGGTGTGGAGTGAGGCAGCCGCCTCACGCTACGGTCCTCCGGAGGTCTCTGAGGAGGACCTAATGTTTCAATGTATATGTTTTTCTTTATTTATGAATTTAATATAAAATCTTTGCAAAATTAAGTATTATGTTGCATTCCACGTTAGCTAGCGGTACAACAACCACACTTTCCTTTTCCCAGCAGCCAAGTTTCAACTGCGCGTTGATGATGGCTTTAGTTTTTGCTTGCCTTACACCATCTCTCTCCATCATTTACGTCACTTTTTTGCTTTCCTCACAAATCTCATGAGATTTGTCCGTTGACCAGCTTGACTTGAAGTCTTTCCCCTCTTCTGCAACCAGCTGGAAAGCTGGGTGGAAGGAAAAAGGGAAAAGGATACGAACCGCACTCTAACCTTTCCAAATAAAAGTTGAGAGGTAGTTTAAAATATTCCCAAGTTGTAACCTCATCTGAGGCCGACTTCAGATCACAACAACCATGAGGATACCTCTTCAGTGTTATTAACCAAAAGAGATCTGTGTAGTTTTAATCGCCTGGATTATTATAAATCAATTACGGAATCATTTCAGTTTGCCATCTCTAAAGAATTCAGATTTATGTCCACAGTACCCCACTAGGAGCAAGTTTTCTGCCATATAATGCAACTCAAATGTTTTAGAGTATCAAGGCTCGATAAAGCCTTCAGAAAAAGTTTTCCTGAACCGGTCAATAGATACAATATTACAATACAATTTATAGACTACCACCACGTAGTGCAGGCAGTAAATGAAGGACAAAGCCACCTTCAATGTGGTAGTCTTTTGCAGTTTTCTCATCTCCAAGCTTGCCAGCATAAATCAGCCTGCGGACATTTCAAACTCATTAGATGCTGATCTCTTGAAAATTGGCCAGTACCATAAACACTTGAAGCTATTAACGAAGACAAAAATAATAACGCAGCAATAATGCTAATTAATAAGACTTTATTCTAGCAAGTCTTCTTAAGCTATTAAATGTAGGTGATATTCCAAAACAGTTGTCAAGTTAATGTGCATATACACCAATTACATAGTACCCAAGATTCAAATCATACGGAGCACCTAATAATCCCAAACAGGAATAGAAGCAAAGTCAACCATAACTCGACCAACCTTCAGTGGACAAGATAATCTTGGCCACTGATCGAACAAATCTAAGTTCTAAATTCATGTGGTTTACTAAATTTCTTATCAGGTTGATTCTCATATTTAGTACTTGAGTACTTATATAATATCCTGTGTAATTGTGTTTGATGTGAAGTTGTGAATAGAATTACTTGACATCCACCTCTCAAATGTTTTTGTGCAACTTCTAAAAAGACTCATGTTATTATCTTAGTTAGTTCTCTTGATGCATATTGTTGTTTGAAGTATAGGCACCATGTCCCCATGTATACTTTAATTTTAATTATTAATCAAGGTTTGAGGACAACTGCTTACTTAAAAATAAAAAATAAAATAAAATAACACTAAATGACAAAAATAGAATAACATTTGTTCGGTTGAGAATTTAGTTAACATCCTATTTACTTTAAAATAGAGAGGGTCATGATTTTTTTTTTTTTTTTTGAGGACAACGGAAAATTGACACCTTGCTACCGACCCGCGCCGAGTCCAGATGTTGTCGCGCCAACCGCCGTTGCATGAAAGACGCAAACCAAGATCCCCTCCTCCAAGCGCCCCACGATCCCGTCCTCGCTCCAAGCACTGCAAACTCTAGATCGAACCAGTTTGACCTTTGTGCTTTAGGGTCGCATCGAAACCACCATCGCAACCTATCCTGCCAAACTTCCAAGAAAACAACACTCGATGAAAACATGCTCATGAGCCCAAACATCTAATTGCCTATCCGGCAGCAGTCCACATGCATCAGCAAAGTCAGAGGCTCGCCTAGACGCCGTGGGACAAATGTGGTTGCACAAAAACACGAAAGTTGGCTTTGCGGCTTGTGGTTATTATTAATTAATAAGTTGATTTGTTTTGGCTGAAGCTCTTGAAAATCTTGCTTAGTAATTCAATTGTTAATTTTTAGTCAACCTTTATTAATTAAGCCAATTCTATAGGGATGATTAAATTTTTGAACTATCCAAAATGCCCCATCTTAATCAAATTGATTAAATAAACTATTTATACGTGAGGAAGCAATAGTAATTCAATAATTTTAGATTAAATGATAATAAAATAAAAGAATTGAAAAAAAAAGATTAAATGATAATAAAATAAATGTATCTCCATAAAACAAGAACAAGTTTCCCACATAAATATGAATAAATAAATAAAAAGTTTCCCACATAAATAGGAAATGTCCTTAACAAATTATCTAAAACTGTATTTTTTTTTCTCATATAACAAAAAAATGTCATTTGACATGTGCAAAGCATATGTTAAGGGACTAGTATAAGATGGAATGTAAATCATACTTTATGAAATGGACTGCAACTTTTATATCCAACATCTAGGCAATGCATCTTAGCTATTTAACCAAAACAATGTGGTTCAAACAAAGATAATATATTACAATCACCATGTTCCATAAAAGACGAAGACACCAATACGCTCATACTCCAAAATATTTATAGTACTAGGTAAAGAAAGAAAAATAAAATAAAAAACAGAAAACAAAAACAAAAGCACCAACAACAACAACCACTACTAGACCATGATTGAATTAAAATGTGATGATAGCAGCCAAAAGAGGCCTGGGTGATGCTCAGGCATTATGGAGCAGCTGCATTTGAACAATTTCAATGCCTTGTGTTTACGTAGACGTGTCTTCTATGATTACCAAATCTTTGCTCCAGCTGAGGGAATATCTTGAAAAGAATACTACGTGTAGCTCTGTAATACCATTTCCTCCATCTTTTGCAAAACAAAAGTGACCCGATGACAATTCCAAACCCACATGTAAATCCAATTTCAACACAGATAATGTCCCAATCAATCTCATCTCCAGAATTCGGATGACTTGAGCTTCCATTTGAAATTGGTGGTGGAAATACTACATCCATTGTCAAAGGAGGCCCCCATAATCCCTTGTTACCTTCAAAGGAGGTATTTGGAAATGTTGAAATTTGAGTGCTGGTTGGGATCTTCCCGACTAGTTCATTATTTGAGAGATCCAAGAATGCAAGGAAAGTGAGATTTGCAAACTCCGGGGGAATTTGGCCGCTCAAGTGGTTCTTTGAGAGATCTAAGGACTCCAGTTGTCTCATCTTACCAAATGATGATGGGATTTTCCCTGTAAAAGCATTACCGGATAAGTTGAGGACATATAGTGATTTCAACTCTCCGATTTCCTCAGGTATTGATCCATTGAAATTGTTGGAGGAGAAGTCAACGAGGGTGAATATAGTTGAAATCTTCACAAGATGAAATTCCAATCCTTTGATGATAGTTGTAATTGCATCTCTATAGTAAACGTCAGCATCTTTGATGTCAAAATTCCTATAGGAGGAGAGGGCAGGATAAAAAAATCCAAGGTCAGTTGGAGAATCATCATTAGACACCATAGCCTGCCATGTCAGAGACCATCTTCCTGGCATATCACCACTAAAATTGTTATGAGCTAAATCTATTATTTGAAGCACAGGCCAGGTACCATTGGTCTTGGGACATCCAATGCTTCCATAAAACTTGTTGGACCGCAAAACAAGGACACGCAAGGTGGATATACTCATTAGTAAGCATGGAAAAGTATCAATTATGTTATTATTTTCAATATTTAAAACCTCTAGCCTTGAGCAGTTGACAAGAGATTTTGGAAACCGGCCTTGTATCTGATTGTTGCTGAGGTCGAGAGTTTGTAGCTCACAACTTTTGAGAAAATTATCAGAAATTGTGCCACTGAGGTTGTTTCTTCTCAAATTAATGACCGAAAGCGAAGGTAATTCAGTCAAGCATTGGGGAATAGTTCCACTCAACGAATTATCGGACAGATCAAGAACCATACCACTTACATTGCATATTGATTTTGGAATAGACCCGCGAAGGTTATTGCTTGAAAGAGAAAGGTAAGACTCAGTAGAAATGAAATCACCAATGTCAGTCGGTATGTTGGAGCTAAAATTATTTTTGGAGTAATCCAGATATTTACCGCTTAAGAACAAGGGGATATGTCCCTGAAGCTGGTTTGAATGAAGATCAAGCGATGACAGATGATAAGTAGAATTACGTAATGGAGCTTGTATAGTGTCCAAGGAGTTACACGAAAGATTTATTTTTTGAATTGGATTGAGCCTCCAAATCCAATTGGGTATCTGGCCTTGAATATGATTATTTGAGAGGTCCAAGTTGAATAAATCGGATTGATTTCTCAAGACGTATGGGAATGTTGTCAACTGGTTAGAAGCTACTATTAAGGAGCCAAGCTTAAGGAAGGAATATGATGAATGGATGCTTTGAAGCTTGTTGGAATGAAGGTTCAGAGAAGATAAAGCAGAAGTGGAATTAGGAAGAGGAGCTTCTAGAGTCACCAAGGAGTTGCCAGAAAGATCAAGGGATTGAAGAGATTTGAGGCTCAAAATCCAATTTGGTATCTCGCCTTGAATCTGGTTGTTTGAAAGGTCCAAGCTGTATAATGTGGACTGATTTCTCAAGAAATCTGGGAATGCTCTTAACTTGTTGGAAGCCAATGACAAGTAGCGAATTTGAAGGAAGGAGGAATTGGTGCCATTGTAATCAATCAGCAAGCTATTGTGGGAAAGATCAACTGATGGAAGATTTCTGGGCAGCCGAGCACCATTAAAAGGAAAGCTACTGAAGTTGTTTGAAGAAAGATTGAGAAACAGAAGCCCTTGAAGATTGAAGATCGATGTTGGTATTTGTCCTTCCAAATTGTTGTTTCCTAAATCAAGAATCTCAAGTAAGTACGAAGAGGTATTGGAAAATTCAGGGACTTGACCAGAGAACTGATTGTGGGATAGTGTTAGTATGTTCAGCATGGGAAGAGAAACAACAGATGAAGGAATAGTCCCATAGAGTTGATTGTCGCTCAAAGCGAGGATTTCCAAATTAACAAGGGTTTCCCAGTGAATAGAACTAATGGGACTATTAAATCTGTTCCCAGACATGTCCAGGTCAGCCAATAGTGTGAGGTTTTCAATCGACTTGGGAACTGATCCTGTGAAATTGCACTCTGAAAGATATACACTTGACAACATCTTAAGATTTCCAATAGAGTTGGGTAGGTCACCTGAAAACCTTGTCCCAAATACACTTAAGGATCGAAGAGACCCATTGTTTGGAAATTCTGGAAAAGAACCATGAAGTTCAACATTTTCGGAAAGGTCAATGGTTTGTAGGGAAGGTATCTGAAAGATCTCTTTAGGAAATGTTCCGAGCAAGTTAGAACTATAAAGACTCAAGTAAGTCAAGTTTGAAAAATTGGCAAAGACTCTTGGAACCGGAGCATAGAAGGAGTTAGATGACAAGTCAATCTCATACAGAGATTGAAGCTTTGCAAGGGACTCACAAATAGGGCCTGAAAGACCACACCAAGACATGCTCAACACCCTCAGATTTGGCAGTGAAGCTGATATGGCTTCGCACCAGTCACTTCCCTGTCCTCTCATCCATACTGAATGAAGATATAACTCTGTAAGCTCTGTGAGGTTCTGAACTAGCATGCTTAAATTCTGGTTCTCAGCCAAAAAGGGGTCGGAATTATCAGAGAGATCAAGAGTTATCAGCCTTGTTAAGCATGAAATCTCAATGGGAATAACCCCAGAAAAATAAGCATGACTTAAATTCAGATACCTCAACTCTGTAAGCTTTCCGATTGCAGATGGAATTGAAGAGCCATTGAAGTTGTTATAGGCTATATTGAGGCTCTGAAGATGTTGAAGTTGGAACAAACTGCTGGAACTGTCAATGTTGCATGAGATAGACTCGCTGTTGATGTCAAGACCAACAACACTCCCATTAGTGCTGCAAGTTACACCGAGCCAAGAACAGCATTCGGTACTCGAATTCCATGTGATAAGCTTGGAGGATTCGGAAGAATCAAATTCAAGACTTTGTTTGAAATGGAGCAATGATTGTTTCTGGGCTTCAATACAGTTGCTGTGAACTGCAGGGATGAGGTTAGTAACAGTGGCAGTGATTAAGCAAAGGAAGAAATGGAGCAACAGAGTTGGCATGTTTTAAGCAAAGGTTTAGACGCAGGCACAAATGTACTGTGGGAAAGTGATAATTGGGAACTGGTAATGGTTGTGGACTGGTGGTCGCTTTATAAGGTCATGGAATTAGAAAATGCGTCCATAATCTCTGTCATTGCTCGATTTTCAAGTCCTCTCCTTCCTATCCATCGACTACTTCCAAGAAAAATGAGGTGGTAGGAAAGTGGAACTATTGTTGTTCCGTGTCTATAACTTTCAAGTCATCTCTTTACTATTGACGACAAGAAAACACGTCCTATATGGCTATATATATTGCTTTCAAAAAGATATGGAACGAACCACAATGGCTTTTAAAAAGTGGAATTGGAAAATGCCTCCATGATATAGAGATATATACTAATTGGCTTGACTTCAAGTCTCCTGCTTTTTATTCATATTGATGGATCTATTATTTTACCCTTACTTTTGGAATGGAAGATGACTGGAAGGTCATATGACAAGGGAACAGTGTTATTTTTTAGGGGAAAAAAAAAGTATTCTAGTGATCACACGACAAAGTCTATATATGAGTGCTGAACTTTAATTGCTTATTTCATGTCAATAACTTTAATTTGTTTTCATACAACAAAGTACGTCAATAGAAAACTTTTGCATTAAAATACCGTTTCTTTAATTTGGTTGATTTGCCACCACTGGACTCGGAAGTTTCTTCACTAGAATGCATTGCAAGGTGAGGACTGTTCTGTTTTGTTCACTAATAACAAAATTTTACTAAAACAAAATAAAGCACAAAATGAGAGGGATAACATAAAAAGTTAAAAACCAAAACTCAATTGTCAAACAACTGAATCCTCTTAAGCAAACAGAACAATGAAAAAGAAAGCAGAGAAGCAGCTAAAATCCAAATCATGCTAAACATACCCGTTGAAGTCAGTCAGTACTAGCCCAAGGGGTGTGGAGTGAGGCAGCCGCCTCACGCTACGGTCCTCCGGAGGTCTCTGAGGAGGACCTAATGTTTCAATGTATATGTTTTTCTTTATTTATGAATTTAATATAAAATCTTTGCAAAATTAAGTATTATGTTGCATTCCACGTTAGCTAGCGGTACAACAACCACACTTTCCTTTTCCCAGCAGCCAAGTTTCAACTGCGCGTTGATGATGGCTTTAGTTTTTGCTTGCCTTACACCATCTCTCTCCATCATTTACGTCACTTTTTTGCTTTCCTCACAAATCTCATGAGATTTGTCCGTTGACCAGCTTGACTTGAAGTCTTTCCCCTCTTCTGCAACCAGCTGGAAAGCTGGGTGGAAGGAAAAAGGGAAAAGGATACGAACCGCACTCTAACCTTTCCAAATAAAAGTTGAGAGGTAGTTTAAAATATTCCCAAGTTGTAACCTCATCTGAGGCCGACTTCAGATCACAACAACCATGAGGATACCTCTTCAGTGTTATTAACCATAAGTTAACAAGAGATCTGTGTAGTTTTAATCGCCTCGATTATTATAAATCAATTACACGGAATCATTTCAGTTTGCCATCTCTGATCGAAGAATTCAGAATTACACGCTTTCAACTCTAAACAGCCTGCTTGGCAAGTGTTGATGAACTTTTCGAGTATGATAAGAGTTCCCCTTCTTAGATAGATTCTCGCTAGGTTGAATCATCACAAAACTTTGAAGAAATTATCACATTCCTTCTAAAATGTATACTTCCTCTAATTTTCAGACTCACGAGTAGCATATGGAGTACAAGTCACCAAGTTTTATAGATCAACCACAAGCAGAAAATAACTGTAATCAGGATTGATTAAATTTTTGCCCAGGTGAAGCTAACCTTGTATACAGTAAAACCAAGAGAGCGTTGACAGTGAACACAACAGAGCAGAACGGTAAAACACCAATATTTATGTCCACAGTACCCCACTAAGAGCAAGTTTTCTGCCATATAATGCAACTCAAATGTTTTAGAGTATCAAGGCTCGATAAAGCCTTCAGAAAAAGTTTTCCTGAACCGGTCAATAGATACAATATTACAATACAATTTATAGACTACCACCACGTAGTGCAGGCAGTAAATGAAGGACAAAGCCACCTTCAATGTTGTAGTCTTTTGCAGTTTTCTCATCTCCAAGCTTGCCAGCATAAATCAGCCTGCGGACATTTCAAACTCATTAGATGCTGATCTCTTGAAAATTGGCCAGTACCATGAACACTTGAAGCTATTAACGAAGACAAAAATAATAACGCAGCAATAATGCTAATTAATAAGACTTTATTCTAGCAAGTCTTCTTAAGCTATTAAATGTAGGTGATATCCCAAAACAGTTGTCAAGTTAATGTGCATATACACCAATTACATGGTACCCAAGATTCAAATCATACGGAGCACCTAATAATCCCAAACAGGAATAGAAGCAAAGTGAACCATAACTCGACCAACCTTCAGTGGACAAGATAATCTTGGCCACTGATCGAACAAATCTAAGTTCTATGGAAAACCACGACAGCCATTCGAAAGTACAGAATCAGTCAATGTACAACTTCCAATAGTGGTGAAAGACAACCAAACACTAACCAATGCATTCCTAACTGCCTCATTTGAAACAAAAGCTCAAAGTATGGAACATATTAATCATTTTTCTTCCTTTTCAATTCAAAGAAACTCCACAGGCAGCAAAGCATAAACAATGTAATATTTGCATGGATGATAAAAGGCATGAAAAACAACTAAACTAAGAGTTCAATTTATTAACATGTAATGCATATCAGATAAACTCATAAAAGTACAAAACCAGACATAACTCAAATTCAAGTAACTTATTACTTTAGATAGATTGAATATGAGAAGAAAGAGAAACAAGTACCTTTGTTGCACCGGAGGAATTCCCTCTTTTTCCTCAACCCTTTCCTTGATTCGGTCAATGGTGTCAGTCGATTCAATATCAATCTCAATTTCATTCCCGGTAAGAGCCTTCACCTTAATCATAGGTCCGCCCCTCAGCCTCAAAACCAGGTTAAGAGTTGACTCCTTTTGGATCTTATAATCTGCAAAAGTTCCGCCATCTTCCAATTGCTTACAGGCAAAAATCAATCTCTGTTGATCAGGTGGGATGCCTTCCTTATCCTGAATACAAGGGTATATTACATGGCTGCATATAAAGGAAAATGTAAATTAAGGATAATTTCAAGGAAACAGCAGATATCAGAGAGGCCAAAAACCATGTTTGATCATAAAATTTCACATTATACATCCACTGCGTTCGTCATGAAAAGTAGTTCTTTGATAACACTAAGCTTTTTTGCCATCATGTACATCAATCAGTTCACTGTTCCGAGTTGCTACTACACAAACCTGATCATTGATCGAATACCTGTACAGCAACCGAATTGCTGAACAATGCGAAACACGATGTGCACTAATTGGACAGCACAAACAGAAAACGAATGACATAAAGGTTTAACAATACAATTAGAAAAGAAAAATCAACGATAACTGTTTAAGCCATGGGAAAGGGAAAATCATTGATTGACAATCTAGTCTATATTCCTTTATCTCTCAAAAGGCCCAATTTCTGGCAAAAAAATCAGAGATTTTTTTTAACAATAACAATAAACCTGAACAATCAAATAGAAAGACCAATAGCTCAATTCAGAAACCCTAAACCTAGCTATCAAATTCTTCCAAGACCAACTTCTCTTCACAACACCCAAAAATCATTCAGTCCCAGAGAAAAACACACCAAAAAAAAAGACTGAGCTAACTACAAACCCATCTGAGAAAAAGCCTGACAAGAAAACCACACTCTAATTATGTTGTAGGAAATCGTTTCGATAAATTATGTATTTGGTTGATATGAAAGAAAGAGAGAAATCAATGAAAAAGTTCAAAATTAGAGAGAGAAAAGAGAGTACCCGGATCTTGGCTTTGACATTATCGATGGTGTTGCTGCTCTCAACCTCAAGAGTGATGTTCTTCCCAGTTAGAGTTTTCACGAAAATCTGCATGTCTCGCAGAAACAGAGCAAGGAGCGAGAGATATATCTGACTTCAATATAAAAGGGACATTCTCTACTTATTTATTTCGCATCTTCTTTTCGAAATAAAAAATAAATAAAAAGAAAATTCAGTCATAAAATGTGATCGGGAGTACATTAGTGTGGCCCACGTAGCAGATTCCGGAATTTTATTGAATGGTCCTGTTTACGAATTTCAGATCTTTTATTAATTTCTTTTCTTATCGTTTTTTCTCTTTTATTTTAGAAAAATAGATATTTTTTCATGGCCTAATTGCCAATTTGCTCCCCTAGCTTTCACCATGATGTCAATTTGCTATTTAGAATTCATTTCTGCTAGTTTGCTACGTTTTTTTTTTTTTTTTGTGGAATTTTTTTTTAAGACACCGCTTCTATTTTCCCCTGACTCCAACTTCTCTCCCTCTCCTCTTTATCAGCCCCGAAAACTTAGCAAACAAATAAGCAATACCCTCTTTAATGTATCATCTAGTTTCGGCACATAAGAAGAGGGATAAAGTAGCAGCTTAACCTTCCTCCGGACATTGAAACAGAGAACATAGCCAACTGGTCTACATATGCACTAGCAGCAATGAAGCAGCCACTGTAAACACATATACATAGAAGTCAGGACTAAAGGGAGGGAGGAAACTTTTATCAATAAACGAAACAAAGAGAGTCCACCAAGCTAACAAACAAAAAGAAGAAAAGAAAAACACAGAAAAATATAAATCACAGCTGCATTCCAATCATAAAGACTGACCAAAAGAACTATCTTCAAATTATGAAGAGATCCACACCAAAGAGACCCCAAAAGTTGAACCCTATGCCATAATTGATCTCCATTCTCACTCCTAGCTTCCACAAAGATTCCTCTCCATCCAAACAAACCAAAAACAGCCAACATAGCACATCACCCTAAAGCCATGCCCCTTTCCTTTCCCAAAGAGAACTTTAAAAAATATATAAATATTATTTTTATTTTTTAACATCATATTACAAATACTTTTATGTTTTACGGACAACATACAGAGCTTGTGCAAAGAGTCTACTGCAAGAGAAACAAAAATTATTTTTAACATACTCTAGCTATCCTAAGCTTTGCCACCAAAGCAACAGAAAACTTATCAAACAAATAAGCAATACCCTCTTTAATGTATCATCTAGTTTCGGCACATGAACAAACTAAAGAATTTGAAGTATAACATATGACATAATGATGCCACAAGAACAGCAAATACTTTCATTGAAAGATAAAATATGAAGATAATGGTTAAAGAATTACACCAGGAATAAGCAAAGAAAAGAAAAGGCCACCTTAAGTGAATGCATCGAAGTTACATCAAAAAAAAAGATTAACTGTTCTATGCTCTCGTTAATCAACATATAGCTTCCTAGATATTTCCTTTCCTACTACAGAGCTACTTTAAAAAATAGCCACAAGAAAAACCAAATAGAGAAATTTCATCAGTGGCAAACAGCATCTTATAAAACTACCTTTCTCAAACTTACAAAGCAATGGTGGGTTACCTTGAATCAATGGCTAGCATTCTTGCAAGCTGATTCCTTGAGTTTCCAGGATTAGAAAGTTGAACTTGTGTCACAGGAAAAAACCTACACAAACATTTTGAAGTGTGATAAGAATAAGCAGCAGAGTAGCAAGAAATGAGGTTAATCGGTAAGCATGTGGTTAGGTCCATTTGCATATAATGGGGACTCTGCAAATGCTAACATTTTAAGCTTTTGGTTCTATTGTTACAGCTGCTCATGAAGAAGTAACTAATACGAAAATTGAACACAGCAACAAAATGCATATATACCTGTGCATTTCGTTGCAAAAAGAGAGAACCGAGAGCTTCCTGGAATCCGAAACAACCACCAAAAGCTCCTTGCCCAGAATTTTATTTTTCGCAATGTATACAAGTTAGTTAAACTTGAATGGACGGAGACGAAAATTTTACAGGACAAAAGTTACTGATATCGAAGAAGAAATTTCACCCAAAACTCACAAAACCCTAAAAGTGAGAAAGTCGTCACTGTTTAAGCTAACTAATAACCATGAGTCCATGAAACTGTAAAGCCACATTTGGTTACTGATAAAGCAAAAACAATAAAACAAATAGATTATTTTTAGTACAGCAAATTGCTCCTTCCGCACAATCAAATAACTTGTGTTTGTTCTTTAAGAACACATAGAAAAGAAAACAGAAAACTGAAATTTCACAACTCTGTAGTTTTGATTGCTCAGGCCCTGAATAAACCATCACACTCTATGAATAATTTTCAATATTACGCTGTTTGTTCTCTATTCTCATTCTCGGTATTAGCAGCTGCGCTAGGAGCAGCATTAACAGTGGCACTAAATCTGGCCGGACAATTCTTGATCTAACTAATTCAATTTTCAAATACATTGAATATTTGAATGGCCCGGAAATCACATACCCAATTAGAAATACCAAACCCAACCTAGGAAATTTGAAGTGAGAGAGAGATAGGCAATTAGCTTCAGATTTCTTAGCCCTCATAATTCTGCAATCACAATAAATTGAGGTAATTTGAACTTTGAAGGGCCAAGTTTTGGAAACAAAAGCCAGAAAACAAATTGCAGAAACCAACTCAAAAACAAAATTGAAACACAGAAAAGATGCATACCCAGTTTGGTTGTTGGTCTCAGAAATAGGGAAATGAGAGAGAGAGGGAGAGAGGAACATGGTTGATTTCTAATGTTGAAGGCTCGAAGCCGACGACGACGGGCTTGTTCCTGCTTTGTACAACGACGGGCCTTTTGGGACGGGCCTACTGCTTTCCAGTGTTCTTGGGCTCTTGGGCAAGTTCCAGTTTCACCATATCACAAAACAGAGCAATTACATGCTCACACTACACAATATTTCATAAATGTTAAAAACGTAAAAGTGATTACATTGCAACAACCATTACAACACCAGACCAAGAAAAAAAAAAAAAAAAAAACATTACGACAAAAGAAAAAACAATTACATTATAATCATATGATGAAATACAGAGAAAAAGCACCAGGGGAGTCTCCAGCACAATGGAGTTGAACTGCATGCTTGGTCTGCCTAACCATTTCAACGTCTCCAATACCTTTGATTTATGTAAACATGCCTTCTGTGATTACCAAATCTGTGTTCCAACTGAGGGAATATCTTGAACAGGATGTTAAACATAGCTCTGTAGTACCATTTCCTCCATCTCTTGCAAAACAGAAGTGACCCGACAGCAATTCCAAACCCACATGTAAATCCAATTTCAGCACTGATAACATTCCAATCAATCTCATCTCCAGAATTCGGATTACTTGAGCTTCCATTAAACTTTGGAGGTGGCAATACGATTGCGGTATCCGATGTCAGAGGAGGCCCCCATAATCCTTTATTGCCCTCAAAGGAGGTACTTGGAAATGTCGAAAACTGAGTGTTGGTTGGGATCCTTCCTGTCAGTTGATTGTATGAGACATTCAAGTGCGAAAGGAAATTGAGATTTGCAAACTCGGGGGGAATTTGGCCGCTCAAGTGGTTCTTTGAGAGATCTAAGGACTCCAATTGTCGCATCTTACCAAATGATGATGGGATTTTTCCTGTGAAAGCATTACCTGATAAGTTGAGGGCATATAGTGATTTCAACTCTCCGATTTCCTCAGGTATTGATCCGTTGAATTTGTTGTAGGAGTAGTCAATCAAGGTGAATATAGTTAAAATCTTAACCACATCCAATTCTGAACCTTTGATGATAGTTGTAATTGTATCTCTATAATAAAAGTCAGTATATGTTTCTCTTATAGATCTAGAAATTCCACTGTACGAATAACATGCTTTATTAGTTGCCTCCTTGTTGCACTGGACATGAGGAGAAAGTTGATGAGAAGGTCCAAGGTTAATTGGAGAATCATCCTTATTAGACACCACAGAAGAAAATCCAAGGTTAGTTGGAGAATCATCCTTATTAGACACCATAGCCTGCCATGTTAGAGACAATCTTCCTGGCATATCACCACTAAAATTGTTGTGAGATAAATCTATTATTTGAAGCACAGGCCATGTGCCATTGGTCTTGGGACATCCAATGCTTCCATAAAACATGTTGGACCGCAAAACAAGGACACGCAATGTGGATAAGCTCATCAAAAAGCATGGAAAAGTATCAGCTATGTTATTGTTTCCAATGTTTGAAACCTCTAACTTTGAGCAGTTGACAAGAGATTTTGGAAACTTGCCTTGTATCTGATTGTTACTGAGGTCTAGAGTTTGTAACCCACAAATGTTGGGAAAATTATCGGGAATTGTGCCACTCAGGTTGTTTCTCTTCAAATCAATGACTGAAAGCTGATGTGATTGAGTCAAGCATTGGGGAATGTTTCCACTCAAGGAATTATTGGACAGATCAAGAACAATACAACTTGCATTGCATATGGATTTTGGAATGGCCCCGTGAAAGTTATTGCTTGAAAGAGAAAGGTAATACACATTAGAAATGAAGTCACCAATGTCACTCGGTATACTAGAGCTGAAATTATTTCTTGAATAATCTAGATACCTACTATTTAAGAAGAAGGGGAAATGTCCCTGAAGCTGGTTTGAATGAAGATCGACCTTTGACAGAACATAGGTAGAATTATGTAGAGGAGCTTCTAAACTTTCCAAGGAGTTACAAGAAAGATTTAGTTCTTGAAGTTTGAAACTCCAAATCCAATTGGGTATCTGTCCTTGAATTTGGTTGTCTGAGATGTCCAAGTAGGTTAGATAGGATTGATTTCTCAAGAAGTCTGGGAATGTTGTCAACTTGTTAGAAGCTAATCCCAAGTGACCAAGCTGAAGGAAGGAATATGAGGAATGGATACCTTGAAGCTTGTTGGAACGAAGGTCCAGAGAAGATAAAGCAGAAGTGGAATTAGGAAGAGGAGCTTCAAGACTTGCCAAGGAGTTGCCAGAAAGATCAAGGGAATTAAGAGATTTGAGACTCAAAATCCAATTAGGTATCTTGCCTTGAATCTGGTTGTTTGAAAGGTCCAAGTAGTATAATATGGACTGATTTCTCAAGAAATCCGGGAATGCTCTCAACTTGTTAGAAGCCAATACCAAGTGGCGAATCTGAAGGAAGGAGGAATTACTGCCATTGTAATCAAACAACATGCTATTGTGGGAAAGATCAACCGATGAAAGATTTCTGGGCAGCCGAGGACCATTAAAAGGAAAGCTACTAAAGTTGTTTGAAGAAAGATTGAGATTGAGAAGCCCTTGAAGATTGAAGATAGATGTTGGTATTGGTCCTTCCAAATTGTTGTTTTCCAAATCAAGGGTGCCAAGTAAGGGTGAAGAGGTAGTGGAAAATTCAGGGACTTGACCCGAGAACCGATTGTGGGATAGTGTTAATATTTCTAGTTTGGGAAGAGAAACAACAGATGAAGGAATAGTCCCAGAAAAAAAAGCACCTCTTAAATTCAGATACCTCAACTTTGTAAGCTTTCCAATTGCAGATGGAATTGAAGAGCTTTTGAAGTCGTTATTGGCCAAATTGAGGCTTTGAAGACGTTGAAGTTGGAAGAGACTGCTTGAATTGTCAATGCTGCATGAGATAGACTCGCTGCTGATGTCAAGACCAACAACACTCCCATTAGTGCTGAAAGTTACACCGAGCCAAGAACAGCATTCGGTACTCGAATTCCATGTGATAAGCTTGGAGGATTTGGAAGAATCAAATTCAAGACTTTGTTTGAAATGGAGCAATGATTGTTTCTGGGCTTCAATACAGTTGCTGTGAACTGCGGGGATGAGGTTAGTAACAGTGGTAGTGATTACGAAGAGGAAGAAATGGAGGAACAGAGTTGGCATGTTTTAAGCAAAGGTTTAGACGCAGGCACAAATGTGTTGTGGGAAAGTGATAATTGGAAACTGGTGATGGTTGTGGACTGGTGGTTGCTTTATAAGGTCATGGAATCGGAAAACGAGTCCATAAGATCTGTGATTAGCTTGACTTTCAAGTCCTCTCCTTTCTATCCATCGGCAACTTCCAAGAAAAATGAGACGGTAGGAAAGTGGAACTATTGTTGTTCCGTGACTATAAGTTTCAAGTCCTCTCTTTAAAATTGACGACAAGAAAACACGTCCTATGTATTGCTTTCAAAAAGATATGGAACTTTTGCATTGAAATACTGTTTCTTTAATTTGGTTGATTTCTTGTTGGATTGATTGGACTTGGACGTTTCTTCACTGGAATGCATTGCACATTTGCACGTAGGAAAGTGAGGACTGTTTTGTTTTGTTCACTAATAACAAAATTTTACTAAGCAAAATAAAGAACAAAATGAGAGGGATGACATAAAAACCAAAACTCAATTGTCATCAAACAACTGAATAATTCCTCTTAAGCAAAGAGAACAATGAAAAAGCAAGCAGAGAAGCAGCTAAAATCCAAATCATGCTAAACAGACCTGTTGAAGTCAGTAAGTGCTACGTTAAGGGGTGTGAAGTGAGGCAGCCGCCTCAAGCCACGGTCCTCCGGAGGTCTCTGAGAAGGACATAATGTTTCAATGTATATATTTTTCTTTATTTATTTATATTAAATCTTTGCAAAATTTAGTATTATGTTACATTCCACGTTAGCGGTACAACCACGCTTTTCTTTTCCCAGCAGCTAAAAGGTTCAACTGCGCGTTGATGGCTTTAGTTTTTGCTTGCCTTACACCATCTCTCTCCATCATTTACTTCACTTTTTTGCTTTCCTCACAAATCTCATGAGATTTGTCGTCCGTTGACCAGCTTGACTTGAAGTCTTTCCCCTCTTCTGCAACCAGCTGGAAAGGTGGGGTGGAAGGAAAAAAGGAAAAGGGGACGAACCGCACTCTAACTTTTCCAAATAAAAGTTGAGAGGTAGTTTTAAATATTCCCAAGTTGTAACCTCATCTGAGGCCGACTTCAGATCACAACAACCATGAGGATACCTCTTCAGTGTTATTAACCATAAGTTAACAAGAGATCTGTGTAGTTTTAATCACCTCGATTATTATAAATCAATTACGGAATCATTTCAGTTTGCCATCTCTGAGGAATTCGGAATTACACGCTTTCAACTCTAAACAGCCTGCTTGGCAAGTGTTGATTAACTTTTCGAGTATGATAACAGTTCCCCTTCTTAGATAGATACTTGCTAGGTTGAATCATCACAGTACTTTGAAGAAATTATCACATTCTTTCTAACATACGAGTAGTGTATGGAGTACAAGTCACGAAGTTTTATAGATCACCCACAAGCAGAAAATAACTGTAATCAGGATTGATAAAATTTTTGCCAATTGAAGCTAAACGTGTATACAGTAAAACCAAGAGAGCATTGACAGTGAACATAACAGAGCAGAACAGTAAAACACGAATATTTATGTCCGCAGTAACCCACTTAGAACAAGTTTTCTGCCATGTAATGCAACTCAAATGTTTGAGAGTATCAAGGCTCGATAAAGCCTTCACAAAGAGTGCCTGAACCGATCAATAGATACAATACTACAATACAATTTATAGACTACCAACATGTAGTGCAAGCAGTAAATAAAGGACAGAGCCACCTACAATGTTGTAGTCTTTTGCAGTTTTGTCATCTCCAAGGCTGCTTGCCAGCATAAATCAGCCCGCACGGCGGACATTTCAAACTCATTAGATGCTGATCTCTTGAAAATTGGCCAGTACCATAAACATGTGAAGCTATTAACAAAGACAAGAATAATAACGCAGCAATAATGCTAATTAATAAGACTTTATTCTAGCAAGTCTTCTTAAGCTGTTAAATGCAGGTGATATCACAAAACAGTTGTCAAGTTAATGTGCATATACACCAATTACATGGTACCCAAGATTCAAATCATACGGAGCACCTAATAGTCCCAAACAGGAATAGAAGCAAAGTCAACCATAACTCGACCAACCTACAGTGGACAAAGTAATCTTGGCCGCTGAACAAACCTAAGTTCTATGGAAAATCATGACAGCCTTTCGAAAGTAAAGAATGAGTCGATGCTGATACAACTTCCAGTAGTGGTGAAAGACAACCAAACACTAACCAATGCATTACTCACTGCCTCATTTGAAACAAAAGCTCAGAGTATGGAACAGATTATTCATTTTTCTTGTTTTTCAATTCATAGAAACTCCACAGGCAGCAAAGCATAAACAATGTAATATTTGCATGGATGATAAAAGGCATGAAAAACAACCAAACTAAGAGTTCAATTTATTAATATGTAATGCATACTAGATAAACTCATAAAAGTACAAAACCAGACATAACTCAAGTTCGAGTAACTTGTTACTTTAGATAGATTGAAAATGAGAAGAAAGAGAAACAAGTACATTTGTTGCACTGGAGAAATTCCCTCTTTCTCCTCAACCATTTCCTTGACTCGGTCAATGACGATGGATTAGGAGCAAGTACCTAGGTCTCTGTTACAATGTTACAATGGATGCAAAATGGACAACACCAAGTCACCCCACCATATTAAGGTGGACTCCATTTAATGTCAACAGTCTATCAAACATACCAAAAACCAACATGTACTGCGTTATCACAAAATGATAATATTTTTGCAGTAGGGTTGTGTGTAAATAATCTGTTGAGTTTGTCAGAATTCACTGCAATTGATATAAGATGAGTAAAAGTTACAGAGTGATAGAACAGAATACTATTATGCCACTTGAAATGAATCTAATCTATCCTCCATCTATCCATGCCATCTGAATTAATGCTTGGATACCATCATTCAATAACGGCTAGATGGACTACTTTCCTCTCAACACTAGAATAGAAAGGTAAAACCAGAAGTTTCTGATATAAAAGCATGACGGTACTAGATACAACTGTCTGTCCGAGAAAATTTGACCAGTGGGATTCCATGACCCTCCCTAAAGGTATTAGATGAAACTGTCTGAGGGGCTCTGATAATTGAGTAGGAACATATATGAGCCCTCCCAATTTCAACATAAGAGATGGACCAGTGTCCTCCAACGATTCAAGGGACTCCTTCAGAAGTGCCTGCACTTCTTCTCTCCTCCTAAACAAGAGAGTCAAACAATGGTCACAAAAAATTGTGACATTAATCCACAAGGCAGTTTGTTAACAGCACAGTCACAGTCCCAGTCATTTAAAAGATGTTATAATCACTTTCCAAACAACAGGAAAACATTCAAACCAATATTGCAACAAACAAATTTTCAATCTGTCGGTGGCTCCATATATTGACAGGAAAACTTTCAAGAAAAAAGTTTGTCAAAGAAACATGCAACCTGTTGGCACCAACTCAAATGACACCTTGAGATCAATAAGCAAAGTTCTGAAGTAAAACAGGTTGAAAACAGACTGTGGGGAACAAAAGAAAGTCTTTGCAAAAGGGTTTATCACACCACCAGCTACAACTGAACCTTAGAGAAAACAAGAAACAAATAGGCAGGTTCCAGTTTTCGTTTTTATGGTAATCAAACACCACTAAGACCAGATAATGATTAAACATATCTTTGCAAAACTTTAGGCAATCTTACTATCTTACTCTACCAAAAAGGTCACAGAAGCTATACCCTTCATTTAAAGTTCGAACTGGCAAAACAATTATCTTTTAATTGTTTTAAAAATCAAGTAGAATATTTCAGCGTCGAATGAGCAGTAACCTTGTCAATAATTGTTGAAAGCATACCTCTTTACATCCTCCACAGCTTGTTTACGTCGTTTTATCTGAAGTTCTAGAATGTGAACAAGTGTTCCCCTAGCCTGCATGATAAAGACATAAAAATATAAGGAAAGTAGTCCCGTATAACAACCCAATAGCTTATATTATAAGACCCAATATATCTTACCTGATGGGGCCGCAATGAGTTCAGAAGATGATGCAAGTTCTTGAATATAAGAGATATTTCTTCCACTCTACTTGCATATTATGATGGTCTCTCCACAAGAATATCAGCAAGTTCCAAAATGTGCTGCTGCAATTCTCTGTTAAGGGACCTTAGTTCCTTCTTAAAATCTAAAACATAGTACAACTTTTGTCAGAATGGAAAAGCGGGGGACATAAAAAAAAAAAAAAAAAGGCGAAAACAATCAAGTACTAACATACATACATATAAAACTAGAATAAACACCAACATACAAACTTGCAGTTCCTAACTTCCTATTCGTTTCTTGCAGAGAATTATCTCAAATTCTAACTAAACCAGACAAAACTACTATAGCAATACCCGCAAGTAGTCAAGAAATTCATACATTCCCCAGAAGTTCCTTATTTCAGGTAATCATAGTTTGGCCATCAATACCTGATCTGTCAAGACAGCAATAGCTAGTATGGATGTGTGCATTCCCGAAGGCTAGAAAAACTAGATTTATAAGTTGGAGATGTGGATGAACATTTCCTAAAGGTTGCTACTTCTCTTGCCTTTACATTGAATGGTTCCTGCCAAGAATTTTCTATATATGTAACATATTTGAATACCTCTCAGCCTTGTAACACAAGTGAAGATTCCCAACATAGTATCTGTGTCCTAGCTTACCAGAGAAGAATCTTTCCTAAAGGTTGCTACTTCTCTTGCCTTTACATTGAATGGTTCCTGCCAAGAATTTTCTATATATGTAACATATTTGAATACCTCTCAGCCTTGTAACACAAGTGAAGATTCCCAACATAGTATCTGTGTCCTCGCTTACCAGAGAAGAATCTTATTAAATTTTTTTATTAAAAATACTAATTACCTAATTCCACTGACACTAAGGAGAAACTGCTATATAGGTGATTGAATCAACACGGTCAAATCAGTTCCTATGTATCAAAGGTAGTTTTTTAACAGGACACAAACAATAAACTAGTGTGAACTAGTTGTTCACTGCATGTACACTAAAGCTTTTGTCTTAATAAAGATTCTTTCTTCTCAAACAAAACAATAAAACAAAGTAAATAAAGAAAGAAAAAGAGAACGATTAAACTAGCCTGGAGGTAGACATACCAATATTTGGGCCTTTTGGGTACAGTTGACGCACTCCCTGTTCTTCCAAGCTTGGAAGAATGTCATTCATCTATATAAAAAAAACATGAAACTTTGTTAAAAATAAACTACAAGGAAATAATAGAGATCAAATCAGACATTGATAACATTAACACGATAATCTACAAGAAAAACCTTATTTTGTTAAAGGATAATCAAAACTCACTAGTCAAAAGTCAAAAACTGCAACTTCAAATGCATGAATATTGCATTCCTGGCTTAAGGAACTAAATGACGTATTACATCCTCCAAACAATAAATTAAACAATATATATAGCTATGACTAAACTTATGGTATCCAAAGATTAAGCAATAAAGCAACTTTCAGATATCAAATTTACAATCTGTAAATAAATGTGGAGAATAAAGTAAAGAAAAGGAAAAGCTTACGGTGTAATTACCATAGCAAATGATGTATGGCATTTACATAGCTAAATTAAGAGTTAACCATTATGATTAGGAATTTAAGACTACAGTTTCAGAATCTAACATGAATAGCTGATCAATCATAGAATTTATATAGTCCAATCTTGGAAAAGTGAGTACTTGAGTGTCTCTTCCAAACCTAAAAGTGCAATACTTTTACATAGGTAATTTTCATTAATTAAGTACCTCAAAAGTTCTTCTTCTTCTTCAATTGCTCCTTTCTTCTTACCACGAGATAGCTTCCCAACACGTGCACCTAAACTTTCTCGAATACTCTCATTCAGCGTCTCTTCCAAATTTTCAAGCTCTACCAGAATCTGTAAGAAAATTAAAAATAACTTGTTAACCAGAAGGGTCACTACCATCCTGCCTCCATATATTGGGACTGAAGATGCAATAGATCTTCCCCATTTCTCAACAACCAGTAAAGGTTAGCAAATAGGTTTTGGGGAAATTTTTTTACCTGTTCTGTTCTTTGTCCATTTCGCGCGATCTGAGTTTGTTGCCCTTGAGTCAATCCACCTTGAGAGACGTCTTTAGCACGAATAGCATCTATCTCTTTCTTCATATGAGCAATCTATAAGAGAAACAGTGAAGAAATGAGAAAAATTATAATAATAAGTAAAAAAACTCATCAGTGTCTGTATAAACAAGTTTTTATCATCAACATTAAAGTTCTTTAAATCTTTGTTTTCCTCATTTAAAACAACAAAAAGTAAAAAACACAAAAGAACTGGATGCAATTAGAAGAAGACAAGGTGAATGTAACCAAGTGAGGCTGAGAAACATTAACCAGAATATCATGAGAACAGGTACAGAAGGGAGATAATTTCCAAAATACAAGAAGACTGAAGTGTAATATCAGGATACTGGATTTAATTATGATGCATTGTTGTTAGGTTCCCATACTTTTTCCTTTGTTGATGTTGGTACGGTCAACCTAATAATGGATGGTAGCAACTAATTAATTAGAATCATTAGGGACCAGTTTCAAACATTTAAGAGGTCCCTGTTGAATCATGATATTGCAAGTGCATCAACTGTTGTATTCCTTTATTACACGAAGATATAGTGTTTTGCTAGAATTATAAAAGGTACACTACACCAGTGCGTGACTTTTCTAAAAATCAATTCAGGAACTGCTTTCTCAAATACCAAGCAATGGTACACTACACTACACTGGTGCGTGACTTTTTTAAAAATCAATTTAGGAACTGATTTTCTCAAATACCAAGCAATATAAACATGTTAATATAAATATATGAACTATACCTAAAGAGTTTATCCAATTGGCAAAAAAGGATCCAATGTACAAGAAAGATAATAAAAAACCAGGATAGTTGAAGACCACTTACCTTTTCCATTCTTTTAGTTATTTTATCACGGGTTTTTATCTGCTTTTCCGAAAGCTGTCCTTTGTATGTTTGCCAAGTTACTTCCTCACCATCATCCTTAAGTCCAAAACCACATGTAAGTAGAATCATCTTCTTCCAATTCATCAAAAGAAAAGAAAGAAAAAGGTCATACTCAAAGAAAAATAGCAGAATATAAAAGGCAGTTTGAGAAGAATTCTATTGAGCAATGCTATATTGACACATACCTCAGCTTCTTCTATAATGGCATCCTCTCCCATACCCCAAGAGATGCCATCAGCAAGAGAAGCTTCAAGTCTTGCTCGTTGAAGTGATGCCTGCTGATCTAAAATATCTTCACGCATCTTGTACTCTCTTAAAAAACTTTTCAAGCCTTTTTCCTACATAGATATGACCAAACGATAAGCAATCATCCCTTTGACACATCGGTACAGAAAGCAAGTGAGGCGGGCTAAGATACCATTCGAAGAAATGGAGTGCCATCATTGATAACCATAATTCAGCTCATTTCATTAATGTCACTTTCATTACATCTTTTGAAATCAAGAACTTAATGCATATGTACATATATTTATGTGTCTATGCTATGCATTGAACCTTCATGTAGATATATTTCCGTGATGGGTGATTCGAAGACTTTGTAAGTGCAAAATTATGAATTTATCTCACTAACATATTGTTGAAAAAGTAACCATACTACCATAGTGTCATCACAGATAAGAAAGCAGTGGAGGTTCTTGGGAAACTCATCTCATAAATGCAAATATATCCCGTCCTTCAATATTTGAAGTGCTTAGGTTATTTTTATTGAAAAAATATTCACCTCTCATTATTCTTCACAAATTCAATATAAAAATCAAATGAACAGATGCGTTCTTATTTGAATTTCACTAAGAACACACACAAACTCAAACAATAAATAGTAAATTGAAATCTTACTGGTGGCATAAACTCAGACGGTCCTTGGAAAATGTATAGAGGAGATGAACTGCACAAGAAAATGCAAGAATAATCAGAAGGGTAATAACCTTATGATGTGCTTATGACTAAAGCAATTAAGATCGAGAAAAACTTCATGAACGTCTATGACAATTATTGATATCTTCAATCTTCCTGAACTACTTCTATTCTGGTTGTCACTATCCCAAATACTCATAATATTCTTGGTGTCCTATCCAGTAAAGTGTTTCTTTATCTCATATACATATAAACAATAAATAAATATGTATCCAAGTAAGTACCAGTTTAGGCCCATAAAATATATTTGGCATTTAAATATATGCAATATGTCTTGTTAATCAAAAAGCGTAAAGGATAAAATAGCTATCTGAATCATAAGAGATCACATATATGAATTAGTCCTCTATGAGTTCCTTAACAGTTCCTATTGAAAATAGCAGTGCATATATCTCATTATATAATGTACTTCACAGGATTAATTTAACACAGGCACTAAATCTGGCCGGACAAGAACCAACATCACTCATCAATTCTTGATCTAACTAATTCAATTTTCAAATACATAGAATATCGAATGGCCCAGAAATCACATACCCATCAGAAATACCAAACCCAACATAGGAAATTTGAAGTAAGAGAGAGATAGGCAATTAGCTTCAGATTTCTTAGCCCTCAGCAAACAAGATTTAAGCCTTTTTATGCTCCAATTTGAAGTGCCAAGTTTTCCAAAACAAATACAGAACCAACTCAAAAACAAACACTGAAAACAAAATCGAACCAACATGAGAGACAGAAAAGATGCGTACCAGAGATACAGAACCAAGATGAGAGAGCAAGTGCAGAGAGAGGGTTGATTTCTTATGTCGATAGCAATTGCTGAGTGGTATTTCTTATGTACAACGACGGGCCTTTTGGGCCTGCTGCTTTCCAGTGTTTTTGGGCTCTTGAGCAAGTTGCAGTTTCACTAAAAGTTGGCATTGTCTCTGATCAGAAATAGAAAATCTTGGCACTAACCTTGTACAGATGGTAGGATATTTGAAAACAATCACCATATCACAAAACAGAGCAATTACCCGATCACACTACACAATATTTCATAAATGTTAAAAACGTAAAGTGATTACATTGCGAGAAGGATTACAACATAGATTACAACACCAGACCCAAAAAAAAAAAAAAACATTACGACAAAAGAAAAAAAAAACAATTACATTATAATCATGTGATGAAAATACAGAGGAAAAACACCAGGGAGTCTCCAGCACAATGGAGTTGAACTGCATGCTTGGTCTGCCTAACCATTTAAACGGTTCCAATACCTTTGATTTATGTAAACATGCCTTCTGTGATTACCAAATCTGTGTTCCAGCTGAGGGAATATCTTGAACAGGATTTTAAACATAGCTCGGTAATACCATTTCCTCCATCTCTTGCAAAACAAAAGTGACCCGACGGCAATTCCAAACCCACACGTAAATCCAATTTCAGCACTGATAACATTCCAATCAATCTCATCTCCAGATTTCGGATTACTTGAGCTTCCATTAAACGTCGGAGGTGGCAATACAATTATTGTATCCGATGTCAGAGGAGGCCCCCATAATCCTTTGTTACCCTCGAATGAGGTATTTGGAAATGTCGATAACTGAGTGCTGGTTGGGATCCTTCCCGTCAGTTGATTATATGAGACATTCAAGTGCGAAAGGAAATTGAGATTTGCAAGCTGCGGTGGAATTTGGCCGCTCAGGTGGTTCTGTGAGAGGTCTAAGGACTCTATGCTTCTCATGTTACCAAAGGATGATGGGATTTCGCCTGTGAAAGCATTACTGGACAGATTGAGTACACGTAATGATCTCAGTTGGCCCATTTCCATGGGTATTGTTCCGTTGAACTTGTTAGCAGAGAAGTCAATCGAAGTGAAGATAAATGAAATATATACAAGATCCATCTCTAGACCTTTGCTTGTAGTTGTTACTCTATCTGCATAATCAATAATAGAGCTCTCATTAGGTGGTGAGTAATACCTAGGTGGTGAGGTATGGCATGGAGTTCCAGTGCTGCCTCGTCCACAACTGACCGCAGTTCCAGCATGCAACGCAATTACCCGTGATGATGAGGTATGGCATGGAGTTCCAGTGCTGCCTCGTCCACAACTGACCGCAGTTCCAGCAGAGGAGACAATTTCACTACCTGGTGGTACCCACTTATAGCTATGGTGAATTTGGTAACCATCTTCATTAACCACCATTGCCTGCCATGTTGTCAGTGATGTACCTGGTATTTCACCATTGAAACTGTTATTAGCCAAGTTTATGATTTGAAGCTTCAGCCAGGTGTCTTTGGTCTCGGGACATCCAATAGGTCCATAAAATTTGTTGGATCGCAACACAAGGACACGCAAGGTGGATATGGTCTTCAACGGGCAGGGAAAGGCATCTGTTATTTGATTAATTCCAAGGTCTAAAACCTCTAAGCTTGAACAATTGGCTAGAGATTTTGGAAATTGACCTTGTATCTGATTTCTGCCCAGAGCTAGAGTAACCAAAGGACAACCTTCAAGAAAAGTATCAGGGATAGATCCAGTAAGGTTGTTTCTCCTCAAATCAAGGACAGAAAGAGAAGTCTGAGTCAAGCATTGGGGAATGGTTCCTCTCAAAGAGTTATTAGAGAGATCAAGAATTACATTACTTGCACTGCATATTGATTTTGGAATTTCCCCATACAAGTTACTGCTTGAAAGAGAAAGGTAGCCCGTGGAATTGGTGATGTCACCAATGTCAATTGGCATACTAGATCTGAAATTATTTCCTGAGTAATCCAAATAATTACCACTTAGAAACAATGGTATTTG
This sequence comes from Rosa rugosa, assembly GCF_958449725.1. NCBI lineage: Eukaryota > Viridiplantae > Streptophyta > Magnoliopsida > Rosales > Rosaceae > Rosa > Rosa rugosa. Next base: position 20,406,805 of record NC_084826.1, on the reverse strand, counting down.
TCCCTGAATCTGGTTTGAGTGAAGATCAAGAATCATCAGATGGTAAGTAGAACCAGGTAAAGGAGCTTCTAGACTTACCAACTTGTTACAACATAGATATAGATTCTCGAGATGAAGCTCCCAAATCCAATTGGGTATCTGACCTGGAATTTGGTTGTCTGAAAGGTCCAAGTCGGTTAAATAAGATAGATTTTTCAAGAAATTTGGGAATGTTTTCAACTTGTTAGAAGCCAACTTCAGGGTTTTAATCTGAAGGAGGGAGGGGTGTGATGAGTTAGTACCATTATGATTGAACAACAAGCTATTGAAGGATAGATCAAGAGAAGAAAGATTTCTCGACTCCGGAAGGCCATAAAAAGGAAAACCACTCAAGTTGTTTGAAGAAAGATTAAACTCCTGAAGCCCTGGAAGATTAAAGATAGACACGGGTACTGATCCTTCCAAATTGTTGCTACTCAAATCAAGTTCTTCTAGCAAGTGCGAAGAGACATTAGAAAATTCAAGCAATTGACCAGAGAAGTTATTTCCAGAAAGATCTAACCTCTGCAGCAAGGGAATAGAAAAGGGAGACAATGGAATACTCCCGTAGAGTAGATTGTTGGCCAAGTCGAGACTGTCAAGCTTGATGAGTTTTTCCCATTGAATGGAATTAATCGGACCAGAAAACTTGTTGTATGACAAGGCCAAATCCCCCAATTGTGTTAGGTTTTCCAGTGACTTTGGAACTGCTCCTGTGAAATTGCACTCTGAAAGATCTAATTCAGACAGCTTTTTAAGGTTGCCAATAGAGTCCGGCAAGACTCCTGAAAATTTAGTCTGGGATAGAACTAGGGATTCGAGAGATCCATTCTTCGGAAACTCCGGTAAGGAACCACGAAGCTGTGAATTAAGTGACAGGTTAACAGACTTTAGTGTCGGTACCAGGAATATCTCTTTGGGAAATGCTCCGTACAAGTTACAAGCAGATAGACTCAAGGAAATCAAACTTGAAAAATTGGCTAAGAATTTTGGAACCGGACCAGGGATGTAGTTTCCATCCAATATTAACTCTGTAAGCTCTGTAAGGTTCTGGATTAAAGTGCCTAAATTCGGGCTCTCAAGTTTTAATCCCCCCAAAAGGTAACTTCTAGACAGATCAAGAACTTTCAACCTATTCAAGCGTGCGACCTCAATGGGAATTTGCCCAGAAAAATTAGCTTCTTGTAAATTCAAATACCTCAAATTTGCAAGCTTTCCGATTGCAGATGGAATTAAAGAGCCTTCGAAGTTGTTGTCGGCCAAATTGAGGCTCTGAAGATGTTGAAGTTGGAAGAGACTACTTGAATTGTCAATGCTGCATGAGATAGACTCGCTGCTGAGGTTAAGTCCGACAACACTCCCATTGGTGCTGCAACTTACACCCAGCCAAGAACAACATTCGGTACTCGAATTCCATGTGACAAGCTTGGAGGATTCGGAAGAATTAAATTCAAGACTTTGTTTGAAATGGAGCAATGATTGTTTCTGGGCCTCAATGCAGTTGCTGTGAACTGCGGGGATGAGATTAGTAACAGTGGTAGTGAATAAGAAAAGGAAGAAATGGAGGAACAGAGTTGGCATGTCTTAAGCACAGGTTTAGTTGCATGCACAAATGTACTGTGGGAAAGTGATAATTGGGAACTGGTAATGGTTGTGGACTGGTGATCGCTTTATAAGGTCATGGAATTGGAAAATGAGTCCATAATCTCTGTGATTGGCTTGACTTTCAAGTCCTCTCCTTTTTATCCATTGGCAACTTCCAAGAAAAATGAGACGGTAGGAAAGTGGAACTATTGCTGTTCCGTGACTATGACCAAAGTTGACGACATGAAAACACGTCCTATATATTGCTTTCAAAAGATATGGAACGAATCGCAAGAGAGAATCTTGCGTAGAACACCCGCACGGACATGTGGTGGGGAGGACCAATCACTGCCTAGCAGGGGGGTGTTTTGGGTATTGCACTTTAAGGAGCAGGGGCAGTTTCAGAAAAAATGAAAAATTTGCTTTGTTATGATTGGATAGCCGTAAATCCACATGGTGGGGAAACCTCCACCTAAGAATTTCTCGAATCGCAATGGCTTTTAAAAGGTGGAATTGGAAAATGCCTCGATGATATAGAGATCTATACTAATTGGCTTGACTTCAAGTCTCCTGCTTTCTATCCATACTGATGGATCTATTATTTACCCTTACTTTTGGAATGGAAGATGACTGGAAGGTTATATGACAAGGTAACAGTGTTGTTTTTTAGGGGAAAAAAAAAGTATTCTCGTGATCACACAACAAAGTCTATATATATATGAGTACTGAACTTTAATTGCTTATTTCATATCAATAACTATCTAGACTGGAATTATGTCCAAAAAGTTTTGTCCAAATTTGGTTTTAGCCCTCATTGGATTTCCCTAATCATGGAATGCATTTCGTCAGTTTCCTTTTCTCTTTTAATTAATGGCAATCAAGGTAATTTTTCCCCTTCTAGGGGAATTCGACAAGGGGATACATTATCCCCCTACTTGTTCATTTTATGTATGGAACCTTTGATCAGACAATTGAATCAGTCTGCTATTCGTTCAAAAAATCATGTTGGCCTGTTATCTTCCCCTAAAGGGATCAGAGTTTCAAATCTTATGTTTTCTGAAGATTGTTTAATTTTTGGCAGTGCTTCTCCTACCGTAGCAAGGAATATAGCGGCTATCCTCCGCAATTTTGCTAATGTGTCAGGCCAAAATATTAATTTTGATAAATCCACTATTTATTTTTCTACTAAAACCCCTTCCAATGTCAAAGTGAATATTTCTGCTATTCTTGGAATAAACCATAGATGTTCTATTGGCAGATACTTAGGAATTCAAAATATAGTTTTTTGGAACGACCCAATGAATGCTAAAGAGCTTCTTATTCGAATTTCCAAGAAGCTCAGTGGCTGGAAAAATAACACTTTGTCTAGGGCTGGAAAACTTACTTTGATTAAATCAAATTTATCCAGTATACCTAACCATATCATGTCTTGTTTCAGGTGTCCTCCCAAGGTGACTAAATCCATTGACAAAGAAATGAGGAACTTTTTTTGGGGAAATGACTCGAGCAGTCCCCCTGTTGCTTGGAATCAGGTTTGTTTACCTAAGAATCAGGGTGGTCTCAGTGTTAGGCCCCTCTGCTTTTTTTAATAATGCAGCTTTAGCAAAACTTGAAGGGCATTCTTGATTCTCGATGGCCTGGAAGAAAGCATTGTTTTTGAAGGGAATAAATATTTAAGAAAGCATTGTTTTTTATTTTATTTTAAGAAACAGGCTAATCATTCGATGGCCTGGAAGGGCATTCTTGATTCTCGAGACCTTATCCCCCAGGGAATGAGATGGATAATTGGTTCTGGTAAGGATGTTATGTTTTGGAGCTTTAACTGGGTTTTTGACTTTCCTTTATTTAATCTCTTGGATGATGCTGCTAAGGCTGTTGTTGATTTAAATGAATATGTTAGTGACTATATCACTTTTGGGAACTGGAATGTTCAAAAGTTGGCTTCGGTTTTGGATCAGCATATTATTGACCATATTGTTGGCATTCATATTCCGGTTTCGGAGTTGAAAGACCATTTTTTTTGGGGTCCTGCAGCAGATGGATCTTTCTCCATTAAATTTGCTACTTGGCTCCAGTGAAATTCTAATTCTCATAGTCAGACTTCTATTCTGAACAAAATGTGGAAGCTTAACCTTCCCCAGAAAGTTAAAAAATTTGCTTGGTTGTATTTTAGGGGAAGACTGAAAACCAGGGCTTACATTGCTCGTTATAATCATGCTATGGTATCTTCTTGTGCTTTTTGTGGAACAGGTTTGGAAGACTGCAACCATCTTTTCCATTCCTGTTCTTTTGCTAGTCAAATCTGGAGTTTGGTGCCCAAGTTACCTTCTCCTACAAGTTTTTCCAATCTCTCGGACTGGATTGTACATTTATTCAATAAAGAGTCCTGTACCACTATTGAAGATTGTATTTTGTTGTGCTGGCAAATTTGGGGGGCAAGGAACAACATCATTTTCAACAATTCTCTTGCTTCCCCAAATAGCATCACTCTTTCAGCTGCCTCAGTTGGCTACAACTATAGAAGAAACAATCAGCCTGCTTCAAAGACGGTTTCTTCTTCAGCCATTCCTATTATGTGGAAGCCTCCTCCTGTTAGCTTCCATTACTACGCACTAATCATGGAATGACTACGCATAGGAGAAAGACAGTACGTGAAGGGGTTTAACTCTCTTTTTTTTTGCTAGAGTTAACGGCAAGTTAACTGAGGTTTAGACAAAAAATAAAAAATTGATGGAAGAGTGATGTGTTAATTGTCAGGACCCTTAGATTATATAAAGAGTTCAGATTTTATGAAATTGAAGTAAATTCACACTCTCCTCACTTTAGAGGAGTCGGATCCTATTTTGATAGCTGCAATTGTAACAATTTATTTTCTTTATAGTTTTTTGTGGTGTATTTGAGAATGAATGAGTCAATGCATTCAAAGCAATAATAGACGTCTCAGTCTGGAGAAATTGCCTTAATCTGGTGTATTTTTGGCGTATTCGGAAGACTTGGTTGTGACTGTCTCAGTCTGGCAGTCGTATATAGTAGGAAATGGAGAAATTGCCTCCATGAGTTTGGAGTTTCTTCCTTGGATATTATTATTGCACAGCAAGTGGGCGATTCAGGACTTGGGAATAGTTGGGAATGTGAGGAAGACTGGAATGAGTCTGAAAGTGACAGAAGTTTCAGCCCTACAGAATAATACAGAGCTAATTAAGCTGGTGGATGAAAGCTCAAATGTAATAAGAACGTTCCTTCTTTTCAGTTATTTAGTATGTTGAGAATTTACTAGATAATAAGAACATTTGATAACTCAGGGGCAACTTACCCATAAAGAACAGCAACAGTACCGACTGCTCGAATTCCAAGTTATGAGCTTGCAGAATGAAGAAGAATCTAATATGAGACTTTTCTTGAAATGGAACAGTGATTGTTGCTGGGCTTCAATACACTTGCTGTGAACTGCAGGGACGAGTTAGTAACACAAGCAATGATTACTGCAAAACAACAAGAAGCGTGGTACGTGGCTTACTACCGCACCGATATTGTCTCTATTAGGTGTTGGATTCAGTACAACTAGGAATACATCATCCACTTGTAAGTTATATTTTTATTTTGTCGTTTTCTTGATGTGGGATCTTCACTCTTCAACCATTAGCAAAAGGAAGAGATGGAGGTAAAAAATTGTCCTTTCTTTTAACAAATTTTTAGACACAAGCACAAATGCAGTGAGGGCTTTAACTAAGTGTTGATGGTTGTGGTGGCTTTTAGAAGGTACTTGGAATTGGGGGAAAAAAAAAAGTATGCCTCCATGAGATAATCTGGGATTGGCTTGACTTTCTTTGTAATTGGATTGACTTTGAAGTCTTCTGGCTTTGGCAATACTTCAGACACACTGACCCTACTCTTCTGGGTTATGAGATTGACAAGGTGAACGATGACACTTGTGTAGAAGTCTTTACAGCCAAGCTTGACTTGGATGTCTTTCCTATCTTTCTGCAACCAGCTGGAAAACTGGGTGGAAGGAAAAAGGGGACAAGTCGCACTCAACGTGGTCAGTGGTCCTGATAGTTCCAAAGCTGAATTTCTGGGTTTCAAGAAGGATTAGTTCCAAAGCTGGAAGATTTCTGTGCCTGAAGAAAAAAAATGCAAAGCTTGTAATATAATGTGTTGTATATATAGAGATGCAAATGCTGTTAAAAATGTCTGCTACTTGTGTGAGAGAGCATGACCAACTTTTCCAAATAAAAGTTCAGCTCTATTAGTCTATTTCTGAAAATGACCATGAGCAGTCGATTTAAATTTCCAATTTCTAATTTGATACAATGAATGTTATATTTGCTCTCTGTGCTACCATCTACGATCATTCTCACCATTCTTAAATAACATGTTCTGTCTTGTGCCAAGTTGTAACCTCATCTAGGCCAACTTTAGATTGTTATTAACCAAAAGTTAACAACATATCTGTGACTTCAACCGCCCAGATTACTACTGTTATAATTCCATTGCGGAATCATTTCAGTTTACCATCTCTGAATGTGAATTCTGAATCACACGCTTTCAACTCTAAACAGCCGGTTTGGAAAGAGTGTAGATTGATTTTTCAAGTATGATAACAGTTCCATTCTTAGATAGATAAACTAGGTACAATTATCAAATTACTTCGAGAAATTATCACATTCCTTCTGAAAGGTATACTTCATCTAATTTCCAGGCACACAAGTAGCATATGGAGTACATGTTACCAAGTTTTATAGAATATCCGCAAGCAGAAAACAATTGTAATCAGGATTGATAAAAATTTGTTGCCCAAGTGAAGCTAAGCTTGTATAAAGTAAAAGCACCAGAGCATTACAGCGAACATAATAGAGCAGAATGGTAAAGTGCAATATGTAACACCAATACTTATGTCCAAAGTAACCCACTTGTCATGCAACTCAAATATTTTGGAGTATGAAGACTCGATAAAGCCTTCACAAAAGAGTTTGCCTGAACATCAATAGATACAATACTACGATACAATTTATAGACTACCACCGTGTGGTGCAAGCACTAAATGAAGGACAGAGCCACCCTCAATGTTGTAGTCTTTAGCAGTTTTGTCATCTCCAAGCTGCTTGCCAGCATAAATCAGCCTGCAGAGAATTAAAACTCATTAGATGCTGATCTCTTGAAAATTGGCCAGTACCATAAACACGTGAAGCTATTGATAAGACAATAATAAAAATGCAGCAATCATGCTGCTTAATAAGACTTCATTCTAGCAAGTCTTCTTAAGCTATTAAAATCAAAATGCAGGTGATATCCCAAACAGTTGTCAAGTTAATGAGCATACTAGCCTTCCTACACGCGCTTACGCACGTGCGGAAGTGCATTGCTCACGTGTGTGATTAACTTTTGTTTTAATTATCATGATTATTTTATATTGTCCATCTTTTTTATATGGTTAAAGGCACAACAGTCAGAATTACTCAACTACTTATACAACAGTCAGAATTCGCAACTATTTCTCAAATGAGGAGCTGCTTCTTGCCTTGCTTCTCATTACATTTTTCATTTTCCTCTTACCCCTACCTCCCCAAATCAAAGCTTTACTCAGTGGAACCTCTTTCCCCAATCTTTCAGACTTATTAATATTGACAAAAGTACCTTAATCAGCTATTGAATGGCTGCTGTTAGCACATTCCAGTTTCGCACATAAAGAGCCACTGCTAGTACATTTTTGTATCTTTACATTGTGCTCCAGAGCTGGTACCTGCGAATAATCAATCAAGAAATTTAAACAGCTTGACCCAATTTGCAAAAGTGCAGCAAAAGTTAATTGGGGCAAAATTCAAGAAACTCAAAAGTAGTTTCTTTAAGCAATTGTATTTCCATGAGTTCAATCATAGTAACGGAAAGTATTTTCTTTGTATTGTCAGCAGTTGCCTATTTCCATGTATTCTTTAACAAAAAATATATAAAATTATATTTCTTGACAGTATTAGAGTAACTGATCAGATTAAATTTCTAGACAGCTTCTCTTCTATCTTAACAGGTACATATGATAAGAATCTTTCACTCTATTGATTCAGACCTATATGATTCAAAGTGTTTAATATTTTTCCTCTATATAGTGTTCTAGGAGAATGACATTATGCTAAAGTTTTTAATGGTTCTGTTATCCAAAGACTCATGTCATTCATTCATCACAATTCTGTAATGGATATGAAAACGCTTTCCTCTATATAAGAGATAGTTAACTGTACCACTTATTTGAAACACAAATTCTCAAAACTTAGATCATGCAACAGCCATATAGTTTCACAACAGTGAACAAAATATACAATCGATGCAAAATCCAACAGAACATCTGCTATAAATCTGGAAACAGAAAATCATATCTTTTTTTTTTCCCCTCCACTGCCTACAAAAAGAACTACTCATTCAGGTCAAGACATTGTAGTTGCATATCCAGAGATCAATCAAAAGGGAAGTTCTGTGTGACTCAACAAAAAAAGGACGCATGGTTTCAGATCTCTACATTTGAAAGCATAAACATGAAGAAACACGTGAGGACTCATGGTTTCAGATCCCAACCTGGTAAAATGGAGCATGGTTGAAGTCTAAAGCTTTCAAATCTAACAAACATGAAAAACAAAAACATAATTAGTAAGCTAGCTTTCTTATTTTATATATATGTTCACCTTACCCCAGTTATCACACTTCTTGAGTAATTACCAAGTCATGAATCAACATATATACAACAAATGGACAGCCTACAACCCCAACAAACAATAAGTGATTAACGGTTCAAATTCCATGGATCACTTTAGTCGTAGTTATCTTCCACGGCACTTGGAAAAAACTATTAGAAAGAACTAAAAGAAAATTACCACACATCGGACTCTAGATGACTGTTCTGATTTTGGCTTCTGAATGGATTTCTGTTTCATATTGTAATTGAAATAGGATACTTTTAATGAGATTTTAATATGATATGAATTCTAATACAAAATCATAGCATGTTTGTCTGTGGCTGAAGTAAGCTCAATTCCTCAAAACCCTTCTAATACTCTCTTCTATCAGCACAAATAAACTTTTCACTCCTTCATAGAATTCAGCATACAATTCATAAGCAATTGTGAATTGGGGGTTTAGAGCAGAATCATCTACACAATTACCCAGATGTTCAACCTGTACAAACTATAAAGCTAATCTTGCATGAAAGATACAGCAAACTAAAATTACGAAAGCAAAACTAGACAGATCAAATTCCCAAGATTACCAATTTCCATCAAAATCATGACAAATAAACAAACTTTGGTATGACCCAGAATCAATCCATGTAATCAACAGACAGAAATGAACTATGGATGAAGATTGAGCAAAAGAAAAGATTAAAAAGAGTCTTTCGAAGTATTGGCAAACTGAATATCAGCTTCAAGCGCCTTAAGCGAATCCTTGAAAGGCTTTCGCATTTTTTGGCTCCTCAATCACTCTTTCACCTAATAATCTCTCCCATCAAGAACCCTAATCATCAATCTCCAATACCCAAGACCCATAATTATTCAACCCTACTGCTCTAAACGCTTTCCTCTGCCTCGAATTAAAAGACAGAAGTAGTTTTCTCTGTGCGGCAAAAGCCAGAACCATCAGTCCCCTTTCTGTCACTCTGTAAATCGTGGGAAATATTGGAAGTTCAAAAATTTGACCAAATAATGAACTCTAAAGGCCTCCTCGCTTTGTATATAGAGATACACCAATTATATGGTAACCAAGATACGGAGGCGGAGCAGCTAATAGTTCCAAACAGGAATTGAAGCAAAGTCAACCATAAGTCGACCAACCTTCAGTGGTCAAGATAATGTTGGCCACTGAACAGATCTAGTTCTACGGAAAACCATAAGAGCCTTTCTGAAGTAAAGAATGAGCCAATGCTGATACAACTTACGATAGTGGTGAAAGAAAACCAAACTAACCAATGCATTACTCACTGCCACATTTTGCAACCAAATTTCTGGAACAGATCAATCATATTTCTTCTTCAATTCATAGAAACTCCATAGGCAGCAAGCATAAACAATGTTATATTTGCATGGATGATATAAGGCATGAAAAATAACTAAACTAAGAGTTCACTTTATTAACATGTAATGCATACTGATGCTAGACAAAAGTAAGTTATAACTTTCGACAGATTGAATCTGAGAAGGAGAAAAAAGTACCTTTGTTGCACCGGAGGAATTCCCTCTTTCACCTCAACACTTTCCTTGATTCGGTTAATGGTGTCAGTCGGTTCAACATCAATCTCAATTTCTTTCCCGGTAAGAATCTTCACCTTAATCATAGTTCCTCCCCACAGCCTCAAAACCAGGTGAAGAGTGACTTTGTTTGGATGTTATAATCTGCAAGAGTTCTACCATCTTCCAATTGCTAACCGGCAAAAATCAATCTCTGTTGATCAGGAAGGATGCCTTCCTTATCTTGAAAACAAGGGTATATTACATGGCTGCATATAAAGGAAAATGTAAATTAAGGATAATTTCAAGGAAACAGCAGATATCAGAGGCCAAAAACCATGCTTGATCATAAAATTTCACATTATACATCTACTGCTTTCGTCATGATAAGTAGTTCTTTGATAACAATAAGCTTTTTTGCCATCATGTATATCAATCAGTTCACTTTTCCGAGTAGCTACTACACAAACCTGATCATTGATCGAATTCTTGTACAGCAACAGAATTGCTGAACAATACGAGACACCATGTACACTAATAGGACGGCACAGAAAGAAAACTAATGACATAATAGTTTAACCACACAATTAGGAATGAAAAATCACTCCTTTAAGCCATGGGAAAGGGAAAATCATTGGTTGAAAATCTAGTCTATATCGTTGCCAAGAGGCCCAATTTCTGGGAAAAAACAAAAATCAGAGATTTTATTTAACAAGAACATTAACTGAAAAAAACAAATAGACAGGGCCCAATAGCTTAGAAACCCTAACCCTAGCTATCAAATCTTCACAACACCCAGAAATCATTCAGTCCCAAATAAAACACAACCAAACAAAAAAAAACCATAGGCTGAGATAACTACAAACCCATATGATAATAAAACCCGAAAACAAGATTATATACAGAAATTACGACCCTAACTGCAACAAGAAAACCTCACCCTAATTGTGTTATAGGAAAAATCGTATGGATAAATGATATATTTGGTTGATATGAAAGAAACAGAGAAATCAATGAAAAAGATGAAATTAGAGAGAGAGAGAGTACCTGGATCTTGGCTTTGACATTATCGATGGTGTCGCTGCTCTCAACCTCGAGAGTGATGGTCTTCCCAGTTGGAGTTTTCACAAAAATCTGCATGTTTCTTCTTTCGGAGAAACAGAGCAACAAGCGAGAGATGATATCTGACTTCGATACATTCTCTACTTATTTATTTCGCATCTTCTTTTTCGAAATAAAAAAATAAATAAAAAGAAAATTCAGTCATAAAATGTGATTGGGAGTACAGAGAGTGTGGCCCGCGTATCAGATTCCCAAATTTTATTGAATGGTTCTGTTTTCCAGTTACAGATCTTTTATTGATTTCTTTTCTTATTGTTTTTTCTCTTCCTTTTTTTTAGAAAAATAGATGTTTTTTCATCGCTTAATTCTCAATTTGCTCCCCTAGCTTTCATCATGATGTCAATTTGCTGCTTTAGAATTTATTTCTGCTAGTTTGCTACCTTTTTTTTTTTTTTTCTATTTTCCCCTGACCCCAACTCTTTGCTACCAATTCTCTCCCTCTCCTCTTTATCAGCCGCAAAGAAAGACTACCAAAAGAAATGTATATATTTTTGTTTTTTGACATCATATTACAAATATATTTATGTTTCACAAACAACATACAGAGCTTGTGCGAAGAGTCTACTGAAAGAGAAACAAAAATTACTTTTAACATACTCTAGCTATCCTAGTTTTGCCACCGAAGCAACAGAAAACTTAGCAAACAAATAAGCAAAACCCTCTTTAATGCATCATCTAGTTTCGGCACATCAACAAACCTAAGAATTTGAAGTATAACATATGACACAATGACACCAAAAGAACAGCAAATTCTTCCATTGGGAGATAAAATATGAAGATAATGATTAAAGAATTACACCAGGAATAAACAAAGACAACAAAAGCCCAACATAAGTCAATGCATCAAAGTTGCATGAAAAAAGATGAACTATTTCTAAGCTATCATGAATCAAAATATAATTTCCTAGATATTTCCTTTCCTGATACAGAGCTACTTAAGAAAATAGCCACAAGAAAAAACCAAATAGAGAAATTTCATCAGCAGAAAACGGCATCTTATAAACCTGCCTTTCTCAAACTTACAAAGCAATGGTGACTTACCTTGAATCAATTGCTAGCATTCTTGCAAGCTGATTCCTTGAGTTTCCAGGATTAGAAAGTTGACCGTGTGTCACAGGAAAAATCCTACACAAACATTTTGAAGTGTGATAAGAATAAGCAGCAGAGACGCAAGAAAATGAGGTTAATCGGTAAGGATGTGGTTAGGTCCATTTGTATATAACTCTGGACTCTGCAAATGCTCACTGTTTAAGCTTTTGGTTCTATTGTTACAGAAGCAAGAAAATGCTTATATACCTGTGCATTTCGTTGCAGAAAGAGAGAACCAAGAGCTTCCCGGAATCCCAAACAACCACCCAAAGATCCTTGCCCAGCATCTACAACAACAAGAGGACAAAATTTATTCATGAGCATATGCAAGTGATATAGGTTTTGCATGGTAAGTTAATTCAAAATAATCCACACCAAGTCAATCAATCTCATCAATACCCATATAAAGTTGAAATGAGAAATGTCTTCATTTCACTATCTGGTCATGGCATCTATACATTTTTTACACCTGAACTTTAAATTTTGTATGGCAAGTTAATTCATATGAATCCACATCATTTCAATCAAACACAACAATACCTATATAAAGTTGATATGAGAAATGGCTTCATTTCTTTATCTGATCATGGCATACGTAAGCAGCACGTGGATGAACAATAGCTAGTATGGATGCATGCATTCCCGGCTAGAAAAATAGGTTAATAAGCTGGAGATGTGGATGAACATTTCCTAAATGTTGCTACTTCTCTTGCCTTTACATTCAATAGTTCCTGCCAAGAATTTTTTATATATGTAACATATTTGAACGCCTCTCAGCCTTGTAACACAAGTGAAGATCCCCAGCATAGTATCGGTGTCCTAGCTTACCAGAGAAGAGTCTTATTAACTTTTTTATTAAAAATACTAATTACCTAATTCCGCTGACCCTAAGGAGAATCTGCTATATAGGTGATTGAATCATGATGTTCAAATCAATTCCTACGTATCAAAGGTAGGTTTTTTCACAGGATACAAACACTAAACTAGTGTGAACTACTTGTCCACTGCATGTACCCTACAGCTTTTGTCCTAATAAAGATTCTTTCTTCTGGAGGTAGACGTACCAATATTTGGGCCTTTTGGGTACAGTTGACGCACTCCCTGTTCTTCCAAGCTTGGAAGCAGGTCATCTGTCTATATGAAATAAACATGAAACTCTGTTAAAAATAGAATAAGTTTATTTTATTAAGGGATAATCCACAACTCAATAGTCAAAATTCAAAACCTGCAACTTCAAATGCATTAATATTGCATTCCTGGCCTAAGGAAGTAAATGACGTATTACATTCTTCAAACAAATAAATTAAACAAAATAACTAGTTACGACAATACTTATGGTATCCAAAGATTAAGCTACAAAGTAACTTTTAGATGTCAAATTTACAATCTGTATATAAATGTGGAGAAGAAGGTAAAGAATAGGAAAAGCTTACAGTGTAATTAGCACCATAGCAAATGTATGTCCCTTCAATTGGTGGCTGCTGCTCAGGAGCTGATTTGGGATCTAATCGCTGTAGCCATTTCAAGCACCTTGTTGCCAAACTAACATCAACCAAAAGGAATAAAACATTAAGTTAAATTTGAATGGATGGAAACATAAGTTTTATAGGGAAAAAGTCACTGATTTCAAACAAGAAATTTCACCTAAAACTCACAAAACCCTAAAAGTGAGAAAGTCGACATTGAGATTTTGAGATTTTAGAATATGGTGAATCTGAACGAAAACTAAGATGCTGAGTAAGATGAACAGACTGATCCAAGTGTCGAATCCAAGCCCAGCCTAGTCTTTTGCTGGAGGAGAATCGTAGATGGACTAAACTATTCCTTGGAATCTGCCGAGGTACGGGCTGCTCTTCCGACTCTGCCGGCTGGGGATGATAAGCCTAGGCTATTTTTTACCTCGCTTCACTTATGCAGTACTTGTGGGCACAAAGATGTTGGTCACCCTTCCACTCTGCTTCGACGTGGCGCATCTTAGGGATCATGGTGTATAAAACCCTTCCTTTCCCCTTGTGTTACAATAAGAAGGCTTTAGTTTTGGGGTTGGAGGATGAGTATGACAAGCTAATGTGTGCATGTAAATACTGCTCTAGCACATTGAAGGTGAACCTAATCGTATTGAAATAGCAGCTGGGAGAGATTTGCCTAATCGACTTACAACAGACACATATAAACATCACTTATGAACTAATGAGTGAAATATTATACAGATATCAGAATGAAGTATTGTGAATGTTATGATTTAACTGAATGAAACACAAAAATTGAAGACACAAACTAGCTAGCTAGTTGCATATTTATGATTTTAAACTCTATTATAGTCTTCGAGCTTTCATCTAGGCTAAAGACAATGTATAAAACAATTATCTTCCGAAAAATAAAATAAATTAGGTGCTTCTAGTTAGACCTCTAAATTTGATATTTGGACCTCCAACTTTTTTTAATTATTAACAGACTTTGTCATGTCATATGAAAAAACAAATAAGGACAAAGAGAGAAAATGAAAAAAAAAAATATTAAAAAAAAATACTCTTCTTACCTCCCCAAATATAACAGTTAATTAATTTTTTTTTGCCAGAATTTCCATATATTGCCTATATAGTTTATGATTTACATAAAACAATTAAGTAAAATAATAATTATCACTCAATACAAAAGTAAATTCAAACAATCTGATTTGGATTTTTCTTAAACTAAATTCATTGAATATTATGATATAGTTGTTATTCGATCTTCCAACCCAAAACCCTTGAAATCCTTCTTTTAGCAAATTCAAAGGGATTCCAGCAACATATTAAGATCGATAACCAAACCTCTGATTAATTTTGATTGGAGGAGAGACCTACTCATAAGAAAGCAATATCATGCGATTTTGATTCATTCTTCTTCTCGTGGTTGAAGATACAGATAAAAAGTAGAGTAACAGATTGTTGTATCTCATGTTCAAGGGAATTTTGGTAGAGTAGTGCTAGAGACACCAAAATATTATACCAAATTTCAATCCCAAATGATGTGGCGTTGCCACCTCATTCCTAGTTATTTCCAACATGTAATTATGTCAATTAATTTTCATTTATATAGTTTCCATTATATATGCAATTACTTAATATTATATTAAATGAGAAAAATAATGTTTCCCTGCAATCCCAAAAATTGATCTTCAAATACCAAGGATATTCTCATATACCACCTGTCATCATCATCCTCATCTCATGCTACTCCAAAATTTGGAACCCAAGAGACAAAAAATCATCTAGGATTTGAATAAATAAAAGGTCTTGCGTATGAAAATCCAAAATATAGAGGATGATTATGAATATAGCAACCACAAGGCATAAATTGGCTTTGTAAATCATAATCAAAAGGGATTATGATGAAAAACTGTGAGTTAGCTCTTAATAAAAGATTAAGAAAGACACAAATCAATACAGAAGTTAATTTAACCAACTTGTTTTGAATCCACTGGATTGGTTCAAGAAATTAAAAGAGAGAACAACAAATTTACTTCTTTTTTTTTTTTTTAACAATAGAACAAAGAATTTACTGGTTGTGGATAGATGGCTGTGATATATGGAGGATGATTTTAGCATTTTTTAGGGTTTATCAAGACATGAGTTTGCGCGCTTGTTGGATTGATTAACTTCACCACATTTTTCTCCTTCCGTTTTTTAATATCTTAGAGATAAATATACAAATTTAAATACATATTCTAAATATATATAAAAAAATGACAGCTTGAATATTTTGAGGTTCATTAGGGCTGATGTGGTCAATGCCATGCCATTTGGGATGGTTTTTTTGTATAGAATTTTGGGATCCAAAGCATTTTCCATTTTGGTATAAATAAGGAGGTCTACTTAGTTTTTCAAGTATTTTAAAAAGTAGATTAGAGATGTACTAAGTATGGGAGGTCCACATAGCAAATTTGGAGGTCCAACTAGAACCAAATAAATTTGAGTGAGCATTGACCCAAAAAAAAAAAAAGGCTCCCAAAAGACCCTTTAGGTATTCTATACAATGTCTACAAAAGAAAACGCATTCGCTAGATCCATCTGGACCCGCCAGCTGTGTTTCTTCTTCTTCAAGGCTACAACTTAATTAATTATGGTTTACACACACAAGTTTATATACACACACACACATATTAGGTTATCTTGAAAAGGTTAATCCATTAGAAAATCAAACTCAAGAGAAAATCGTTGTGTTGTCTTTTTATTTTTATTTTTTTATTTTATAAGAAAAGACTATAAATTAGATTTGGAAGCCTCTTGAGTAACCACAATTTACATTGTCAAGTTGAACCATTTACATAGTTACGTCCTAGATTGGCAACAAAATCTGTGACAAACTTTGCTTAACTAAATATGTGTTTAAAACTAACGGAAGCAAAAGAGGTGGCAATGGTATGATATATTGGATGATCTTTATCAATCTCTAAGGCCTCGTTTGGTTCACGGAAAGGAAAGTAATTCCTTTGTCTTTCCCATGGGAAGGGAAATGAAATTTCCCAACAACTTTCCATTCCGATGTTTGGTAACGTAAGGAAAATTATCAGAAAAGTTGTTAAAAAGTTTGTAAATAATGTAATAAAATAATATGTTGTGAGTAATAAATGCAAGGAAATAAGGGATGAAAGTGATTCATTTGAGATTTGGAAGGAACCACTTTCCCCCTTATTTTCCCTTCCTTCAGGAAACGATTTCCTTTCCTTTTGCATCCCAAACGCAGGAAAGGAACAAGTTTCCTTTCCTGATGCTTTATTTCCGCGAACCAAACGTGGCCTAAGGATAGAATGACTCTGTTGACGGCATCAATGACCACTTTGGAGTCTCCCTCAACTTCATTTCTTTTTGTAGCCTTATTCCTGGGGCCCCGGGCACATAAAAGTCCAACCCTTAAAGCAAAAGCTTCTACTAGAGGTATTGTGCTGATTCCAGCAATTTTGGTGGCCTCCACAAGGGAATTGCCATGACAATCTCGAATAACAAAACCACCTACAGCGGAGCACCTGTTTACATAACCATCAAAGTTCATTTTAACAGAACAAGCAAGATGAGAGTTTCACTTTATAGTGGAAGGCTGGTTTTGAATAATATCTTTGCCTACTTATTCACTTGATGAGCCAACGTTGGCCAGTACAACAGCCAAAGCTACTACCACTAAGCATGGATTTATCTGAGCATTTTTGAAGACTGTATCATTTCTTGCTTTCCAGATCTGCCAGCATAAAGTAATAAGTTTTGCATAGAATTTACTATCATGGAAAATCATTATGTTGTCTTTCATGACTATGGACGGTTGGTTCGAGTTCTCCTCCTTCTTTTCATCAAGTGAAGAGAAATAGGTCATCCTTGGCCTCTAATAAAATTAGGAGATGGTCATCGTCGTCGTCGTCCTCCGTCTTCAGGCAAAGGATTTTTGATCTTGAAAAACACGGTATCGGTGGCTTCAGTGGTGAGCTTGCGGATCTATTTCAAAGTGTTTTTTCCTCCTGTTTGTTTTTATCAGAGCTGACAGACGAGTTAGGAGTTGGGAGCTTCTATTCATACCTCTAAATTTGGCATTTGGACCTCCCTACTTAATAGACCTCCAACTTATTTTTACAAATAACCAATTTGCTATCTACACCTCTCTAATTTTCCTATAATGCTCATCGTCCAATAAAAGACATTTTTTCTTTTTTTAGATTCTATTCATACTTTCAAAAATCAGTAGTTGGATCTCCTTCAGTTTTTGAAGATTTGGAATTGCAGCAATTTTTTTTTTTTTTTGGAAGTTCATCCTCCATATATGAGTAACAGAGGTGCTAGCATTTTTTCAATGAATTGTCGACTCTTGGTTATCGTAGGCAACAATACCATGTTTGCTCATCATCTCGTATAAATATGTTTTCCAAGTATTATTTTCATTGCATTTAGGTGCCCTTGTCCCTCAACTAATTCTCTCCTACTTGTTTCCATAGCAGCTTGAAATGAACATGCATGGTCCTTTTGTTTTAGATATGTATGGGATAGTGGACGAAATTACAATAATCAACCATGAGTCTAGTGCATTCTCCATAGATTTATATCAGATGGTCGAATTTTTCATCATATCTATAGAATAGTTCCACATAAAATTGCTCTGCACTGATGATGTGCGGGAAGATCTTGTGGACAACTACCCATTGTTGTGTTTGTCATATACACGTGCTGGAGTACTGCTTTCTGTCGCCGCTCGTTCACATATTTGATTGCATCCAGAATGAGTAGGGCTTCATCAACTGAGGTGTCTTTGTATTTCCCATTTTCTCTCCTTTTTTTTTTATTTTTTTTATAGCGCAGTGATAGATCTTGTATATTGTCAGCTATGTGAGCAAGGAAGTCTATCACTTTACGAAGACAAAGTCAAATTCAGAAAATTTTGACTTCAACGTTAAATAACATTTGGCTATATATATTTTAGGGTTTATATTGGAGGAGAAAATTTTTCCCAAGTTGAAGACTATTACTGTTCGTAGAGATAAGAAGAGATTTTTTTTTCTTTTCCTTATTTGTGTCTTTATTGGTAATTTGACATAAGTTGACAAAGTCAACTATTACTCGGAAAAAGTGAGAGGTCTAAATACCAATTTTGGAGGTATGAATAGAAGCTCCCTTAGGAGTTTAAGCATGTAAAAGATTGCCCTATGGACCGCCTGTTATTGGAAAAATTCTTATGGCTTGTCAAATTGGAAAATTTTGGACGAAATAATTTTGAACGAGGTGGAACCAAAGTTTGCCAATGCCTATGACGTTTTGGGGAGGCGGGTTGAAGAAAACATCAAATACTTATTTAGTGATCGATGCTGAGTCGACTCCGGGGTTGTGGGTTAAAGGAAAAAAGAAGGTTTGCATGTCGTAATCATTGATGAAATTTTGCCTTCTTTAAAGAAAGAGGACTAACTGAACAAAGCTATGGTGAAATAGAATCAACTGAAAAAATTAGCGGTGAATGAGGATCATCAACAGGACAAATTGATGGTGATGATTGATAGACATTTTGGTATGATTTGGACTACGAGCTGCCAATTACTTAAAATGATGGATAGTGCGGATGGTTCTCTCAATGATTTTTTGGTTATTGGGATGACTAATGTAAAGGATTTGATAGATCAAGAGTTCTAATTAAGGCCTAGGCTAGGACGTTTTGAAGTGCAAATTGAGATAAGTCTTCCTGACGAAGAGACCGTCTACAGATTTTTCAAGTTCATACAAACAAGTTAAAGAGCAATTCCTTCCTTGCTCCAGATGTGAGCCTTTCAGAGCTTGCTATGCGTAAGCAAAACTATATTGGTGCACAACTTGAAGTTGTTGTTAAAAGTGCAGTGTCATCTGTTTTGAATAAGCTGATATGTTTGAATGATCTAGACATTGAATGCAATCTGAAAAACTATACCTGCTTTTTTGGCCTCCGTTCATGATCTCCAAAGGCTGAGACTAGTGGCGTAGCCAAAACTTGTAAGAAGAGAAGTTAAAAATCTAGTTTCAACTTTCAAGTTTGGATTTACATTTGAGTGAAAAATTCATACTCTATAAAGAAAGAAAGAAAAAGGAGAAAAATCTTAATTTTCGTGCAACTTAAATCTTTAGCACATGGAGGTTTTACTAAAAAATTAGAAAAAAAAATTATGAAAAGCGAAAGAAATATGAAGAGTTAGAAGGGTCAACAAGGACTTTACAAACATGTGAAGCAAAAATATAATATATCTATGACAGAAAAGCTAAGGTCAAGGGGGTTAATTGGCCCTCCTTGATCCTAGCTAGCTATGTCCTTGGCTGAGACTAAATAGGATGGTGGAAGGCTGATCAACATAAGCCATGACTATTTTCCATCCCAAGGCAATCCACCCCGGAAAGAAGAAAACAAATTTAACTCGCTCTTCGGATATTGTTCGAATAGATATAGTACTCTAAGATTTGGAGATGGAATTTAGTCATCTTAATTAATCTTTTGTTTCTTTTATTAGTCTGAGAGGAAGCAGTTAATTTGTCTTAATGTTTAATGATACTCTTCTTTCACTAGAATAAAAGTAGTGAGATGATTGTTGTTGTTTATAAATGTTATTAGAGAGCATCTTTAGCAATACTAGCCATTTTTTAGTTACATTTTAGACAAAGTAGCTAAAAAGTCATTTTGGCTAGCCAACTTTTAAATATGTCTGCATTAGTTCTCTTTATTTTAATTAGATTTGAATTTCAATTATTTAATAATTAAAGAAAAATAATTTAAATGTATTTATTAATTACATTAAACAACTTAAAATGAATGTTTAAATAAACAAAATAATAGAGAGCCTCACCTTACTCTCTATATTTAGAGCATCTTTAGCAGACTATTTATTTTGGCCCCTTAGCTGTTTTAGAGATCATATTTAGCTTTATACTAATTTTAATAGCTGCACTAGACTCTTAAGTGACTCTCCATTTTAACTTTAAGTTATCTCGTTGTTAAATATAGTGAGCGAGAAGATGTTTTCTATTGTTTTTGTTAATTTAAAACCATTCCTTTTGAGTTGTTATATGTCATTTATAGGATTAAATTCAATTTACCCCCTTGAGGTTTGGATCTGTTGACACCCAAAAATCCAGCTAACAAGCCCAATTCATGCTTTAAGCCCAATTCATAATTCAAGGCGAATTACACTCGCAACCATCACGCCACGCACGTGGACCCAAGCCACATTCATGCACTTGGGGCTTACAAGAATGGGTGTGGTGTGGAAGGTTACGGAAAAGTACAGTATGATGTCCATTGCGAGTTTTAGGCATGCTGATAATTTTGGACTTGGGACCAAAATTCAAGCCAGTAGCCCAATTCTCAACATGGGCAAAGTGAAGATGAGAGATAGCAAAATTCAAGCCCAAAATCCCTTTGATAAGAGGGATAAAGCCAACCCCAACAAGCAAAGAACCCCAAAAACCCAAGCCCAAATCCTTTGAAACCAAACAAAACACTAAATGCCACATATAATCCCAATCCCAACAGCAGAAACATAATCCTAGCAACACGGCAGAAATCCTGGATTGCAATCCCAGCAGCAGATTTCAGCAGCGGGAATCTTGGAATGGTAATCCCAGCAGTAGGATTTCTGCGATATAATCACAGCTACACGCCAAAGGTAAGAGGCAGCAAGTTAATTTAATGCTACATCACACATCAACTCTCCTATAAATTGAGAGTTCTTACTATTGTGAAGGGCATTCGAAAACAACCCCAAAGTAATCCATACGCAAAGCAAACCCAAGCTATTCCCCATACTCATCCCAGAAACCCATTCAGATCCAACCTAGATACATATGTGCAAACCCAAAAACAAAACCAAGCAATTCCCCCAACATGCATGTATCCCAAAAACCCATTTCCAATCCAAAAACTCATCAACCACAATCCGAATCCAAGCTTTCATGGCTGCTGCAAATCTCTCATCTTCACTACAAATCATGCTTTTCTAGCTCCCACGCCACATGCATCTTGCCAAGCCTCTTTTGAAATTATCAATTCACTGCCGTGCATATACAAAGAGCTGTCGGGAAGAACACAACAGCAAGCTTCCTAGGATTCTCAAGTCCTTCGAAGTTTGCTGGGCCTAGTGTTCGCTAACTCAGACAAAGGGGCAAAGTTTTGGGTCCTTACCCATGAATATCCACTGCCGTACAACTCCGATCAAAAGTGCCCCTACAGGATCAAACATCATGTTAGTTCATACGGTCTCAATTTAATCAAAACCACCCTTATACACTCAAATTTAATCAACCGTGTCCAATTTTAATTGCTCCGTCCAAATTGGGCGTTAACTACTGACGTGGACATTGAAAGCTAGTCACTCTCCTAAACTTAGGGACTAAATTACGCTTGTACCCAAAATCCCACACTCTAACACAACCCTACAACTAAAAATTTATTTTCCTCTTCTTCTTCCTCTGATCCTCCTCTCCCCAACAACCATGTCGATCTCCTGTGCTCAAAACCACTGGTCCCCTCACATCCTAGTCTTTCCCTGCCCTGGACAAAGCCACATGCTACCACTCCTTGACCTAACCAACCAACTAGCCTTCTACACCCCCTCCAGTCCACTCCCCTCCTAACCCTGACAGTCATCCCCGGGTCGGATTTGGATCATACGGCAGCTATTTCAGGATAAACTCAGCAAAACAAGATTATGTCCTCAAATCGTAGTTGGATATTTGACTGCCTTGTGCGATCCAAACTGTCTCGTCCGTACTAGCTGTGATTGCCGATGGGAGGTCGTTGTAGGCAGGCTATACTGTTGTGACAATCGAGAACCGATTCCTGATATTGGAGGTGGCAACATCGCAGACTTAATCTGCGATTTGATGCCATAATAGAAAGCTTCATCGGCTAGTTCTTGCTTGACGAATCGGCAAACCGTGGAAGGGAGACTGTCAGATCTTCAGGTTAGTAGTATATTGCAATTGTGATTCACACTATCAGTTTTGTCAAAACTTCACAATTAACTGGCTCAAAAACATGAAACACACCTGAAATCACTCTAGCCCAATCATCCTTAAACCAAAATCTGGAAGATCTTAGCACTTTCCTACACGATTGGAGAAGTTTCTTGGTGATCTCTTGGTTTAAGTCCTTGAGGTCTGGAGTAGCAAACAATAATAGCTTCCTTACTGGCTTGCTCTTACTTAAGCACCTTCAATTAGGCGAAGAGGAGCAACGGCACAAGCAACCTATCAGCTGCGTCGGGGTGGGTGGCGAAGGTGGAAAGGGCGAGCGAACGAGGTTGGAGGCAAGGATTGAAATATCTGCGATATTTCCTATATATCCCCCGATTTCTCCTCTTTTAGAAGGACTGATATATCATTGGAGGAAAATATCTTATCTTCCACCGTTTTTGCTAAATTTCTCTGATATCGTCAAATATCTTTGATATATAAGATATTCAGGATATATTGCAACAAAATAAAGAAATATCTGTAAAATCTAAAAGAAAAAACAAAAAATAGAATAAAAAACTCAGTTATTAACAGAGAAACATATATTATGGATATGGAGGTTATATGGAGGTGTAAAATTAATGGTCTCTAGATAGGATATGGCCTAATAAAGAGGCAAATTAACCTGTGTAGTAAAAATAACTCGAAATGACACTTCTAAGGCAGATTATGGGAGAAGCAAAATTCCCTCAAGGTGAATTTGGGTGAGGAGAAATACTCTCAAGGCAAATCTAGGTGAGAAGTAATTCCCTAAATGCAAACCTATGTGAGGAGAGATCTCCTCAAGGCGGATATGGGTGAATCTGGGTGATGAGAAATCCTCTCAAGGCAAATCTAGGTGAGAAGTAATTCCCTAAATGCAAACCTATGTGAGGAGAAATCTCCTCAAAACTAATATGAGTGAGGAATATTCCCTTTGAGGGAAATTCGAGTGAGGAGGACAACTGGTCATGGTGCTCAAAAGAAGATTGTTTATGGGAGGATGATTAGAGTGCAACTGATGATTAAAGTATCCCATTTGATGTTTCTTCAATTGCCTTAAGTTTTGACTCTAACAGTTTAGACACAGAGCGCAGTAGGACCTCAAATGAATCTCATGAAGGCAACAATCAATTTGGCTATGACACTTATGGATTTAATCAATATGAAGATGTACATGATCAGTCATCCAGTTAGATTCATCCTTATTATCCCCTTATAAGAGAAAAAGTCGGCAACTTCAAAGAGATCTCTAACTATCATGTTCATCATTATAATTCGTACTATATAGGTCATATGTATTGGTTTGATTATTGTATTTTCGTAAACCAAAGAGCGACTTTTCAACTACGTAGAATATATTTTTGGATGTAAAAGTTGACATTCATATATACTAGCAGAGCCCACAAACTATGTGTGTGGAAAGAAGTTAAAGGTAGTGGAGAAACTTTTCATACAACTACCATATTTTCTATTTTTTTTTATTCTTTTATTTCCTATTATACAATTTACCATATTATCCCTATTGATTAATTATATTTCATATTTTTTTAATAAATAAAGGTTAAATTGATAAAAAAATTTCAATTTTGGAGAGCAAGCTCTCTTCTCTTAATAATAGTATAGATTTACATATAAATCTAAATTGACATCTTCAAAAAAAGATATATTTTACAGAATGTCTCTGATATTTCAAATATTTCTGTTTTTAAAAATTCCAATAGATATGTAAAAACTAATATTTTAATCCTTAGCTCTGGTCAAATTTCATTATCAAAATTCCTAAAGCAGGGTATTACCAAATTTCATTATCAATATTTTAATCCTTAGCTCTTGATGCTGGGTAAAGATAAAATGCAGAAGAAAATAAATCCGCAGAAATGCTCGGGCTTCGTGACTAGTTAACTATACTGAAGCTCACCTTCCTCTTCTTATTAACAGGACCTTTACGATTTTGCAGTTTCCTTCTGTTTCTGGTCTCTTCCATCGCTGTCTCCTGCATGCTCTCATCCTTAATTGACAACAGTTCTTTCTGTTTCGATTGCTAAATCAAGTTCGATTGATTGCGAAGAGGAAAGACAGCGTGGGTAAAGCTGCAAGGCGATGCAAAAACCGAAAGCAGTTCTCTTTAGTTCCTCCCATTCAGAACCTTACTATAGATTCAGCATTGAAAGGTCTTTGCTTGATCGCGAAGGACTGTGAGAAAGGAACCTTACTATGGATGAACACTTGTCATAAGAACAGTACCCAAGTTCATATGAACCATTCACCCATTTGGGTTCTCAAATTAGCAGCTTTTTCATCATCGGGTACATTTTTAATGCAAAGTTCATAACTTTAGTTTGTGTTATCATCTGCAAACCATTATTTTTCCTGGAGTTTTTGGGTTTGCTGTAATTGCATGGTTTTTGGGATCATCTGAATGATGTTTGATTGTATGAACTTAATGTATAAGCTTAAATCATTGGTTTTGATTTGTTTTGTTTTTATTTTTTTAGGTGTTGAATATTAATCAGTTTAGGAAGCAACGATGGGAATGACGAGGTAAATTTCGTGTCTTCTTTTTTTGGCTTTTGTTTTGATGGAGTGTGGGATTTAGTTTGAATGTGATTTCAATTTGGTGTTGGGTTAAATGGGTTTTTGATTTTGATTGGTTTAGTCTCATCATATAAGTTCTGAATTTAGTTTAAAGGTTGAGAATTTGAGGATAAATTATATATGGAATTTAATTCAACAGGCAATTCATCTTTTTTATTCCATTTTGTCTAACTCTCCAGCAAGCAAGAAAAGTGTCTTGAACTTTTCCCATTTGGTATTTCGATTCTTGGTCTTTGATTGCCTTCAGTGCTGCTGTTTGTCTGCTATTAGCAATAATATTTTCTTCTTTAGAAATTTGCTTATTCATTCAAAAAATTCTATTTTAATACTATGTACCTCATGTTATGATTGAATGGAATCTGATGCACAGAAAACAAAGAGGAAAGAACTACAGAAGCAGCCAACATGGAGGATCACAAGTAATTATGACAAACAACTTTAATTATGACAACAAACTTGGAGGAGGAGGATTTGAAAGTGTCTACTGGGGTCAGCTTTGGGATGGATCACAAGTAATCATCAATACTTTTAGTTTCTTTTTTTAATTCCAATCTGAATCATGCTGGTTACTCAGTTAATTTTAACAGTATATTTGATTGATCATGGAATATTATTCGTTACAAACTTACAAAGAACAAAGAACAAAGAACATTCATCAATCAAAATCTACTTATAGAAAAAATGTCGGTTGATCATTAATTATCACATTGTGTGCAGCTAATTCTTTGCATTCATAAACTTAACATGGTTTTGTCTTGTGCAATTGCAGGATATATCTTTAGGAGTCTTTGGGAATTACTTGGATGTCTTCCTGTTTATTTCGAAAACGTATTTTAATTGTCATTTCTAGCCTGTCAAAAAAAGAAAGAAAGAAAAGTCTATGGCTTCTAACGTATGGCATACGACTTTCATTATTGATTCGTATTCCAGCTTTCATTCATAAGGCTGGCAAGAACTCCTGGGTGAAAAGCCTCAGTATCTAACCGTAGCTTACAGCTTATAGTTGTTGAAAAGAAAGTTGGTTTCGGGGGTTCATTGATTAGTGCCCCTTCGGTGATGGTAAGGTTGGGACTGCGGTCGTCTGTCTCCGCTTTGCCACAAATCTGAAAGAAGGTTGTTGCGATAATGACATCTGGTTTGTCTTTAAAATGTGTGGGAATACTGCTATAATTTTCTGTGGCTGCAAAGCCCAATCAATATTTTAAGTGTAATCCAGGTATTAGAATGGAATGAGTAAATTGATCAGAGTAGGCTCAGTTGATGATAAATTTCCTAGAATTTGGTTAATGCATATTGTTGATTAAGTAAGGTTGTTTTTGGCCATGTTTGATGCGCGTTTTAGAGAAGTAAATGTATAAATGTTGTCACTTAACTGCAAACGATGTTTTCATGGTAATTGAGATCACTTTCACTTTACCTAATTTAATTTAAAGACTTCAACCTTTGTAGTTAACAATATTTTTTTTGTTTTTGGCAGGATGAAATGAAGAATTTCACCCCATTGATTGTGGATATAACCTGCCATGGGTCAATGGCCACGTTTGAACATGTTAGTTTATCTCAGTATCTGCCTTTACATCAGTATTAGCTCTTGAAGCTTCAGGATATTATGGGACTCTTACACAGTCTCACACACACATTTTTTGTTCCTTATTCCAACTACCTCCATCTTCAGTTCGAAAGGAGTTCACACATATATTCTCCTTCCTCAATGTTCAGTTATTCAACAGGTATCAAGTCTATGCTCATACTTGAGGTTATCCTTGATTGGTATATTGTTTAATACAAATACATTTATTTGTTATTATTCTTCATATATTATCTCTCTGTAGCCTTCTATTACGACGGGAGTGCTGTTCGTTTAGTAATGGGGAATATATAAGAGCTGGTTTGGCTGAGTTAGAGCATTGCTGCAATGAAGCAACAGATGGTACCTTGAAACTATCTCTACCTTGCCTTATTGTATTGTAAACTCTTACTGAATAAACGAAAATGCAGTATGCAGGCTCAGCTTGGGATGAACTCGAGCATATTAGGCAAGCCATTGGATTCCTGGTATCTTTTAAATTTTATGTTATACCATTTCTATCTAATTCCAGTAACAATGGTGAAAGCAATAAATAGTAAAGTTGTCCTGAAATTTTACCATTTATTCAAACATTGCATGTTTCTTTTCTCTGTCATTTATCAGCCATATAGAGATAGAGCTGAAGTTTCAAACTGAAGCAAATTCAGTATATAGTATTGCTGTGTCTCTCATGTTTATTACTTTAGAAACTCTGTCTTTGAGTTTAGGACTGCCCTATGAAGAACGTTTTTTTTTTTTTTTGGTCAATTCTGTAAAGAAGTAGTTATTTTATTTTCATGTCCTACTCTCCTCTACTCTCTGGTCAAGAGTATTGATCTTTGCACTGTTTTTGGGATTCAAAGAATTTGGAGGCTATTTTGCAGAAGAATCTAAAATTGTATCTTCTTATGTTTGAGGGAAGTTTGATGGTAATGGGTTGGATTTGTCTTTTGTTTGTATGTAATCCCATAATCTTATTTTGGTTTGGTGGAGAATCTCTTCTGTTTCACTTTTGGGCCCAAAGCAAATTGGATATCTGATTTGTTTTACACTCTACCCTGTTATAAGCTGTAAACGCCAAGGACCAGAGCCACCGAGCTAGCAAATTCTGACTTCATTTTCGCATTGGCTTTTATTTTCTTCTGTTTTCTTATGAACCGTCTCTATTCAATCTTTTGTTTGATTACAAGTTATTGATGAATTGGTTACACTGTTTGATAGGCAAATGCCCATTTCAGCTTTGGACCTCTGTGTCAATATCTATCTGTAAGCTACTTGGATCGCTTCCTTTTGGCCTTTGAAAATACCTGTAAGTGGGGAATAGGAGGATTGATTTAGTATATTGTCTGCTTTATTGCATCAAAGTCCATTGCTGATTGCATTTATTGATTTCTGCATAAACCAGTATGCAGAATGGCAAAGTTTGGACTATGCAATAGTTGGCTATGGCATGTTTGCCCCTTGTGGCCAAAATGGAGGAGATTAATGTCCCACTCTCCCTTGATTTACAGGTCAGGCTTTGGTCTCATTTTAATTTGATCTTTCTTAAACTTCTAATTTAGTTGTTTCGAGTCCTAAAGATTTGAGCTTTCACACAGGTGGCCAGGTCAAAATATGTATTCGAGGCTATAACTATTCAAAGAATGGAGCTACTGGTTTTGAGCACATTGAGATGGAGAATGCAAGCAGTTGGTCCATTTATCTGAACTATTCTGATTTAGTTGCTGAGACAAGAGGGTTGTTTCCCTACTAGAAAGAACCCAGTCTCAACCCTGAAATGTTGCACTTGAACATTTGTCTGCAATTTTGTGTTTATGTAGGTGCTTCTGTTCAACGATTCGTTTTTGGTTGAACAAAATTATGTTTTTACAACTGAGGGTCATCCCTTTCCGGTATTGCTTCTACCAAAGTGCATACTTTGTTATTCTTCAAGACAGTTGCTTTACTTTTACAATATGGCTTTGCATCTGTAAGTTATATTGCAGAATGATACCAGCTTTTGTAATATGTAAAACAATAACATATTTGGTTAACATTTCTTAAATTGTGGTTCCTACTCAATTGTATATAATATTCAGGAAAAAAAGCCACAAACTCGCAGTATCGCACAGGCGGGCTATCTAGTTTAGTGTTTCATGATTGATAGCTTTTCAACCCTTTAAAATTGACAGATTAATTAATATTTTCCCAACATATGACAATGTAAATCATGCACTTACATTGTTTCTAGGAACTCAATTGTTAACTTTCAGTCAAAATAACGTAAATTCATGCACTAACATTTTTTCTAGGAATTCAATTGTTAACTATCAATCAAAATAACATCGGGGTGGTATGTCGATGTCGACGGCTCAAGGCTGTTTCTTTACTAGTGTTTGATTTTGTGGTGTGTAGTTCTGCCTTGGTTGAGTTTAGTCTCTAGGTTGGGCCATCTTTGGGCCAGACTAAGTTGTGCTAGGGTTTTGTTTTAAGAGCTGATTTTAATCAATTTATTTTTAATAAGGCCTTACCTTTACTGGTGGATTTAGTGAGTTTCGGCTCAGCCATGCACTTTATATGTTTTGTTATACCTTGACCTTTGTGAAGTTACATGTGTGGCAAGTTCAGCCTAGTGGGAACCAAAAAGAATCTCTTCTGGAGCTCCAAAAAACCCGGGCATCCCTTGGTCTAGGGTTTTGAGAAATCTGCTCGTCCGGTGGTGTTCGGAATCGGTATGGGCCTGCCTTGCCGCTGATGAGTCACTGCCGGACGGGTCTTGATAGCTACGTCGCTCGGTTTGTTCCAGAGAATGGCTTCGGCTCAAGGGGCAGATGGATGTCTGGCTGGTGAGCATCAGATGTAGGCTCTATGTATGGTGGTTGGGTTGTGCGAGGATGGCCTGGGCGGCGACGTGGTTTCTGCAGATCGAGCGACGACGGCGTGGGTCGAATGGACGGAGCAGCGAGAAGGTTCCCCGGGGCTTTGCGGCGGCGAGTTGTTTTGGCCGATCCGGCGTCGACATGGTGGCTGTAGGATTGCGCGGCGACGTAGGCAGGTGTGGGACGCGGGGTTTCCAGCCGGCGAGGACGTGGGTCGGCGCAGCTGGTTGCGGCGGAGGTGCTACACAATCACTGTGCGTGGGGACTAGGTTTTGGGCTTGCTGCAGCAACCTACTGGACCTGGAGTTTGGGCTCTCTTTGGGAGCAGCTGGGCTTCGAATTTGGGCTAGGGTTTTGGCCTTGGCCCAACACTATGTTATTTAGTTTTTGTCTAAATTACAATAATGTTCCGTTTTCAGGGACAGTCTAGGCACTTTTGTGCATTTAGTTTTTGCATTTGGTTTGGTCTTGTCGGCTTAATTCTCAGTGGATCTAGGTGTACACCAATTGAGGTCTCTAAGCAGCTAGGTTTATTGGTTAAAGAGTTAGGTGGGGAGGGCCGGATCTTTCTAGCGCCTCCGGCGTAGTACCAAAGGGGGATTCCCGCTATGTCTACGTATTGATTGTACAATGAGTAGGTCCAGTTTCTATGTACCATTGTGGGTACTACCACTATCTTCTTGTCTGTCTATAGATGGCAGTGGAAGGGTATGTAATGGCCTATTCTGGCTTTTGATGAATATATATTCGCCCTACGGGCTCCTTTTCAAAAAAAAAAAAAAAAAAAAGTTCAGCCTAGTGGCCAGTATGGAAGTATACTAATTGTGGTCTTAGGTGGATGTACTGGTTGATTGGTTGGATTATGTAGTTTTATTTTGATCAAGATTTTGTTAGTATGTAGTAGTCATTTTATCAAATGTGCAAGGAAGTTCTAGAATGAGAATTATTTGCTAGGGATTTGATTCCAGTTAGGCCGAAAAGGCAAAAGTATCATTTATTGTGCTTCGGGAGTTTATGCTTTGGTGTATGTAATATCCTGGCGGTGACTTTGTACAGTCGTGTGAATATTAATGAATATTCCCCTAAAAAAAAGATGGAATTTAAATTCTTCAAATTTTACGGAATGAACCGCAGCTTATATCCAACACCTAGCTATGCGTCTTACCTCTTAATCCAAACAAAAGTCACACAAAGTTAATATATTACAATAACCATATTACATAAACGACTAGCACAACGATATGC
This sequence comes from Rosa rugosa, assembly GCF_958449725.1. Lineage (NCBI taxonomy): Eukaryota > Viridiplantae > Streptophyta > Magnoliopsida > Rosales > Rosaceae > Rosa > Rosa rugosa. Next base: position 20,376,051 of record NC_084826.1, on the reverse strand, counting down.
TACACTACACAACATTTATAGTACTAGGTAAAAAATAAAAAACAAAAAACAAAAACGGCAATAACAACAACGACTAGATGTGGTGATAACAACGAAAAGACGCCCAAGTGAGGCTCAGGCATTATAGAGTCCAACTACATTCGAACCAATTCAACGCCTTGTGTTTACGTAGACGTGTCTTCTATGATTACCAAATCTTTGCTCCAGCTGAGGGAATATCTTGAAAAGAATACTACGTATAGCTCTGTAATACCATTTCCTCCATCTTTTGCAAAACAAAAGTGACCCGATGACAATTCCAAACCCACATGTAAATCCAATTTCAACACAGATAACATCCCAATCAATCTCATCTCCAGAATTAGGATTACTTGAGCTTCCATTTAAAATTGGTGGCGGCAATACTGCATCCTTTGTCAAAGGAGGCTCCCATAATCCTTTGTTACCTTCGAATGAGGTATTTGGAAATGTTGAAATTTGAGTGCTGGTTGGGATCTTCCCGACCAGTTCATTATTTGAGAGATCCAAGAATGCAAGGAAAGTGAGATATGCAAACTGTGGGGGAATTTGGCCGCTCAAGTGGTTCTTTGAGAGATCTAAGGACTCCAGTTGTTGCATCTTACCAAATGATGATGGGATTTTTCCTGTAAAAGCATTACCGGATAAGTTGAGGACATACAGTGATTTCAACTCTCCGATTTCCTCAGGTATTGATCCGTTGAATTTGTTGGAGGAGTAGTCAATCAAGGTGAATATAGTAGAATCTTAACCACATTCAACTCTAAACCTTTGATGATAGTCGTAATAGCATTTCTATAATAAACGCTAGGACCTGTAACATACCGATAATTATATCTTGCAACTGGATTTTTATTATCTGTCTTACACCTGCATGGCAGATTATTTCGAGCCATAGATGCATCTCCATAATAATCGCCCCGAGCAACCAACTGAATATTGTCTCTAGTAGATATATTTTCATTATCTCTATCATACCTGCCCGGCAGCTTATAAGAAAATCCAAGGTTAGTTGGAGAATCATCCTCATTAGACACCATAGCTTGCCATGTCAGAGACATTCTTCCTGGCATATCACCACTGAAATTGTTGTAAGCTAAATCTATTATTTGAAGCACAGGCCATGTGCCATTTGTCTTGGGACATCTAATGCTTCCATAAAACTTGTTGGACCGCAAAACAAGGACACGCAAGGTGGATATGCTCATCAAAAAGCATGGAAAAGTATCAGTTATGTTATTGTTTCCAAGGTTTAAAACCTCTAACTTTGAGCAGTTGACAAGAGATTTCGGAAGTTGGCCTTGTCTTTGATTGTTGCTGAGGTCGAGAGTTCGTAGCTCACAATCCTTGAGAAAATTATCAGGAAATGTGCCACTCAGGTTGTTTCTCCTCATATCAATGGCCAAAAGCGAATGTGATTGAGTCAAGCATTGGGGAATGTTTCCACTCAAGGAATTATTGGACAGATCAAGAACCACACCACTTGCATTGCATATTGATTTTGGAATGGCCCCGTGAAAGTTATTACTTGAAAGAGAAAGGTAAGACCCAGTAGAAATGAAATCACCAATGTCAATCAATATACTAGAGTTGAAATTATTTCTTGAGTAATCTAGATAACTACTATTTAAGAACAAGGGGAAATGTCCCTGAAGCTGGTTTGAATGAAGATCAACTGAAGACAGAACATAGGTAGAATTAAGTAGAGGAGCTTCTAAACTTTCCAAGGAGTTACAAGAAAGATTTAGTTCTCGAAGTTCGAAACTCCAAATCCAATTGGGTATCTGTCCTTGAATATGGTTGTATGAGAGGTCTATGTAGGTTAGATGGGATTGATTTCTCAAGAAGTCTGGGAATGTTGTCAACTTGTTAGAAGCTAATCCCAAGTGATCAAGCTGAAGGAAGGAATATGAGGAATGGATACCTTGAAGCTTGTTGGAATGAAGGTCCAAAGAAGATAAAGCAGAAGTGGAATTAGGAAGAGGAGCTTCTAGAGTCACAAAGGAGTTGCTAGAAAGATCAAGGGAATTAAGAGATTTGAGACTCAAAATCCAATTAGGTATCTCGCCTTGAAGCTTGTTGGAATGAAGGTTCAGAGAAGATAAAGCAGAAGTGGAATTAGGTAGAGGAGCTTCTAGAGTCACCAAGGAGTTGTTAGAAAGATCAAGGGAATTAAGAGATTTGAGACTCAAAATCCAATTAGGTATCTCACCATGAAGCTTGTTAGAATGAATGTCCAGAGAAGATAAAGCAGAAGTGGAATTAGGAAGAGGAGCTTCTAGAGTCACCAAGGAGTTGCCAGAAAGATCAAGGGAATTAAGAGATTTAAGACTCAAAATCCAATTAGGTATCTCGCCTTGAAGCTTGTTGGAATGAAGGTTCAGAGAAGATAAAGCAGAAGTAAAATTAGGAAGAGGAGCTTCTAGAGTCACCAAGGAGTTGCCAGAAAGATCAAGGGAATTAAGAGATTTGAGACTCAAAATCCAATTAGGTATCTCACCTTGAATCTGGTTGTTTGAAAGGTCCAAGTAGTCTAATGTAGACTGAGTTCTCAAGAAATCTGGGAATGCTCTCAACTTGTTAGAAGCCAATACCAAATTTTCAATATGAAGGAAGGTGGAATTAGTGTCATTGTGATCAAACAACAAGCTATTGTGGGAAAGGTCAACCGATGAAAGATTTCTGGGCAGCCGAGGACCATTAAAAGGAAAGCTGCTGAAGTTGTTTGAAGAAAGATTGAGATACAGAAGCCCTTGAAGATTGAAGATAGATGTTGGTATTTGTCCTTCTAAATTGTTGTTTTCCAAATGAAGGGTTTCAAGTAAGGGCGAAGAGGTATTGGAAAATTCAGGGACTTGACCCGAGAACCGATTGTGGGATAGTGTTAATGTTTCCAGTTTGGGAAGAGAAACAACAGATGAAGGAATAGTCCCAGAAAAAAAAGCATCACTTAAATTCAGATACCTCAAGTCTGCAAGCTTTCCAATTGCAGATGGAATTGAAGCGAGATTAAAGTAGTTATTGGCCAAATTGAGGCTTTGAAGATGTTGGAGTTGAAAGAGACTGCTTGAATTGTCAATGATGCATGATGTAGGTACAACTCTTGTACCTGTCGTATTGGCATTCCCATACAAAGAGTTCCTTTACTGATCTCAGGAAAACAGGTAAATGCATTTGCATAAGCATGGGGACAGTTTATTGTGGAGTCCGATTTTGGAAAGTAGGTTTTTGATTTTATGAATTTACGTTTTTAATGGTCTTCTGATAGTTAAATTCATAGTATTGATGTCCTAGGCTAGGGTTTGTTAGGCCGTCCCTATTCCTAATTGCCTTTTTCCTTAAGATTTGTGGAGTTCCTTTAAGGGAAGTTTCTTTCCTAATTAATGTGTATTAGGGTAACATCTTTTATATAGGATGTTGTGGCCGTCAGTTAGATAGAGATTGAGGATTATACACGGTCAAAGGGACATATTCCAGAAAGCAAGAATTTTTGATAGAGTCTTGCTTGTTAGTGTGGTTTTGAACTTGAGTCTTCACAAAAGAGTCATGCACTTGGTCCATGAATAAGTGTCATTGATTGTGTTCTCATATGCATATAACTCTCTTGAGATCAGTAGAGAGACGGTGAAGAAAGAAGAGCGAGATTTGAAGATTGTTCAAGTGAAGGAGTTCAAGAACGAAGACAAACTTTGTATTAGATTTTGTGTGAATCTTATAGCCGAGCTAGTGCTATTCAAAGTTTGTAAAAGAACATATCCTTTTCAATATGATGATCTTTATTTTGGGTTCTCAAGAGTAAGAGCCCCGCAGTGTTTTTAATCTCATACTTGAGGTTTTCACTGCGTAACCAAAACCCGGTGTTCTATTTGTCATTTTGGTGTCTGCTGCCCAGTGAGGATTGATCCGTGCACTGCAATCCCCATTCTCCAGAAAATCATATTCTGTCCTTGTATTTTCACATCGGAGGTACTTGGCGACAGTGCGGGGTGCTAGATCGGAGGTACTCGATTGTTGGATCAGAGGGCACGGCTTAGTGGTGAAGCTAGTACGTAGCAGCGCGGCTCGGCGTGGGGTGCGGCGACAACATGGGTCAAGACGGCGGTGGGTTGCGGCGGCGGGGACCAGCGGAACTGCACCGGACCTGTGCATGCGGCCATTGGGTGAGGAAGAAGGAGTTTGGGCTTTAGTCAAGGCATTCCTTTTGGGCCTTGAGTTTGGACCTCTTTTCTTGAGGCTGCCTTCTTGGGCTGGATGATTTTGGGCTAGGGCTTTGGCCCTTGGTCCAACTCTATGTTTTTAGCTTTTTGTCTAATTACATTAAATTTCTTTGTAGTAGGAACCTAGATCTCTAGCGCCTCCTGCGTAGTACCAATGGAGTATCCCCGCTACCTCTACGAATTTGAATGTATAATGAGTAGGTCTATTTCTATGTACCACTATGGGTACTACCACTACGAAAAAAAATTGCAATGGCCACGGCGCAATCCCGTCGCTAAAACTTCATTTGCCGCCGCAAATGACTTTTGGCGACGGCAAAGCTTCTGTCGCCGTTGGTGGCGTCGCCAATGCTATTTGCTACGGCAAATGCGCCGTCGTAAGAGCATTAGCGACGGCAAACCTTTTGCCGTCGCAAGAATCATGCGACTGAAAAATGTCGTCGCCAATACCAATAGCGACGCCACCAACCGCTACCAGAGTCATTTGCCGTCGCCAAAAGTCATTTGCGACGGCAAAAACGCCGTCGCAAAAGTGTTATTTATGAATATATTTGCATGCCAAATTTTTTTTTTTTTTGGATAAAAGCTATACAAAAAAAAATAAAGCTTATACAAAAAGGAATGAAGCTTATACAAAAGGGATACATTTTAATTTTTCTCATGAATGTTACAAAAGGAATGAAGCTTCTACGAAAGTTTACAAGATGATTAAGCTTACAAGGAAACAGACACTTCTGTTTTAATCTTCCTCGACTTCAAGATTAAAACAGAAGCTGCTCACCAAGCCTGACTGGGAAGAAACAGGAGCTTACCAAGCTGCTCACCAAGCTTGAATTGATGCTTTAAAGCCCTACCTATATGACAAATTTTACATAGTCAAAATGTTAAATATATACAACCTTGAAGAAATATATAACAAAGCAGCAGCTAACAATCTTCAATTATATAACAAAGCAGCAGCTAGCTAGAAGCTAATGCTACCAAAAGCCTGAACTAGATAAACAAAAGCATAAATGCATCTAGGTATATTTCCAGATGGCCGGGTGTACAATATCCGAAATCAATTATGTATGTGTCTTCTAGGTCGATGAAAGAATGGCTAATATTTATCACAACTCTCAATCATTTAAGTGTCATCAGTAGAACATAAGTATTTATGATAATTATGAATGAATAAAAATGGACTTTCAAACATAAAGTATAAATCTGTACAAATTTTCATGAGAGGGAGGATGGGGGTATTCACATCACTCACCTCTCTTTGATGACCAACTACGGACATGCTTGTTACTAATGTTGTCCCAGAGATTCCAAGTATTTAAGAAGTGACTGATCATCACCAATAGAACCAAATGCACCTTCATGGACCTAGAATTATTCAAAAACAGTAAACATTGAATGTAAGAGGCAGATAAGAGCACAAGTATGCTAGTACTTTTATAAGAATAACTACCATATTCAATCCATAGTCAGAACAATGCAGTTGTTCAGGTTTAAAGGTAGTGTTTCTCTCGTGCAAATGGTATGTTCCTATACCAGACACTAATAGCTTTACACCTGCACTCATCCAGTTGTTCAACAACTCATTCATTATAATTATGAACCTCATTGCCATCTGCCACCCATGGATGAAGGCAAACAGATCAAGATCCATGGTCCATACTAAAAAAAAAAAAAAAAGCTTTTCCTTTGCATATAAAGTACTAGTTGTAGATAGAAAAGCCAAGTATTCAGGATTAGGGTGAGCTACAGCTACTTGATCAGTTACTTGGTCAGTTACTTGACCATGTAACTGACCATGTAACTGACCAAGTTACATGGTCAGTTACAGTTACTTGGTCAGTTACTTGACCAGTTACAGTTACTTGGTCAGTTACATGGTCAGTTACATGTAACTGACCAAGTAACTGTAACTGGTCAAGTAACTGACCAAGTAACTGATCAAGTAGCTGTAGCTCACCCTAATCCTGAATACTTGCAAAAGAATACCAAAATTTCGACAATCAAATCAGAACACCAGCAATGAAATCATCAAACAAAATACGATGGCTCCATGATTCACCAAACTGCAAAAGGATTGAATCATTGAAAAAAAAAAAAAACCCTAAAATCAAGAGAGAGTAAAATCTAAGAACAATACCTTCAAGATAGACCAATCCTATGATGATGAGGATGAATCAAGAATGGTATAGGGGAGGCTCTGAGGGATCCGTAGAAGGATTGAGAGTTGAGACGAGGGAGGGAGGAGGAACCGAGGAAGAACCCAAGACTGAATGTGGAGTCTTGGTTGAGACTAAACGGGATTGGGTAATGAGTTAAAAAAAAACTATTTTAATGGTTTGTTATTCTATCCTTTTGATCAACTCAATTAACATCTAACAGCTGGGATGATTTCGTCCCGTTTTGTCCCTTTAATTTCGTCCCGCAGGTGAGCGGGCTAGCCCTGACCAATTTTTCGATATTTAAAAGAACACAAAATAAGGTACCAAACAGGGAATGAAACAACTTTCTGCAAGGTACCAAACAGGGAATGAAACAGTAAGAGAAATATAAGCGAACATCACAAGATAGCTTATCTGCAATGATATAGAAAACCGCAACAAATCAGAAACAGTCCACGATATTACATCAAGAACAGTATTCATGAATTACAGAATTTTAGATCTTTTGGTCTAAAAGGAAAAAGCAACCCAACATGAAACAGAGAAACCACTCACCAATATTGTAATAGCATATGCAGTGCTTTCACTCTTAAGTTCTTCTTCAATGGAACTCTCCGATGAGAAAGATAGTGTTAAGTTTTTAGATTGCACCATTTGCAACAGCTCATCCTATCACAAATGCAATACAAATCTTAGACTTCAAAACAATAAATTATCTATTTTCATGCTGAACAACCAGGAAAAAACAATTACACAAAGCTAAACTATAACTGAATTACAGAGAGGTAAACCTTAGCCAGCTCAATGAAGGCCTTCTCCCATGCCACTGCTCTTTCAATTTCATTCCCCTCTTTATTAATAGCATTGTTTACAGGATAAGTTATTATAAATGCTGATGCCTGTTTTGGAAATATCAAAACGTTTATCAAAGACTCCAAGACTCAATCTTGCTTTCAACTTGAAAAGATTTAAAATACACTCAAGTTCAGGAAAAAAAAAAAAGGAAAAAAGAAAGGATAAAATCATTACCTCGGAATAGTTTTTCCCAGAGAAACCACCTAAAGCAGTGCTGGGATCAAGAGGAGCTTTATCTGTGCTTTCTTATTTTTCTGAAAATTTATGAGAAACTAGACAGTACAGGTCAAGCATACAACTGATAGCAAAAAACATATTCTAGATCAAACAGTAAGAGCAGTAACAGATGTGCAGATGGACAAAATATTTGAAATTAGACAAGCCAAGTGAAAATCAAATGAATCATGCCAAACCAGATTCATAAAGCCTTTAAATCAAATTTGGAATCCGAACAGCTGAACTCATCAAACAATTATCATACAACCCTAAATCAGAAAAAATACGAACAAAAAGAAAAAAGAAACCAAATCTGGAATATGGATTAGAAACCCTAGATTAGATAGATACCATAGATCGGCGAGATAGATTCGCAGGTAGCTGAGAGGTTGGTCAAATGCCCACTAAATTGAGTATGAGATCTTGCCCTTCAGGAGGTCCCGGTTGAAATGTTAGATATGGAATTTCAGCTGCAGGAACATGATAATGACGGCATGGCGGTGGTCGATCGTCCCGGCAATGACGCGTTGCGGTGAAGTGGACGGCGAAGACGCTAATGGTGGATTCCACGGTCATGGTGATATGGATGATGCTTCGGGTTATGGCGATGGAGGGAGAGGAAAGAAAAGAAGAGAGAGAGAGAGAGAGAGAGAGAGAGAGAGGAATTGAGAGGGAGTGAAGTTTTTCTCTCTTTCGTTGGTCAGAGTTTCATAGAGATAAGATAAAATTTTGCTACTCTCTAGTCTCTGCTGTCTCATGCCTTCACACGACGGCAGTCGGTTGCAGTAGCCGTATATTAGTGTTTTGCTACCCTTATTGCCACGGCACCTCAATTATGTCGCATAGTTCTTATATTCTTGCGACGGCGGAAGTTTGCTGAAGTTAAAGCATCATCAATGGCGACGGAAAATGCTTGCCGATGCAAACTGCCGTGGCGGTTGCAATTCTTTTTTGTAGTGTACCACTATCTTCTTGTCTGTCTATGCCCTTAAATAGCAGCGGAATGGTATGTAACGGCCTATTCTGGCTTGTGATGAATGACAATCATTGATCGATTGATTTAAAAAAAAAAAATTACTAAAGAAAATAAAGCACAAAATGAGAGGGATGACATAATAAAAACCAAAACTCAATTGTAATCAAACAATTGAATAATTCCTCTTAAGCAAACAGAACAATGAAAAAGAAAGCAGAGAAGCAGCTAAAAATACAAATCATGCTAAATAGGCCTGTTGAAGTCAGTAAGTACTTGGCTAAGGGGTGGGAAGTGAGGCAGCTGCCTCAGGCCATGGTCCTTCGGAGGTCTCTGTGGAGGACCTAATGTTTCTCTGTATATATTTTTCTTTATTTATTGAATATACAATCTTTGCTGAATTTAGTATTATGTTGCTTTCCACGTTAGCGGTTCAACTGCGCGTTGATGCATGGCTTTAGTTTTTGCTTGCCTCAAACCATCTCTATCCATCATTTATTTCACTTTTTTGCTTTCCTCGACAAATCTCATGAGATTTGTCCTTTGACCAGCTTGACTTGAAGTCTTTCCCCTATTTCTGCAACCAGCTGGAAAACTGGGTGGAAGGAAAAAGGGAAAAGGGGACGAGTCGCGCTCAACTTTTCGAAATAAAAGTTGAGCACTATTGGTCGATTTCTAGGAAATGACCTTGAACGGTAGTTTTAAATATTTTAAGACTAAAAGTTGACACAACGAATGTAGTTTTTGCTCTCTGTGGTACCATCTCCAATCACTTTCATCATTCTTTGATATTACATGTTCTGTCTTATATGCCAAGTTGTAACTTCATCTGAGGCCAACTTCATATCACAACAACCATGAGAATACCTCTTCAGTGTTATTAACCAAAAGTTAACAACAGATCTGTGTAGTTTCAAGCGCCTCCATGAGAATCCTTTTTTTTGTTTTTTGTTTTTGTTTTTTAAGAACACGGAATCATTTCAGTCTGCCATCTCGGAGGAATTCGGAATAAAGCAACTCTATACAACCTGTTTGGAAAGTGTGTTGATTTACTTTAAGAGTATGGAGTACTCGCTAAGTTGAATCATCACAATACTTGAACAAATTATCACATTCCTTCTAAAACGTATACTTCCTCTAATTTCCGGACACAAAGTAGCATAAGGAGTACAAGTCACCAAGTATTATAGATCATCCACAAGCAGAAAATAACTGTAATCAGGATTGATAAAATTTTTGCCCTGGTGAAGCTAACCTTGTATACAGTAAAAACAAGAGAGCATTGACAGCGAACATAACAGAGCAGAATGGTAAAGTGTGTAAAACACCAATATTTATGTCCACAGTAACCCACTTAGAACGAGTTTTCTGCCATGTAATGCAACTCAAATGTTTTACAGTATCAAGGCACGATAAAGCCTTCACAATTAAAGAGTTTGCCTGAACTGATCAATAGATACAATACTACAATACAATTTATAGACTACCACCACGTAGTGCAAGCACTAAATGAAGGATAGAGCCACCCTCAATGTTGTATTCTTTTGCAGTTTTGTCATCTCCAAGCTGCTTGCCAGTATAAATCAGCCTGCGGACATTTCAAAATTATTAGATGCTGATCTGTTGAAAATTGGCCAGTACCATAAACACGTGAAGCTATTAACAAAGACAAGAATAATAATGCAGCAATAATGCTGATTAATAAGACTTTATTCTAGCAAGTCTTCTTATGCTAGTAAACACAAAATGCAGGTAATATCCCAAAACAGCTGTCAAGTTAATGTGCATATACACCAATTTCATGGTACCCAGGATTTAAATCATACGGAGCACCTAATAGTCCCAAACAGGAACAGAAGCAAAGTCAACCATAACTCGACCAACCTTCAGTGGACAAGATAATCTTGGCCACTGAACAAATCTAAGTTCTATGGAAAACCATAACAGCCTTTCGGATGTAAAGAATGAGTAAATGCTGATACGACTTCCAATAGTGGGGAAAGACAAGCAAACACTAACCAATGCATTACTCACTGCCTCATTTGAAACAAAAGCTCAAAGTACGGAACAGATAAATCATTTTTCTTCTTTTTCAATCCATAAAAATTCCACAGGCCATAAAAAGGAAACCCACTCAAGTTGTTTGAAGAAAGTACAAGTTTAAAGAAATCAAGCATTGGAAGATTAAAGATAGACACGGGTATTGATCCTTCCATATTGTTGCTACTCAAATCAAGATCTCTTGAAAATTGGCCGGTACCATAATCACGTGAAGCTATTAACTAAGAATAATAATGCAGCAATCATGCTGCTTAATAAGACTTTATTCTAGCAAGTCTTCTTAAGCTATTAAAATCAAAATGCAGGTGATATTCCAAAACAGTTGTCAAGTTAATGTGCATATGCATGGATGATATAAGGCATGAAAATTAACTAAACTAAGAGTTCAATCTAAAAACATTTAATGCATACTGAAGCTAGATAAAAGTACAAAACCAGACATAAGTCAAGTTCAAGTAACTTATTACTTCAGATAGATTTAATATGAGAAGAAAGAGAAACAAGTACCCTTGTTGCACTGGAGGAATTCACCCCACCATATTAAGGTGGACTCCATTTAATGTCAATGTCTAGCAAACATACCAAAAACCAACATGCATGTACTGCGTTATCACAAAATGATAACATTTTTGCAGTAGGGTTGTGTGCAAATAATCTCTTGAGTTTGTCAGAATTCACTGCAATTGATATTAGATGAGTAAAAGTTACAGAGTGATGGAACAGAATACTATTATGCCACTTGAAATGAATCTAATCTATCCTCCATCTATCCATGCCATCTGAATTAATGCTTGGATACCATCATTCAATGACAGCTAGATGGACTACATTCCTTTCGACACTAGAATAGAAAGGTAAAACCAGAAGTTTCTGATTTAAAAGCATGAAGGTACTAGATGCAACTGTCTGTCCGAGAAACTTTGACCAGTGGGATTCCATGACCCTCCCTAAAGGTATTAGATGAAACTGTCTGAGGAGCTCTGATCATTGAGTAGGAACATACATGAGCACTCCCTATTTCAACGTAAGAGATGCACTAGTGTCCTCCAACGATTAAAGGGACTCCTTCAGAAGTGCATGTGCTTCTTCTCTCCTCCTAAACAAGAGAGTCAAACAATGGTCACAAAATATTTTGTGACATTAATCCACAAGGCAGTTTGTTAACAGCACAGTCACAGTCCCAGTCATTTAAAAGATTTTCTAATCACTTTCCAAACAACAGGAAAACATTCAAATCAATATTGCAACAAACACATTTTCAATCTGTCGGTGGCTCCATATCTTGACAGGAAAACTTTCAAGAAAAAAATTTGTAAAGAAACATGTGACCTGTTGGCACCAACTCAAATGACACCTAGATCAATAAGCAAAGTTCTGAAGTAAGGCAGGTAGAAGCAGACTGTGGGGAACAAAACTAAGTCTTTGCAAAGAGGATTTATCACACCACCAGCTACAAGTAAACCTTAAAGCAAACAAGAAACAATTAGGCAGGTTCCAGTTTTCATTTTTTGGTAATCAAACACCACTAAGACCAGAGAATGATTAAATGCAAAACTTTAGGCAATCTTACTATCATACTCTATCAAAAAGGTCACAGAAGCTATACCCTTCATTTAAAGTCCCAACTGGCAAAACAATTATCTTTTAATTGTTTTAAAAATAAAGTAGAATATTTCAGTGTCAAATGCGCATTAAGCTTGTAAGTAATTGTTGAAAGCATACCTCTTTATATCCTCAACAGCTTGTTTACATCGTTTTATCTGAAGTTCTAGAATGTGAATTAGTGTTGCCCTTGCCTGCATGATAAAGACATAAAAATATAAGGAAAGTAGTCCCGTATAACAACCCAACAGAATGGAAAAGTAAAGAAATTGATGGGGCCGCAATGAGTTCAGAAGATGATGCAATATATCTTACCTGATGGGGCCGCAATGAGTTCAGAAGATGATGCAAGTTCTTGAATATAAGAGATATTTCTTCCACTCTCCTTGCATATAGTGAAGATCTCTACTCTCTCCACAATAATATCAGCAAGTTTCGCAACTCTCTGTTAAGGGACCTTAGTTCCTTCTTAAAATCTAAAACATAGTACAACTTTTGTCAGAATGGAAAAGTACAGCAAAAAAAAAAGGCGAAAACAATCAAGTACTAACACACACACATACATACTTGCAATTCCTAACTTCCTATTCGTTTCTTGCAAAGAATTATCTCAAATTCCAACTAAACCAGACAAAACTACTATAGCAATACCTGCAAGTAGTCAAGAAATTCATACATTCCCCAAAAGTTCCTTATTTCTCGTAATCAGAGTTTGGCCATCAATACCTGTTCTGTAAAGACAACAATAGCTAGTATGGATGTATGCATTCCCAAACGCTAGAAAAACTAGGTTAATAAGTTGGAGATGTGGATGACCATTTCCTAAAGGTTGCTACTTCTCTTGCCTTTACATTGAATAGTTCCTGCCAAGTATTTTCTATATATGTCACATATTTGAATACCTCTCAGCCTCGTAACACAAGTGAAGATTCCCAACATAGTATCTGTGTCCTAGCTTACCAGAGAAGAGTATTATTAACTTTTTCATTAAAAACACTAATTACCTAATTCCACTGACCCTAAGGAGAAACTGCTATATAGGTGATTGAATCAAGATGTTCAAATCAGTTCCTACATATCAAAGGTAGTTTTTTCACAGGACACCAACACTAAACTAGTGAGAACTACTTGTCCACTGCATGTACACTAAAGCTTTTGTCTTAATAAAGAATCTTTCTTCTCAAACAAAACGATAAAACAAAGTAAAGAAAGAAAGAAAAAGAGAACGATTAAACTAGCCTGGAGGTAGACGTACCAATATTTGGGCCTTTTGGGTACAGTTGACGCACTCCCAGTTCTTCCAAGCTTGGAAGCATGTCATCCGTCTATATAAAATAAACATGAAACTTTGTTAGAAATAAATTACAAGGAAATAATGGAGATCAAATCAGACATTGATAACATTAACACAATAATCTAGAAGAATAAGCTTATTTTGGTAAAAGATAATCCAAATTTTCAAGCTCTTCCAGAATCTGTAAGAAAATTAAATATAACGTGTTAACCAGAAGGATCACTACCACCCTGCCTCCATATATTGGGACTGAAGATGCAACAGATCTTCCCCATTTCTCAACTACCAGTAAAGGTTGGCAAATAGGTTCTGGGGACATTTTTTTACCTGTTCTGTTCTTTGTTCATTTCGCGCAATCTGAGTTTGTTGCCCTTGAGTCAATCCACCTTGAAAGACATCTTTAGCACGAATAGCATCTAACTCTTCTTCATATGAGCCATCTATAAGCGAAACAGTGAAGACATGAGAAAAATTATAATAATACGTAAAAAACTCATCAGTGTCTGTATAAACAAGTTTTTATCATCAACATTAAAGTTCTTTAAACCTTTGTTTTCCTCATTTAAAACAACAAAAATAAAAAACACAAAATAACTGGATGCAATTAGAAGAAGACAAGGTGAATTTAACCCAGTGAGGCTGAGAAACATTAACCACATGAGAACAAGTAAAGAAGGGAGATAATTTCCAAAATACAAGAAGACTGATGTGTAATATCAGGATACTGGATTTAATTATGATGCATTGTTGTTAGGTTCACGTACTTTTTCCTTTGTTGATGCTGGTATGGTCAACCTAATCATGGATGGCAGTAACTAATTAATTAGAATCAGTAAGGACCAGTTTCAAACATTTATGAGGTCCCTGTTGAATCATGATATTGCAAGTGCATCAACTGTTGTATTCCTTCATTACACGAAGATATACTGTTTTGCTAGAATTATAAAAGGTACACTACACCAGTGCGTGACTGTTCTAAAAATCAATTCAGGAACTGCTTTTCTCAAATATCAAGCAATGGTACACTACACAACACTGGTGCGTGACTGTTCTAAAAATCAATTCAGGAACTGCTTTTCTCAAATATCAAGCAATGGTACACTACACAACACTGGTGCGTGACTTTTTTACAAATCAATTCAGGAACTGCTTTTCTCAAATACCAAGCAATATACACATGTTAATAGAAATATATGAACTATACCTAAAGAGTTTATCCAATTGGCAGAAAAGGATCCAATGTACAAGAAAGATAATAACAAAACCAGGATAGTTAAGACCACTTACCTTTTCCATTCTTTTAGTTATTTTATCACGTGTTTTTATCTGCCTTTCTGTAAGCTGTCCTTTGTATGTTTGCCAAGTTACTTCCTCACCATCATCCTCAAGTCCAAAACTGCATGTCAGTAGGATTATTTTCTTTCAATTCATCAAAAGAAAAGAAAGAAAAAGGTCATACTTAAAGAAAAATAGCAGAATATAAAAGGCAGTTTGAGAAGAATTCTATTGAGCAATGCTAAATTGATACATACCTCAGCTTCTTCTATAATGGCATCCTCTCCCATACCCCAAGAGATGCCATCAGCAAGAGAAGCTTCAAGGCTTGCTCGTTGAAGTGATGCCTGCTGATCTAAAATATCTTCACGCATCTTGTACTCTCATAAACTTTCAAGCCTTTTTCCTACATAGATATAACCAAACGATAAGCAATCATCCCTTTGACACATCGGTACAGAAAGCAAGTGAGGCGGGCTAAGATTCCATTCGAAGAAATGGAGTGCCATCATTGATAACCATAATTCAGCTCATTTCTTTAATGTCACTTTCATTACATCTTTTAAAATCAAGAACTTAATGCTCATGTACTTATATTTGTGCGTCTATGCTATGCTTTGAACCTTCATGTAGATACTATTTCCGTGATGGGTGATTCGAAGACTTTGATAAGTGCAAAATCCTGAATTTATCTCACTAACATATTGTTGAAAAAGTAACCATAGTGTCATCACAGATAAGAAAGCAGTGGAGGTTCTTGGGAAGCTCATCTCATAAATGCAAATATATCCCATCCTTCAATATTCGAAGTGCTTAGGTTATTTTTATTGAAAAAATATTCACCTCTCATTATTCTTCACAAATTCAATATACAAAATCAAATGAACAGATGCGTTCTTATTTGAATTTCACTAAGAACACACACAAACTCAAACAATAAATAGTAAATTGAAATCTTACTGGTGGCATCAACTCAGACAGTCCTTGGAAAATGTATAGACGAGATGAACTGCACATAGTATTCTTGTTGTCATATCCAGTAAAGTGTTTCTTTCTCTCATATACATATAAACAATAAATATATATATGTATCCAAGTAAGTAGCAGTTTAGGCCCATAAAATATATTTGGCATTTAAATATGTGCAATATGTCTTATTAATCAAAAAGTGTAAAGGATAAAATAGCTATCTGAATCATAAGAGATCACATGTATGAACTAGTCCTCTATGAGTTCCTTAACAGTTCCTATTGAAAATAACAGTGCATATATCTCATTATATAATGTACTTCACAGGATTAATTTAACAATGGCACTAAATCTGGCCGGACAAGAACCAACATCACTCATCAATTCTTTATCTAACTAATTCAATTTTCAAATACATAGAATATTGAATGGCCCAGAAATCACATACCCATCAAAAATACTAAACCCAACCTAGGAAATTTGAAGTAAGAGAGAGAGAGAGAGAGAAAGAGAGAGAGAGAGAGACAATTAGCTTCAGATTTCTAGCCCTCAGCAAACAAGATTTGAGCCTTTTTATGCTCCAATTTGAAGTGCCAAGTTTTCCAAAACAAATACAGAACCAACTCAAAAACAAACACTGCAAACAAAATCGAACCAACATGACAGACAGAAAAGATGCGTACCAGAAATACGGAACCAACATGAGAGAGCAAGTGCAGATAGAGGGTTGATTTCTTATGTCGGGAGCAACTGCTGAGTTGTATTTCTTATGTACAACGACGGGCCTTTTGGGCCTACAGCTTTCCAGTGTGTTTGGGCTCTTGAGAGCAAGTTGCAGTTTCACTGCCTCGGATCACAAATAGAAAATCTTGGTACAATTACCATATCACAAAACAGAGCAATTACCTGCTCACACCGCACAATATTTCATAAATGTTAAAAACGTAAAGTGATTACACTGCGAGAACGATTACAACATAGATTACAACACCAGACCCAAAAAAAAAAAAAACATTACGACAAAAGAAAAAAAAAACAATTACATTATAATCATGTGATGAAAATACAGAGGAAAAACACCAGGGGAGTCTCCAGCACAAGGGAGTTGAACTGCATGCTTGGTCTGCCTAACCATTTAAACGTCTCCAATACCTTTGATTTATGTAAACATGCCTTCTGTGATTACCAAATCTGTGTTCCAGCTGAGGGAATATCTTGAACAGGATTTTAAACATAGCTCTGTAATACCATTTCCTCCATCTCTTGCAAAACAAAAGTGACCCGACTGCAATTCCAAACCCACATGTAAATCCAATTTCAGCACTGATAACATTCCAATCAATCTCATCTCCAGATTTCGAATTACTTGAGCTTCCATTAAACGTCGGATTCGATGTCAGAGGAGGCCACCATAATCCTTTATTACCCTCGAATGAGGTATTTAGAAATGTCGAAAATTGATTGCTGGTTGGGATCCTTCCCGTCAGTTGATTATATGAGACATTCAAGTACGAAAGGAAAGTGAGATCTGCAAGCTGCGGTGGAATTTGGCCGCTCAGGTGGTTCTGTGAGAGGTCTAAGGACTCTATGTTTCTCATGTTACCAAAGGATGATGGGATTTCGCCTGTGAAAGCATTACTGGACAGATTGAGGACATGTAATGATGCCAATTGGCCGATTTCCTTGGGTATTGTTCCGGTGAACTTGTTAGCAGAGAAGTCAATCGAAGTGAAGCTACTTAAAGGAACACGATCCATCTCTAGACCTTTGCTTGTAGTTGTTACTACATCACCATAATTAATAAGAGCCCCACCTCGACGACCAACTCCCCACCCAAACCCAAGGTAATAGGAGTCGTCATTAACCATCATTGCTTGCCATGTTCTCAATGATGTACCTGGTATTTCACCATTGAAACTATTATGAGCCAAGTCTATGATTTGAAGCTGCGGCCAGGTGCCACTTGTCTCGGGACATCCAATGGGTCCATAAAATTTGTTGGATCGCAATATAAGGACAGACAAGGTGGATATGGTCTTCAACGGGCAGGGAAAGGCATCTGTTACTTGATTGATTCCAAGGTCTAAAACCTGTAAGGTTGAACAATTGGCTAGAGATTTTGGAAATTGACCTTGTATCTGATTTCTGCCCAGAGCTAGAGTTTGCAACTGACAATCTTCAAGAAAAGTATCGGGGATAGATCCAGTAAGGTTATTTCTCCTCAAATCAAGGACTTTAAGCGAAGATGTCTGAGTCAAGCATTGGGGAATGATTCCACTGAAAGAGTTATTAGAGAGATCAAGAACTCGACCACTTGCATTGCATATTGATTTTGGAATTTCCCCATTCAAGTTATTTCCTGAAAGAGAAAGGTAGTACGTGGGAGAAATGAAATGACCAATGTCCGTTGGCATACTAGAGCTGAAATTATTTCTTGAGTAATCCAAATAATCACCCCTCACAAACAATGGTATTTGTCCTTGAATCTGGTTTGAGTGAAGATCAAGATTACTGAGATGGTAAGTAGAACCAGGTAAAGGAGCTTCTAGACTTACCAACTTGTTACAACATAGATATAGATTATCGAGATGAGGCTTCCAAATCCAATTGGGTATCTGACCTGGAATTTGGTTGTTTGAAAGGTCCAATTCGGTTAAATAAGATTGATTTTTCAGGAAACTTGGGAATGCTTTCAACTTGTTAGAAGTCAAATTCAGGGTTTTAATCTGAAGGAGAGAGGGGTGTGATGAGTTGGTACCACTATGATTGAACAACAAGCTATTGTAGGATAGATCAAGAAACGAAAGATTTCTCGACTCCTGAAGGCCATAAAAAGGAAAACCACTCAAGTTGTTTGAATAAAGATTACAGAAATCAAGCTTTGGAAGATTAAGGATAGACACAGGTATGGATCCTTCCAAATTGTTGCTACTCAAATCAAGAGAGAGTAGCGAGGACGAAGAGACATTAGAAAATTCAAGCAACTGACCAGAGAAGTTATTTCCAGAAAGATCTAACCTCTGCAGCAAGGGAATAGAGAAGGGAGACAATGGAATACTCCCGTAGAGTAGATTGTCGGACAAGTCGAGATCCACAAGCTTGAGGAGTTTGTCCCATTGAATAGAATTAATCGGACTAGAAAACTTGTTGGATGACAAGTACAAATGCCCCAATTGTGTTAGGTTGGCCAATGACTTTGGAACTGCTCCTGTGAAATTGCATTCTCTAAGATCCAATTCAGACAGCATTTTAAGGTTGCCAATAGAGTCCGGCAAGACTCCTGAGAACTTAGTCCCGGATAGAACTAGGGATTCGAGAGATCCATTCTTTGGAAACTCCGGTAAGGAACCACGAAGCTCTGAATTAGCTGATAGGTCAACAGACTGTAGTGTAGGTACCTGGAATATCTCTTTGGGAAATGCTCCATGGAAGTTACTTTCAGAGAGACTCAAGGAAATCAAGCTTGAAAAATTGGCAAAGAATTTTGGAACAGGACCAGAGATATTGTTTCCATCCAATATTAACGTGGATAGAGAATGAAGCCTGGCAAATGATTCATGAATAGGGCCTGAAAGACGACAATAGGACAAGGTCAACACACTCAGCTTTGGAAGTGAAGATGATATGGTTTGGCTCCAGTGAGATTCCTCAGATAGATTCACATCATCCAGATTCAACTCTGTAAGCTCTGTAAGGTTCTGGATTAAAGTGCCTAAATTCGGTTGCCCACCCGAGTACATCCTAGAGAGATCAAGAACCTTCAACCTTGTCAAGCGTGCAATCTCGGTGGGAATTTCCCCAATAAAAACAGCACGGCTTAAATTCAAATACCTCAAATTTGCAAACTTTCCAATTCCAGATGGAATTGAAGATGGAATTGATGAAGAGAAAGTGAAGGCAGTATAGGCTAAGTTGAGGCTCTGAAGATGTTGAAGTTGGAAAAGACTGCTGAAATTGTGAATGCTGGATGGGACAAGCTCCCTGCTGAGGTCAAGTCCAACAACACGCCCATTAGTGCTGCAATTTACACCGAGCCAAGAACAGCAGTCTGTACTCGAATTCCATGTGATAAGCTTGGAGGATTCAGAAGAATCAATTACAAGACTTTTCTTGAAATGGAGCAATGATTGTTTCTGGGCTTCAATGCAGTTGCTGTGAACTGCGGGGATAAGGTTAGTAACAGTGGTAGTGAATAGGAAAAGGAAGAAATGGAGGAACAGAGTTGGCATGTTTTAAGCAAAGGTGTAGGCACAAATGTACCGTGGGAAAGTGATAATTGGGAACTGGTAATGGTTGTGGACTGGTGGTGGCTTTATAACGTCATGGAATTGGAAAATGCGTCCATAGTATCTGTGCCAGGCTTGACTTTCCTTCCTCTCTATCGATGGGCAACTTCCAAGAAAAATGACACGCTGGGAAAGAGGTTTTTTCTCATGATCAATTATGGCAATTTTTTTTTCTTTATAGATTTCTGTGGTGTAATTGAGAATGAGGAGTCAATGCATTCAAAGCAATAATAGACGTCTCAGTCGGGAGAAATTGCCTCAGTCTTGTGTTTTTGTGGCGTGTATTCGGAACA
Source organism: Rosa rugosa (assembly GCF_958449725.1). Taxonomy (NCBI): domain Eukaryota; kingdom Viridiplantae; phylum Streptophyta; class Magnoliopsida; order Rosales; family Rosaceae; genus Rosa; species Rosa rugosa. The sequence goes on along the minus strand of NC_084826.1, from coordinate 20,355,830 downwards.
CTTGGTTGTGACTGTCTCAGGCAGGCAGGCAGGAAATGGGTGGGAATGTGGGGAAGGCTGGAATGAGTCTAAAAGTGACTGAAGTTTCGGCCCTACAGAATAATACAGAGCTAATTAAGCTGGTCGATGAAAGCTCAAAGGTAATAAGAACGTTCCTTCTTTTCAGTTCTTTAGTATGTTGAGAATTTACTAGATAATAAGAACATTTTATAACTCAGGGGCAACTTACCCCTAGCCAAGAACAGCACCAACAGTCAGTACTTGAATTCCAAGTTATGAGCTTGCAGGAAGAAGAAGAAGAATCTAATATGAGACTTTTCATGAAATGGAACGATGATTGTTGCTGGGCGAGGTTAGTAACACAAGCAATGATAAGCGTGGTACATGGCTTACTGCATTGTCTCTATTAGGTGTTAGAGTTTAAGTCAAAAAGTCTCAGTAAAACTAGGAATAAGTCATCCACTTGTAAGTTGAATTTTGATTCACACTTTCTTGATGTGGGATCTTCACTCTTCAACCATTAGCAAAAGGAAGAGATGGAGGTAAAAAATTGTCATTTCTTTTAACAAACTTCTAAACACAAGCACAAATGCAGTGAGGGCTTTAACAAAGTGTTGATGGTTGTGGTGGCTTTTAGAAGGTACTTGAAATGGGGAAAAAAAACAAAATGCCTCCATTAATCTGTGATTGGCTTGAGTTTCAAGTCTTTCTCCTATCTATCAGCAATTTCCAGGAAAACTAAAACGCAATGAAAGTAGATGCGTGCTTTGAGGTTCCAACAAGTTTTGCAGTACATTAAGTTCTGATAGGTATCGCATTCAAATTTCTAAGAATTGTAGTTGGATTGACTTTGAAGTCTTCTCCTGTCTATCTGCGATTTTGTAGGCAAGGCCAGGGCTTTGGCAATAATTCAGACATACAGACAAGGTGACCGATGACACTTGTGTGGAAGTCTTTCTACACAAACTTGACTTGGAAGTCTTTCCACACAAGCTTGACTTGGAAGTCTTTCCCATCTTTCTGCAACCAGCAGGAAAACTGGGTGGAAGGAAAAAGGGGACAAGTCGCACTCAACGTGCTCAGTGGTCCTGATAATAAGTGTCGATGAATTTCTGGGTTTTGAGAAGGATTAGTTCCAAAGCTGGAAGATTTCTGTGCCTGAAGAAAAAAATGGAAAGCTTGTAATCTAATGTGTTATACAGATACCAATGCTGTTAAAAATGTCTGCTGCTTGTGTGAGAGAGCATGACCAACTTTTCCAAATAGAAGTTCAGCTCTATTGGTCTATTTCAGAAAATGACCATGAGCAGTCGTTTTAAATTTCTAGTCTTTAATTTGATACAATGAATGTTATGTATGCTCTCCGTGCAGCTGTGCTTACCATCTACAATCACTCACCAGTCTTAAATATTACATGTTCTGTCATGTGCCAAGTTGTAACCTCATCTGAGGCCAACTTTAGATTGCAACAAACATGAGGGTAAAACATGTGTTATTAACCAAAAGTTAACAACAGATCTGTGTGATTTCGATTGCCCAGATTACTATACTGTTAAAATTCCATTGCAGAATCATTTCAGTCTGCCATCTCTGAGAATGTCAATGCTGAATCACACTTTCAATTCTAAACAGCCTTATTGGAATGTGTGTAGCTAGACTTTTCCAGTGTGATAACAGCTCCTCTTCTTAGATTGATAATCACTGGTGCAGAGTTATCACATTACTTCGAGAAATTATCACATTCCTTCTGAAAAGTATACTTCATCTAATTTCCTGACACAAGTATCATATCAAGTACATGCCACCATGTTTCATAGATCATCCACAAGCAGAAAATATTTGTAATCAGGAATGACAAAATCTGTTGCTCAAGTGAAGCTAACCTTGTATAAATAAAAGCAAGAGAGCATAGACAGTGAACATAACAGAGCAGAAAGGTAAAAGTGCAATATGTAACACCAATACTTATGTCAAACAAGTTTCTGCCATGTAATGCAACTCAAATGTTTGAGTATCAAGACTTGATAAAGCCTTCACGAAAGAGTTTGCCTGAACCGATCAATAGGTACAATACTAAGATACTATTTATAGACTACCACCACGTAGTGCAAGCACTAGATGAAGGACAGAGCCACCCTCAATGTTATAGTCTTTAGCAGTTTTGTCATCTCCAAGCTGCTTGCCAGCATAAATCAGCCTGCAGAGATTTAAAACTCATTAGTGCTGATCTCTTGAAAATTGGCCAGTATCATAAACAAGTGAAGCTATTAACTAAGACAAGAATAATAATGCAACAATCATGCTGCTTAATAAGACTTCATTCTAGCAAGTCCTCTTAAGCTATTAAAATCAAAATGCAGGTGATATCCCAAAACGGTTGTCAAGTTAATGTGCATATACTCCCATTATATGGTAACCAAGATACGGAGCACATAATAGTCCCAAACAGGAATTGAAGCAAAGTCAACCATAACTCGACAAACCTTCAGTGGTCAAGATAATCTTGGCCACTGAACAGATCTAGTTCTGCGGAAAACCATGAGAGCCTTTCTGAAGTAAAGAATGAGCCAATGTTGATACAACTTCCGATAGTGGTGAAAAACAACCAAACACTAACCAATGCATTACTCAATGCCACATTTGCAACCGAATCTCTGAAACAGATCAATCATATTTCTTCTTTTTCAATTCATAGAAACTCAATAGGCAGCAAAGCATAAACGATGTTATATTGCCATGGATGATATAAGGCATGAAAATTAACTAAACTAAGAGTTCAATTTAGAAACATTTAATGCATACTGAAGCTAGATAAAAGTACAAAACCAGACATAACTCAAGTTCAAGTAACTTATTACTTTAGATAGATTGAATATGAGAAGAAAGAGAAACAAGTACCTTTGTTGCACCGGAGGAACTCCCTCTTTCTCCTCAACCCTTTCCTTGATTCGGTCAATGGTGTCAGTCGGTTCAATATCAATCTCAATTTCATTCCCGGTAAGAGCCTTCACCTTAATCATAGTTCCTCCCCTCAGCCTCAAAGCCAGGTGAAGAGATGACTCCTTTTGGATGTTATAATCTGCTAGAGTGCTACCATCTTCCAATTGCTTACCAGCACAAATCAATCTCTGTTGATCAGGAGGGATGCCTTCCTTATCCTGAATACAAAGGGTATATTACATGCACATAAAGGAAAATGTAAATTAGGGATAATTTCAAGGAAACAGCAGATATCAGAGAGGCCAAAAACCATGTTTGATCATAAGACTTCACATTATACATCTACTGCTTTCGTAACGATAAGTAGTTCTTTGATAACACTAAGCTTTTTTGCCATCATGTATATCAATCAGTTCACTGTTCCGAGTAGCTACTACACAAACCTGATCATTGATCAAATACTTGTACACCAACCGAATTGCTGAACAATGCGAAACACTATGTGCACTAATTGGACAGCGCAACAGAAAACTAATGACATAAAGGTTTAACCATACAATTAGAAATGAAAAATCAACATAGCTCTTTAAGCCATGGGAAAGGGAAAATCATTGATTGACAATCTAGTCTATATCCCTTCATCTCTCAAAAGGCCCAATTTCTGGTAAAAAACAAATCAGCGATTTTCTTTAACAATAATAATAAACCTGAAAAATCAAATAGACAGGCCAATAGCTCAATTCAGAAACCCTAAACGTAGCTATCAAATTCTTCCAAGACCAACTTCTCTTCACCACACCCAAAGATCCTTCAGTCCCAGAGAAAAACACACCCAAAAAAAAACAAAAAACAAAAAACAAAAAAAAACAAAGGCTGAGATAACTACAAACCCATCTGATAAAAAAACCTGACAAACACGATTATATACACAAATTACAATCCCAACTTCAACAAGAAAACCACACCCTAATTATGTTGTAGGAAATCATTTCGATAAATTATATATTTGGTTGATATGAAACAAAGAGAGAAATCAATGAAAAAGTTCAAAATTAGAGAGAGACAAGAGACTACCTGGGTCTTGGCTTTGACATTATCGATAGTATCGCTGCTCTCAACCTCGAGAGTGATGGCCTTCCCAGTTAGGGTTTTCACGAAAATTGCATGTTTCTTGTCTTGGTGTTTGTTCTCTCGCAGAAACAGAGCAAGAAGCAACAGATGATATCTGACTTCGATATAAAAGGAACATTCTCTACTTATTTATTTTGCATCTTCTTTTTTAAATACAAAAAAAATAAAAATAAAATTCAGTCATAAAATGTGATTGGGAGTACAGAGACTGTGGCCCGCGTATCAGATTCCGGAATTTTATTGAATGGTTCTGTTTACGAGTTTCAGATCTTTTCTTGATTTCTTTTCTTATTGTTTTCTCTCGTTTCTTGTTAGAAAAATAGATATTTTTTCATGGCTTAATTGCCAATTTGCTCCCCTAGCTTTTACCATGATGTCAATTTGCTACTTAAGAATTTATTTCTACTAGTTGCTACCTTTTTTATTTTGGTGTTTTTTCTTTTCTTTTTGAGACAGGTTCTATTTTCCCGACCCCAACTCTTTGCTACCAATTTTCTCTCCCTCTCCTTTTTATCAGCCCCGAAGAAAAATACAAATATATATATATATATATATATATATATATATATATATATATATATATATATATATATATATACATATATTTTTATTTTTTAAAATCATATTACAAATACATTTATGTTTCACAAACAACATACAGAGCTTGTGCGAAGAGTCTACTGCAAGAGAAACAAAAATTACTTTTAACATACTCTAGCTATCCTAAGATTTGCCACTGAGAAAACTTAGCAAACAAATAAGCAATACCCTCTCTAACGTATCATCTAGTTTCAGCACATCAACAAACTAAAGAATTTGAGGTATAACATATGACTCAATGACACCAGAAGAACAGCAAATACTTACATTGGAAGATAAAATATGAAGATAATGATTAAAGAATAACACCAGGAATAAACAAAGAAAAGAGAACCCCCACCATAAGTCAATGCATCAAAGTTACATGAAAAAGATGAACTGTTTCTAAGCTATTGTTAATCAACATATAGCTTCCTAGATATTTCCTTGCTACTCCAGAGCTACTTCAAAAAATAGCCACAAGAAAAATCAAATAGAGAAGTTTCATCAGTGGCAAACGGCATCTTATAAAACCGCCTTTCTCAAACTAACAAAGCAATGGTGACTTACCTTGAATCAATGGCCAGCATTCTTGCAAGCTGATTCCTCGCGTTTCCAGGATTAGAAAGTTGAACTTGTGTCACAGGAAAAAACCTACACAAACATTTTGAAGTGTGATAAGAATAAGCAGCAGAGAAGGAAAATGAGATCAATCGGTAAGCATAATCGGGACACTGCAAATGCTAATATTTTAAGCTTTGGTTTCTATTGTTACAGCTGCTCATGAAGAAGTAACTAATTCAAAAATTGAACAAAGCAAAGAAAATGCATATACACCTGTGCATTTCATTGCAGAAAGATAGAACCGAGAGCTTCCCGGAATCCGAAACAACCACCAAAAGATCCTTGCCCGGCATCTACACCAACAAGAGCACAAAATTTATTTTTCTCAATGTAATAGTTAATTCTCGAAACAAAAGGCTGAAACTCGTTGGATTGAGCTAGACACCTGGCGGTTTCGGGTTCGGAATCCGTCATTCCAAGGTAGGACGGCAATGTCTTTAATGGTGCCAAACACAGGCTGCTCACACACAGACTGTACAATCCCGTCTTCACCGATGATCACCAACTCTATCGATTTCTCCTGAAATGTCAAGAATCACATATCGGATCATCTCTGTTTCTAATTCCAACAAAATCAGAAGTAAAACGAGAACGGAGAGAAAGAGAGAGAGGGGGGGGAAGACCTTGCCGAAAACGATGTCGCGGGAGTTGGGGAAGCGGACGTGACCGTAGAGGACGTGGAGAACGACGGTGCCACGGAGGAGGCACTTGGAGAGGTAGTGAGAGGTGCTGGAGGTGGAGGAGGAGGATGATCTGGAGTTGGCGGAGGAACACTCCTCCTCGGAGACCGCCATTGACGATGGCTTTCTAGGGTTTTCTGTATGTTATGTAGCTCACAAAGAGAGAGAGAGGAGAGAGCGGTTAAGTTAAAGGTTTGGGTATGTAATTGGTAGGAGAAGGAGGTGGTTGGTTCGATGGGGGCTAAGTAAGACGTCCCGAAGTGTCGAGAGAGAGAGAGAAACACAACGCTGACCTTTTTCCAGAATCCAGATTACTACATTTGGAAATTGAAGTTTTAAGAGTAACAGGGTTTATTTCTCTAAATGAATAAACTATATTTAACAAATTTGGTAAACGATCTCTCAACAATCAGAGTGGCGCAGCGGAAGCGTGGTGGGCCCATAACCCACAGGTCCCAGGATCGAAACCTGGCTCTGATATGAGAAGCTTCCAACCACTTAACTTTTTATTTTCCTTGTAAATTTTACATGAATAATAATAATAGAAAATGACAGTCTCGATCCCCTGGTCAGCTGCGGACCAGGGATTTCTTGGTCACTCACCGTCCGATTGAAATCGGACGGTTTACAGCTAAGTGATGAGATATGTGGTGAGAGCTGTCAACCGTTCGATTTCAATCGGACGGTGAGTGACCAAGAAATCCCTGGTCAGCTGCTGACCAGGGGAACGCTGCTGTAGAAAATGATGTCTGTTTTGGTAATTGGATTATGAAAAAGTTATGGAAGAGCCTCTAACAAGGGTTTTTAAATAATTCAATAAAGATTTTCTGAAAGAGATTTTCTAAAGATTTTCAAATCAACGATGAAACGAGTTTGTGAAATTGAAATTGTAATTGAAATTTATTTGTGTTGATTTAAAAGTATTTATTAAATCCTCATTTAAAGTCCTCATTAAAGAGAACCTCACCGACTTATTTCCTTGATTACGATGGATTAGTATTACCTAGGTCTGACTGTCTGAGATACAATGTTGCATTCACTGTACAATGGACAACACCAAGTCACCATGCTAGGGTGCTAGCAAGGCGGAGTCCATTTAATGTCAATGGTCTATCAAACATTCCAAAACTGGAGTGTCCTCTGAATTGGATTCAGAACCCACCTCCAACCCTCTATCACATCCTCCAATCTGATGCAGTTTCTGCCCCCCCTTGAGAGTCTGTTCCTTGGGGTTTAAATTCTGTCTTTTCTTTTGCTTTGTTTGGTTTCTTTGTGTGTTTGTATTGTTACTTTCTTTGCCAAAAAAAAAAAAAAAAAAAAAAAAACATTCCAAAACTGTGTTCTTAGAAAATGATAGCATTTTGGCAGTAGGGTTGTGTATATATAATCTCTTTAGTTTGTCAGAATTCACTGCAATTGATATTAGATGAGTAAAAATTAGAGAGCGACAGAATAGAATACTATTACGCCACTTGAAATGAATCTAGATCTATCCATGCCGTTTGAATTAACGCTTCAATACCATCATTCAATAACGGCCAGATGGACTACTTTCCTTTCGACATCAGAATAGAAAGGTAAACCCCAACAGTTTCTGACATAAAAGCACGAAGGTACTAGAGGCGTCTGTCCGAGAAACACTGACCAGTGGGATTCCATGACCCTCCCTAAAGGTATTAAACGAAACTGTCTAAGAGGCTTTGATCATTTGAAAAATGAAAACAATCACCATATCACAAAACAAAACAGAGCAATTGCCTGCTCACACTACACAATATTTCATATATGTTAAGCGCTGGACGAAGGGGAGGAAAAAGTTGAAATCCACAGCACTGTAGGTTTTGTGAACCTATTCAGCTTTGGGTAAATTAGTTGAAAATTAACAATATTTCTTTTGTTTCACTTTTTCTTATTTTTTATTATACTTATTCTCACTGACATATATAAGGGTGAGGTGGGTTAACGGTTAAAGAGGAAAAAAAAAAAAAAAATCTTGAAAGCTGGAGCCATTGTTTAGTAGGAATATATTGTGGTTTACTAAATTTCTTATCAGGTTGACTCTCATATTTAGTACTTGAGTACTTATATAATATCCTGTGTAATTGTGTTTGATGTGAAGCTGTGAACAAAATTACTTGACGTCCACCTCTCAAGTGTTTTTGTGCAACCTCTAACTTCTAAGAAGACTCATGTTGTTAGTTCTCTTGATGCGTATTGTAGTTTGAAGTATAGGCACCATGTCTCCTCCCATGTATACTACAATTTCATTAATCAAGGCTTGAGGGCAACTGCTTACTTCAAAAAAAAAAAAAAACACTAAGTCCACAAAAATAGAATAACATTTGTTCGGTTAAGAATTTAGTTAACATCCTATTCACTTTAAAATAGAGAGGGTCGTGATTAATAACTTTTTAATCCTTTAAAATTGATAGAACATTATGTATTCGATCCTCTCAGTCTGTCATTATCCCTCAAGAAATTAAAAGAATTACAATCCGATTTATCTGACTAATATTAAAATTTTTCCAACACATGACGTTGTAAATTCATGCTCTTACATTATTTCAGGAATTCAATTGTTAATCTTCAGTCAACCTTTATTAATTAAGCCAATTCTATAGGAATGGTTAAATTTTTGAACTATCCAAAATGCCCCCTCTTAATCAAATTGATTAAATAAAAGGGTAATGATGGAAAATGTCACATTAGAGTGTGAAATGATAAAAAGGTCACCTAGTTTCCCACTTGATAAAAAAGTCCATTATAAATTGTTAGTAATATTAATTTAGTACTTCTGAATAATGAGGTGATGTTAAAAAAGGTCAGTTTTTAAGTTTTCTGATTCCCATTCTGCCCTTAAACCATCTCCCTCTATCTTCATTCTTCTTCTCCTCCACACAGACAGAGACCGAGAGAGAGAGAGAGAGAGTGTGTGAATGGCGAAGAACAACGCATCGTTGAAATCGGTGGACGAGTTCTTGAAGCGGTGCCAACAATCCGGCGATGCCGCCTACTCTGCTCTGAGATCAGTGTTGGAGCGTCTCGAGGATCCGAAAACCCGAACTCAAGCTCCGATCTTCCTCTCCGACCTTCATAAGCGCTTTCCTACCCCCCACCGGAGCTACACTCTCGGAATGGTCAGTCAATTTTTCCAGTAATTAGTTAACGGATTAATTAAAAAAAAAAAAGATTCCTCTCGAAAAATGATTCAATTTTATGTTTTTGCCGTTACAGATCCGATTCTATTGCCTACAAAACCAAGGCAGTGGCGCTTCGCTCATGGCTACGTTGTCGTCAGCCGGACGGAGCTCTCTGGCGTTTTGGGGATCGATGGAGTTTGATTCGTGCCAGTTGAGTGTTAGGTAGCGGAAAGTATCGGACTGGGTTAAATAGAGCAGGGTTCTGTTCTCTGTTCGTGTTTTGACTGAAGAGGGATCTAAGTAAGAGCTCAGCGGTAGCTATTTTGATTCTGAGCATGCTCTCTGTTTTGGGTTTCTGAGAAAAGTTGAATTTGATTTGTGTATTGATCATGATCAGCTGATTTTCAATTTTGGTGAATTACATGAATGGTTGTTACTGTGCTCAAAGTATAGTCTTCCATCAAACAGAAATTACTAGTGAAGTAGATATTGTTTCTGGTAGTTTTGGGGCACTTTGTGTATTGTGGTTACTGTTTATCTTCTTGTGGAGCTTGTTTTCTGGAAATAATGACATAGTTGTCTATTGGATGTATATAAAGTCTTGACTCTCGGTTTCAGGTTGAGCTGTATAAGTTACTGTCAAGCATCTTTCAATTTGTTGGGGTCCTGATTTTGACTCTCTAGCCCTCTTATATTTTGGAAAAAAATGTGAGTAAAGACGGTGTTCAATTTTGCAAGTACTAATATCCACACTTTATATATAAGTGATTAGATTATGTTTGATTCTGGTTCTTGAACTGTAGTTTTAGCTAGCTAGATATTGCAGTTTCCTAAGAGATTTAAAATGTGTATTATATAATCGAAAATTGTTCTAATACCTGCTCATGTTTCTATTATTGATCTTTCATGTGCTGGGGCAATTGTCTCGTTCTTGGGTCAGATGGTTATTCAAGGTTTCATTTACTGAGGCTGGAAACCAGTAAAACTGGAGTCCCTCATCACCAACTGCCTTGCAGAGGCTGAGTTGGAAGTAAATCTAACTTTCATCATGTCTTTTGCCTTACCTAACACAATTCTATCACATCTAAAGGAGTGGTTTAGTGACCAAGGAGATATGAATTCTGATCAAGCTTGATATCTTCTTGCAACTTTGTTACTGTCTCAAGAAAGCCCCCAGTCTTAAGTATTTAGTAACAAATGAGTTCTTATCTCTTAAAGGAGAAGTTGAAATGTGTTTTTGGTGCTTTCTAAGTTTTTAGTAACAGTTTGTTCTTATTGTCCCAAGGAAAAGGTCAAATTTGTTTCAAGACTCCATTTACTGATTCAATCTCTGGTATCTTCTTAATAATGTTTGGCTTTAGTAAACAATGAGAGATATATGGTTGAACTAAAGTTTTGGATGAGTTGCCTGTTCACCATCTTAATAATGTTCACCAGCTTTTCTGTGGCTTTATGATATTTTTGTTTATCTGTTTCAGGTTCGTCGAAGCCAAACTATAATTTGGTAGGGTAGTTTGGTGCGCCCTACAGAATTAAGTTCAAAATTCCGCTTCACCTTTGTACTGATCAAGTATTCAAAATTTGAATGAATTGAATGGGCACGGGAACCTCTTTTGTTCTTTTGAAAGTCTGAGAAGTAAATTTTCTTATATTTACTCTGACAGAAGCCACAGGGTTAGTCATTGAAGAGGTAAGTTTCTGTGAGTGTTTATGCAAGTTAAGTTACGGTTGCAAAGCAGTTGTTTCAGACTAGTTTGTTGAGTTTCAGAATATTCTTCAAGCAAGCCATGCATCTATCTTGTAAGAGACTGCTTTCAGGTTTTGAAACTAGTATGTTCAGGTGACTGAACTTTTTCAAGAAGGAATGCTAGAAGATGTTTGATTACGGTACCAAAAGATCTTGAACTAGTAAGTTCAGCAAAATTGGTATTGTTCCGCTCTCATATCAGTACCAGTATCCTATCAATTATCTTCAAGGCCAACATGTCCTAGCAAAAGTTGGGGACTTTAGAGCTGTTATGGCCTCTAGATGCTAAGTTACCAGATGCACGTACTATTCTTGGCTGCTTGAAATATCGAGAAAGAAAGAACATGGCATTAACCAATCTTCAATGGACTAAGCACCAAAATTTTTATAATTGGTAGTCCAAGAAGTTTAAATATCTGAAGCCATTACCAACACTCCTAAGTGCCACATGTTTGCATCACTAAACAAGGTTCCAGCTGAATTTAGAATGAAATCAGTGTTAATCACATGTCACTAACTAAGTAACTGACCATGTCAATGACCAAGTAACTGTCAGTAGCCAAGTCACAAGTTAATAGCCAAGTCACTGTTAATCACATGTCACTAACTAAGTAACTGACCATGTCACAAACTAAGTAACTGACCATGTCACATTACATGTCACTGACAATGTAACTAATCAAGTAACTGTCAGTAGTCAAGTCACAAGTTAATAGCCAAGTCACTGTTAATCACATGTCACTAACTAAGTAACTGACCAAGTAACTGTCAGTAGCCAAGTCACAAGTTAATAGCCAAGTCACTGTTAATCACATGTCACTAACTAAGTAACTGATCATGTCACTGACCATGTCACTAACAGAGTAACTGTCAGTAGCCAAGTCACAAGTTAATAGCCAAGTCATTGTTAATCACATGTCACTAACTAAGTAACTGACCATGTCACTAACCAAGTAACTGTCAGTAGCCAAGTCACTGTTAATCACATGTCACTAACTAAGTAACTGACCATGTCACATTACATGTCACTGACAATGTCACTAACCAAGTAACTGTCAGTAGCCAAGTCACAAGTTAATAGCCAAGTCACTGTTAATCACATGTCACTAACTAAGTAACTGACCATGTCACTAACCAAGTAACTGTCAGTAGCCAAGTCACAAGTTGATAGTCAAGTCACTGTTAATCACATGTTACTAACTAAGTAACTGACCATGTCACATTACATGTCACTGACCATGCCTTGAACAAGTTTCCCCTTGATTGAATCCCTCCTTGAACTCATTTCTCATTGAAAGATCCCACCGTAACTCATTTCTCAGTTACATGATTAGTTACATGATCACTTACATAACTGAACATGTAACTGATCATGTCACATACAATGTATGTAACTGATCATGTCACTTACAATGTATGTAACTGATCATGTAACTGAACATGTAACTGATCATGTAAGTGATCATGTAACTAATCATGTAACTGAACATGTAACTGATCAGGTAACTGACCATGTAACTTACAATGTATGTAACTGAACATGTAACTGATCATGTAACTAACCATGATCAAAATTACTTTCACAGGTAAATTGGTTCAATTCTTACTCCTCACCCAGATTCCTCTCGAGGAGATTTCTACTCACCTAGATTCACCTCGAGAGGATTATTCCTCACCCATATTGGTTTTGAGGTGATTTCTCCTCACACCCATATTAGCCTTGAGAGGATTTCTTCTCACACATATTGGTCTTTAGGGAATTACTTTACTCCTCACCCAAATTTTCTTTAAGAGGATATCTCCTCACCTAGATTTCCCTTGAGGAGATTACTCCTCACCCATATTAGCTTTGAGAGGATTTATTCTCACACAGATTAGCCTTTAGGGAATTACTTTACTCTTCACCCAAATTTTCTTTAAGGGGATATCTCCTCACCCAGATTTCCCTTGAGGAGATTACTCCTCACCCATATTAGCCTTGAGAGGATTTCTTCTCACACAGATTAGCCTTTAGGGAATTATTTTACTCCTCACCCAAATTTTCCTTGAGGGTATATCTCATCATCCAGATTTTCCTTAAGGATATTACTCCTCACTCATATTGGTCTTGATGGGATATCTCCTCATCCAGATTTCCCTTGAGGAGATTACTATGAATATATGCAATATGACTTGGCCAGTAACTTGGTCAGTGACAAGTGTATAACAGTGACATGGTCAATGATGCAATGTGACTTGGCCAGTGACTTGGTCAGTGACTTGTATTACAGTGAAATGCAATGTGACCTGACCAGTGACATGAATATAACAGTAACTTGGCAAGTGATATACAATTGCCAGTGATATGTTCAGTGACTTGTCTACTGACTTGTGATCAACCTTGAACATGGTCAGTGACATTGACTTGTTGAATTCAAAAGATGTCGAAAATTAGAATGTGCTGTAAAAGATCTATAAAAGTAATGTTTTATTAAGGAAAACTAAACATAACAGTGACATCATAAAAAGATACAAAAAGTTAATTTATTTAATAAATTGGAGTTTACAATTCACCAGTGACTTGCATCCTAAGCCCTAGGCAAATTTCTAAAACTCTAAATCTGCAGAGATCCAATTGTGCCTATGTTCCGCAAATATCTTGATTATATGAGCTTTATATTGCAAAATATCCTTGCTGAGTTTCTTCTGAATCCCCTCCTCTTTCGAAAGTTTTTCCATGTAGTTCACCTCTGTCTTGGAAAAATCAAGTGTCGGTTGTGATATTTCAAGCCCTTCCTTTCGAATAATGGACACATACCTAGAAGTGTTGTAGAACAAGAACAATATAGAGTTTGAGCAACAGAGTTTTACAGTAGTTCAAATGCAAGCAAGCATCCTAACTTTGCTAAAAGGAAATGCAGCTACAGTACCTTTGAGGATTGAAATTGTCAACTCCAAGGTCCTCATCCCGTAGAAGAATGCGACTATATTGATCAACTATATCAGGATGTAAGAAACGCTTTGCGAACCACTTAGGCATCAAGAACGCTATCACTCAGAAACGCATCTAAAATAAGCCAACTTCTAATACAAATGAAATGATTGAAGGCATGAAGATAAGTCCTGTGTACCATTTTGTTTGATTGACTACAGACACATAAATGACAAGATCATTCCATTGAAATTGCTTCCACTCATCAATGTTACCATCATAATGAAAAAGCATCACAACAAAACCACTTGACAAAAACTGCATTACGGTGTATAAGATCAAACACAAAGCCAATTCAATAGAATGTCCATGCAATATAATCTATTAAATATCACATTCCAACTATGAAAAAGGCATGAATCTGCATGAGGCATTTTTTGTGAGAGAGGAGTTGGTTTCTTTATCTTCATATTACTTAAATATCTTCTAGCCTAGATGATCCTACTTGGTGATCAATAGCTAATGCAAGTCCAAAAGGCAACCATAAATGTAAATAGAATTCTGTATCCAATTGACGTTGGGCTTGAAATTACTACACCAAGCTTAAGAGACCTGAAATAACCATAATGCCTAGTACCAAAAGATATACTCTTTTCAAAACAAATCAATAACTTAGGCGATATTGATGAAAACCCAGATGCAAATATACATAGATGGACTGAGTTGTTAGCTACCTTCAATACAAGGCTGAAGTAACACTTCCCCGGTTTCAATGCTTTCATCGCGGCGAATTATGGTATTAATGGCATCATTTGCCCGGTCCCAAAGCGTTTTAAGGTCCGTATATTCAGCCTAAAAACAACAAAATTGCAAACCAGAAACTTTGAAAGAAACAAATAGCAAAACGCACTAATATAAACCACAGAACTGCTCTACCACTCAGGAAAGCAGTAAAAAATGCAAAGAGCAAAACCCAATTCTTAATCCTAACCTCATTAGTAATCCAAGGAATATTGACTGAGAAAAAGTGGTAAAAGAGAGGAGACTTTTACCTCAGAATTGGCTTTAGAGTACATAAGCTCTTCTGCTTTCAATATAACAATAGGGAGCTTCTCTTGCCATTCCTTGTTCTTCCTAGTAGCTGAGCTATGGATCTCATTCGCCACACTAATCAATCCCACAAGTAAGCACAAACAAAATAGAACAGATTAGAGACAAATAAATACAATCCCAAATAGAAAAAGCTCAAACCCAAAATCAAAGATGGAAATTGAGAGTGAACAAAAGGGAGGGAGTGAGAGGAACCTGAAAATCTCTTTAATGAGAGAACCTCTCACAGGCTGGTGCCTATCACTGTGCTTGGAGGCTCGTCGTCTCGCCGAGCTCTTACCGACCTCGAGGAGCACCGATCCCAACTGCAGGGCGCGATCAATGAGCTTGATCTGATCGGCGTCGGAGTCACGGGAGTCGAGGATCCACTCGAAGGAGAGATCGATGGTGAAGGGCGGCGAGTCGGAGAAGTCGAGGAAGGTCTTAAGGAGTCGCGGTCAAGGAGGTTGGGATGGTAAGGGTTTGTGAAGAGAGAGAGAGAGAGAGATTTTGGAAGGATAACATATTAACGGAAGGAGGGAGAGAGAGCCAGCGGTGGCAGTTTTTGTAATTAAGTTTAACTCTAGTGGTAGGTTGTTAATAAGTGACCTTAATTATCAGGGGGACATTTGTGGTGTCTGGATTATCATAAAGTACTTTAAAATGACCTCTTTTATCATTGTCCCTTAAATAAACTATTTTTACGTGAGGAAGCAATAGTAATTCAATAATTTTAGATTAAATGATAATAAAAGTAAATGTATTATCTCCATAAAACAAGAACAAGTTTCCCGCATAAATAGGAAACATCCTTAACAAACTGTTTAAAAACCCACATTTTTTTCTCAGATAACAAAAAAATGTTAATTGACATGTGCGAAGCACATATTAAGGAACTAGTATAAGATGGAATGTAAATCCTCCTTTTTATGAAATGGACCGCGACTTTTATATCCAACACCTAGGCAGTGCATCTTAGCTATAACCAAACACATGTGGTTCAAACAAAGAGAATATATTACAATCGCCAAATTACATAAAAGACTGAGACAACGATATGCTCACACTCCACAATATTTATAGTACCAGGTAAAGAAAAATATATAATAAAAAAAACAAAAAACAAAAACACAAGCACCAACAACAACAGCCACGACAAGACCATGATTTTTTTTTTTTTGAAGCGAAATAAGGACTAACTCATCGCCCTCATTCGAAATTTTATTAATAATCAGAAAAAATACAAAGAAATGGGGGGCTAGGCCTAAACCATTTCCACAATACACAAACCAAAACATAAAAACACCAAAACAAGAACCAAGCTAACAAACATACTGAAAATAAGACAAAAGTAAACAAAGTCCTAACGAAACCTATAAACATTTGCTGATAACACAGATCAAGATTGAATTAAAATGTGATGATAGCAGCCAAAAGATGCCCTAGTGATGCTCAGGCATTATGGAGTCCAGCTGCATTCGAACAATTTCAACGCCTTGTGTTTATGAACACGTGTCTTCTATGATTACCAAATCTCTGCTCCAGCTGAGGGAATATCTTGAACAGAATACTACGCATAGCTCTGTAATACCATTTCCTCCATCTTTTGCAAAACAAAAGTGACCCAATGGCAATTCCAAACCCACAGGTAAATCCAATTTCAACACAAATAACATCCCAATCAATCTCATCTCCAGAATTCGGATGACTTGAGTTTCCATTTGAAATTGGTGGTGGCAATACTGCATCCACTGTCAAAGGAGGTCCCCATAATCCTTTGTTACCTTCGAAGGAGGTATTTGGAAATGTTGAAATTTGAGTGCTGGTTGGGATCTTCCCAACCAGTTCATTATTTGAGAGATCCAAGAATGCAAGGAAAGTGAGATTTGCAAACTCTGGGGGAATTTGGCCGCTCAAGTGGTTCTTTGAGAGATCTAAGGACTCTAGTTGTCGCATCTTGCCAAATGGTGATGGGATGTTTCCAGTGAAAGCATTACCTGATAAGTTGAGGACATATAGTGATTTCAACTCTCCGATTTCCTCAGGTATTGATCCGTTGAATTTGTTGGAGGAATAGTCAATCAAGGTGAATATAGTTAGAATCTTAACTACATCCAACTCTAAACCTTTGATGTTAGTCGTAATTGCAACTCTATAATAAACGTCAGTATCTGTTTCTCCATTATACCGATAACAAGCTCTATTAGTTGGCTCACTATTTATGCACTCCTGATAAGAAAATCCAAGGTTAGTTGGAGAATCATCCTCATTAGACACCATAGCCTGCCATGTCAGAGACAATCTTCCTGGCATATCACCACTGAAATTGTTGTGAGCTAAATCTATTATTTGAAGCACAGGCCATGTGCCATTGGTCTTGGGACATCCAATGCTTCCATAAAACTTGTTGGACCTCAAAATAAGGACACGCAAGATAGATAAGCTCATTAAAAAGCATGGAAAAGTATCAGTTATGTTATTGTTTCCAATGTTTAAAACCTCTAACTTTGAGCAGTTAACAAGAGATTTCGGAAACTGGCCTTGTATCTTATTGTTACTGAGGTCTAGAGTTTGTAGCTCACAACCGTTAAGAAAATTATCGGGAATTGTGCCACTCAGGTTGTTTCTCTTCAAATCAATGACCGAAAGCTGATGTAATTGAGTCAAGCATTGGGGAATGTTTTCACTCAAGGAATTATTGGACAGATCAAGAACCTTACCACTTGCATTGCATATTGATTTTGGAATGGCCCCATGGAAATTATTGCTTGAAAGAGAAAGGTAAGACCGAGTAAAAATGAAGTCACCAATGTCGGTCGGTATACTAGAGCTGAAATTATTTCTTGAATAATCTAGATAGCTACTTCTTAAGAACAAGGGGAAATGTCCCTGAAGCTGGTTTGAATGAAGATCAACCACTGACAGAACATAGGTAGAATTAAGTAGAGGAGCTTCTAAACTTTCCAAGGAGTTACAAGAAAGATTTACTTCTTGAAGAGAATCGAAAATCCAAATCCAATTGGGTATCTGTCCTTGAATCTGGTTGTCCGAGAGGTCCAATTTGATTAAATGGGATTGATTTCTCAAGAAGTCTGGGAATGTTGTCAACTTGTTAGAAGCTAATCCCAAGTGATCAAGCTGAAGGAAGGAATATGAGGAATGGATACCTTGAAGCTTGTTGGAATGAAGGTCTAGAGAAGATAAAGCAGAAGTGGAATTAGGAAGAGGAGCTTCTAGAGTCACCAAGGAGTTGCCAGAAAGATCAAGAGAATTAAGAGATTTGAGACTCAAAATCCAATTAGGTACCTCACCTTGAAGCTTGTTGTTTGAAAGGTCCAAGTTGCCTAATGTGGACTGATTTCTCAAGAAATCTGGAAATGCTCTCAATTTGGTTGAAGCCAATACCAAATCTGGAAATGCTCTCATAGTCTCTGTGACTGGCTTGACTTTCAAGTCCTCTCCTTTGTATCCATCGGCAACTTCCAAGAAAAGAGACGGTAGGAAAGTGGAATTATTGCTGTTCCGTGACTATAACTTTCAAGTCCTCTCTTTAATGACGACAAGAAAACACGTCCTATATATTGCTTTCAAAAGATATGGAACGGCTTTTAAAAGGTGGAATTGGAAAATGCCTCCGTGAGATAGAGATCTATACTAATTGGCTTGACTTCAAGTCTCCTGCTTTCTATTCATACTGATGGATCTATTATTTTACCCTTACTTTTGGAATGGAAGATGATTGGAAGGTTATATGACAAGGTAACAGTGTTGTTTTTGAGGGGGAAAAAAAAAGTAATCCTAAAATCACACAACAAAGTCTATATGTGAGTAATGAACTTTAATTGCTTATTTCATATCGATAACTTTAATTTGATTTCACACAACAAAGTACGTCAATAGAAAACTTTTGCATTGAAATATTGTTTCTTGAATTTGATTGATTTCTTGTTGGCTTGTCTGGACTAGGAAGTTTCTTCACTGAAATGCATTGCACATTTGCACATTGGAAAATAAGGACTGTTTTGTTTTGTTTTGTTCACTAATAACAGAATTTATTAGTGAAGTGAGGAGGCCGCCTCAGGCCACGGTCCTTCGGATGTCTTTGAGGAGGACCTAATGTTTCTCTGTATATAATTTTCTTTATTTATTGAATACACAATTTTTGTGAAATTTAGTATTATGTTGCATTCCACCTTAGCTAGCGGTACAACCACACTGTTCTTTTCCCAGCAGCTAAGGTTCAACTGCGCGTTGATGCATGGCTTTAGTTTTTGCTTGCCTCACACCATCTCTATCCATCATTTATTTCCCCTTTTTGCTTTCCTCGACAAATCTCATGAGATTTGTCCTTTGACCAGCTTGACTTGAAGTCTTTCCCCTCTTACTGGGTGGAAGGAAAAAGGGAAAAGGGGACGAGTCGCACTCAACTTTTCCAAATAAAAGTTGAGCACTATTGGTCGATTTCTAGGAAATAACCATGAATGTAGTTTTTGCTCGCTCTCTGTGCTACCATCTCCAATCACTTTCATCATGCTTAGATATTACATGTTCTGTCTTATATGCCAAGTTGTAACCTCATCTGAGGCCAACTTCATATCACAAGCACCGTGAGAATACCTCTTCGGTGTTATTAACCAAAAGTTAACAACAGATCTATGTAGTTTCAATCGCCTCAATTATTATAATTCCATTACGGAATCTTTTATTTTTTATTTTTTTTAGAACACGGAATCATTTCACTTTGCCATCTCGGAGGAATTCGGAATTACATGCTTTCAACTCTAAACAGCCTGTTTGGAAAGTGTGTTGATTTACTTTTTGAGTATGAATACGTACAGTTCCCCTACTTAGATGCTAGATTCAATCATCACAATACTTGAAGAAATTATCACATTCCTTCTAATAAAATGTATATTTCCTCTAACTACGGGGCACACAAGTAGCATATGGAGTACAAGTCACCAAGTTTTATAGATCATCCACAAGCAGAAAATAACTGTAATCAGGATTGATAAAATTTTGCCCTAGTGAAGCTAACCTTGTACACAGTAAAAACAAGAGAGCATTGACAGTGAACATAACAGAGCAGAACGGTAAAGTGCGTAAAACACCAATATTTATGTCCACAGTAACCCACTTAGAACAAGTTTTCCCATGTAATGCAACTCAAATGTTTTAGAGTATCAAGGCTCGATAAAGCCTTCACAGAGTTTGCCTGAACTGATCAATAGATACAATACTACCATACCATTTATAGACTACCACCACGTAGTGCAAGCACTAAATGAAGGACAGAGCCACCCTCAATGTTGTAGTCTTTTGCAGTTTTGTCATCTCCAAGCTGCTTGCCAGCATAAATCAGCCTGCGGACATTTCAAAATCATTAGATGCTGATCTATTGAAAATTAGCCAGTACCATAAACACGTGAAGCTATTAACAAAGACAAGAATAATAATGCAGCAATAATGCTGATTAATAAGACTTCATGCTGCTTAATAAGACTTTATTAAGGTGATATCCCAAAACAGTTGTCAAGTTAATGTGCATATGCATGGATGATATAAGGCATGAAATTAACTAAACCTAAGTTCAATTTAAACACATTTAATGCATACTGAAGCTAGATAAAAGTACAAAACCAGACATAACTCTAAGTTCAAGTAACTTATTACTTTAGATAGATTGATTATGAGAAGAAAGAGAAACAAGTACCTTTGTTGCACTGGAGGAATTCCCTCTTTCTCCTCAACCATTCCCTTGATTCGGTCAATGACGATGGATTAGTAGTACCTAGGTCTGTGTTACAATGTTACAATGGATGCAAAATTGACAACACCAAGTCACCCCACCATATTAAGGTGGACTCCATTTAATGTCAATAGTCTATCAAACATACCAAAAACCAACATGTACTGCGTTATCACAAAATGATAACATTTTTGCAGTAGGGTTGTGTGTAAATAATCTCTTGAGTTTGACAGAATTCACTGCAATTGATATTAGATGAGTAAAAGTTACAGAGTGATAGAACAGAATGCTATTATGCCACTTGAAATGAATCTAATCTATCCTTCATCCATCCATGCCATCTGAATTAATGCTTGGATACCATCATTCAATAACAGCTAGATGGACCACTTTACTTTCGACACTAGAATAGAAAGGTAAAACCATAAGTTTCTGATATAAAAGCATGAAGGTACTAGATGCAACTGTCTGTCCGAGAAACTTTGACCAGTGGGATTCCATGACCCTCCCTAAAGGCATTAGACGAAACTGTCTGAGGGGCTCTGATCATTGAGTAGGAACATAAATGAGCACTCCCTATTTCAACATAAGAGATGCACCAGTGTCCTCCAATGATTCAAGGGACTTCTTCATAAGTGCCTATGCTTCTTCTCTCCTCCTAAACAAGAGAGTCAAACATTAATGGTCACAAAATATTTTGTGACATTAATCCACAAGGCAGTTTGTTAACAGCACAGTCACAGTCCCAGTCGTTTAAAAGATTTTATAATCACTTTCCAAACAACAGGGAAACATTCAAATCAATATTGCAACAAACAAATTTTCAATCTGTCGATGGCTCCATATCTTGACAGGAAAACTTTCAAGAAAAAAGTTTGTTAAAGAAACATGCAACCTGTTGGCACCAACTCAAATGACACCTTGAGATCAATAAGCAAAGTTCTGAAGTAAGGCAGGTTGAAACAGACTGTGGGGAACAAAAATAAGTCTTTGCAAAAGGATTTATCACACCACCAGCTACAAGTAAACCTTAAAGCAAACAAGAAACAAATAGGGAGGTTCCAATTTTCATTTTTATGGTAATCAAACACCACTAAGACCAGAGAATGATTAAAACATATCTTTGCAAAACTTTAGGCAATCTTACCATCTTACTCTATCAAAAAGGTCACAGAGGCTATACCCTTCATTTAAATTCCCAACTGGCAAAACAATTATCTTTTAATTGTTTTAAAAATAAAGTAGAATATTTCAGAGTCAAATGCGCATTAAGCTTGTCAGTAATTGTTGAAAGCATACCTCTTTATATCCTCAATAGCTTGTTTACGTCGTTTTATCTGAAGTTTTAGAAGGTGAATTAGTGTTGCCCTAGCCTGCATGATAAAGACATAAAAATATAAGGAAAGTAGTCCCGTATAACAACCCAACAGCTTATATTATAAGACTCAATATATCTTACCTGATGGGGCCGCAATGAGTTCAGAAGATGATGCAAGTTCTTGAATATAAGAGATATTTCTTCCACTCTCCTTGCATATTGTGATGCTCTCTCCACAAGAATATCAGCAAGTTCCAAAATGTGCAGCTGCAATTCTCTGTTAAGGGACCTTAGTTCCTTCTTAAAATCTAAAACATAGTACAACTTTTGTCAGAATGGAAAAGTGGGGGACAGGAAAAATAAAATAAAAAATAAAAAAAATAAAAAGAAGGCGAAAACAATCAAGTACTAACATACATACATACAAACTAGAATAAACACCAACATACAAACTTGCAATTCCTAACTTCCTATTCGTTTCTTGCAGAGAATTAGACAAAACTACTATAGCAATACCCACAAGTAGTCAAGAAATTCATACACTCCCCAGAAGTTCCTTATTTCTGGTAATCATAGTTTGGCCATCAATACCTCTTCTGTCAAGACAACAATAGCTAGTATGGATGTATGCATTCCCAAAGGCTAGAAAAACTAGGTTAATAGTAATTACCTAATTCCACTGACCCTAAGGAGAAACTGCTATATAGGTGATTGAATCAAGATGTTCAAATCAGTTCCTACGTATCAAAGGTAGTTTTTTCACAGGACACAAACACTAAACTAGTGTGAACTACTTGTTCACTGCATGTACACTAAAGCTTTTGTCTTAATAAAGATTCTTTCTTCTCAAACAAAACAATAAAACAAAGTAAAGAAAGAAAGAAAAAGAGAACGATTAAACTAGCCTGGAGGTAGACGTACCAATATTTGGGCCTTTTGGGTACAGTTGACGCACTCCCTGTTCTTCCAAGCTTGGAAGCACGTAATCCGTCTATATAAAATAAACATGAAACTTTGTTAGAAATAAATTACAAGGAAATAATGGAGATCAAATCAGACATTGATAACATTAACACAATAATCTAGAAGAATAAGCTTCAAAACTCAATAGTCAAAAGTCAAAACCTGCAACTTCAAATGCATTAATATTGCATTCCTGGCTTAAGGAACTAAATGATGTATTGCATCCTCCAAACAATAAATATAGCTATGACAATACTTATGGTATCCAAAGATTAAGCAACAAAGCAACTTTCAGATATCAAATTTACAATCTGTATATAAATGTGGAGAAGAAGGTAAAGAATAGGAAAAGCTTACGGTGTAATTAGCACCATAGCAAATGATGTATGGCATTTACATAGCTAAATTAAGAGTTAACCATGATGATTAGGAATTTAAGACTACAGTTTCAGAGTCTAATATGAATAGCTGATCAATCGTATGAATAGCTGATCAATCGTAGTCCAATCTTGGAAAAGTGAGTACTTGAGTGTCTCCTTCCAAACCTAAAAGTGCAATACTTTTACATAGGTAATTTTCATTAATTAAGTACCTCAAAAGTTCTTCTTCTTCTTCAATTGCTCCTTTCTTCTTACCATGAGATTGCTTCCCAACACGTGCACCTAAACTTTCTTGAATACTCTAATTCAGCGTCTCTTCCAAATTTTCAAGCTCTTCCAGAATCTGTAAGAAAATTAAATATAACGTGTTAACCAGAAGGGTCACTACCATCCTGCCACCATATATTGGGACTGAAGATGCAACAGATCTTCCCCATTTCTCAACTACCAGTAAAGGTTGGCAAATAGGTTCTGGGGGACATTTTTTTACCTGTTCTGTTCTTTGTTCATTTCGCGCGATCTGAGTTTGTTGCCCTTGAGTCAATCAACCTTGAGAGACGTCTTTAGCACGAATAACATCTAACTCTTGAACTCTTTCTTCATATGAGCAAGCTATAAGCAAAACAGTGAAGACATGAGAAAAATTATAATAATAAGTAAAAAACTCATCAGTGTCTGTATAAACAAGTTTTTATCATCAACATTAAAGTTGTTTAAATCTTTGTTTTCCTCATTTAAAACAACAAAAATAAAAAGCACAAAACAACTGGATGCAATTAGAAGAAGACAAGGTGAATGTAACCAAGTGAGGCTGAGAAACATTAACCACAATATCACGAGAACAAGTAAAGAAGGGAGATAATTTCCAAAATACAAGAAGACTGAAGTGTAATATCAGGATACTGGATTTAATTATGATGCATTGTTGTTAGGTTCGCGTACTTTTTCCTTTGTTGATGCTGGTATGGTCAACCTAATAATGGATGGTAGCAACTAATTAATTAGAATCATTAAGGACCAGTTTCAAACATTTAAGAGGTCCCTGTTGAATCATGATATTGCAAGTGCATCAACTGTTGTATTCCTTCATTACACGAAGATATACTGTTTTCAGTGTTTTGCTAGAATTTATAAAAGGTACACTACACCAGTGCGTGACTTTTCTGAAAATCAATTCAGGAACTGCTTTCTCAAATACCAAGCAATGGTACACTACACTACACTGGTGCGTGACTTTTTTAAAAATCAATTCAGGAACTGTTTTTCTCAAATACCAAGCAATATACACATGTTAATATAAATATATGAACTATACCTAAAGAGTTTATCCAATTGGCAGAAACGAATCCAATGTACAAGAAAGATAATAAAAAACCAGGATAGTTAAGACCACTTACCTTTTCCATTCTTTTAGTTATTTTATCACGGGTTTTTATCTGCTTTTCCGTAAGCTGTCCTTTGTATGTTTGCCAAGTTACTTCCTCACCATCATCCTTAAGTCCAAACCACATGTCAGTAGAATTATCTTCTTTCAATTCATCAAAAGAAAAGAAAGAAAAAGGTCATACTTAAAGAAAAATAGCAGACTATAAAAGGCAGTTTGAGAAGAATTCTATGAGCAATGCTAAATTGACACATACCTCAGCTTCTTCTATAATGTCATCCTCTCCCATACCCCAAGAGATGCCATCAGCAAGAGAAGCTTCAAGTCTTGCTCGTTGAAGTGAAGCCTGCTGATCTAAAATATCTTCACGCATCTTGTACTCTCTTAAAACTTTCAAGCCTTTTTCCTACTTAGATATAACCAAACGATAAGCAATCATCCCTTTGACACATCGGTACAGAAAGCAAGTGAGGCGGGCTAAGATTCCATTCAAAGAAATGGAGTGCCATCATTGATAACCATAATTCAGCTCATTTCTTTAATGACACTTTCATTACATCTTTTAAAATCAAGAACTTAATGCATATGTACATATATAGAGCTATGCTTTGAACCTTCATGTAGATACTATTTCCGTGATGGGTGATTCGAAGACTTTGATAAGTGCAAAATCCTGAATTTATCTCACTAACATATTGTTGAAAAAGTAACCATAGTGTCATCACTTAGATAAGAATGCAGTGGAGGTTCTTGGGAAACTCATCTCATAAATGCAAATATATCCCGTCCTTCAATATTCAAAGTGCTTAGGTTATTTTTATTGAAAAAATATTCGCCTCTCATTATTCTTCACAAATTCAATATAAAAATCAAATGAACATATGCATTCTTATTTGAATTTCACTAAGAACACACACAAACTCAAACAATAAATAGTAAATTGAAATCTTACTGGTGGCATCAACTTGATCAGGCAGTCCTTGGAAAATGTATAGACTAGATGAACTGCACAAGAAAATGCAAGAATAATCAGAAGGGTAATAATCTTATGATGTGCTTTTGACTAGAGTCATTAAGAGAAAAACTTCATGAACGTCTATGACAATTATCGTTATCTTCAATATTCCTGAACTGCTTCGATTCTGATTGTCACTATCCCAAATACTCATAGTATTCTTGTTGTCCTATCCAGTAAAGTGTTTCTTTCTCTCATATACATATAAACAATAAACAAATATGTATCCAAGTAACTAGCAGTTTAGGCCCATAAAATATTTTTGGCATTTAAATATGAGCACCATGTCTTGTTAATCAAAAAGCGTAAAGGATAATATAGCTATCTGAATCATAAGAGATCACATACATG
Source organism: Rosa rugosa (assembly GCF_958449725.1). Lineage (NCBI taxonomy): Eukaryota > Viridiplantae > Streptophyta > Magnoliopsida > Rosales > Rosaceae > Rosa > Rosa rugosa. Next base: position 20,329,829 of record NC_084826.1, on the reverse strand, counting down.
AATTAGTCCTCTATGAGCTCCTTAACAGTTCCTATTGAAAATAGCAGTGCATATATCTCATTATATAATGTACTTCACAGGATTAATTTAACACTGGCACTAAATCTGGCCGGACAAGAACCAACATCACTCATCAATTCTTTATCTAACTAATTCAATTTTCAAATACATAGAATATCGAATGGCCCAGAAATCACATACCCATCAGAAATACCAAACCCAACATAGGAAATTTGAAGTAAGAGAGAGATAGGCAATTAGCTTCAGATTTCTTAGCCCTCAGCAAACAAGATTTAAGCCTTTACATGCTCCAATTTGAAGTGCCAAGTTTTCCAAAACAAATACAGAACCAACTCAAAAACAGACACTGAAAACAAAATCAAACCAACATGAGAGACAGAAAAGATGCGTACCAGAAATACGGAACCAACATGAGAGAGCAACTGCAGAGAGAGGGTTGATTTCTTATGTCGAGAGCAACTGCTGAGTGGTATTTCTTATGTACAACGACGGGCCTTTTGGGCCTACTGCTTTCCAGTGTTTTTGGGCTCTCGATCAGAAATAGAAAATCTTGGCACTATATCACAAAACAGAGCATTACCTGCTCATACCAATATTTCATAAATGTTAAAAACGTATAGTGATTACATTGCAAGAACGATTACAACATAGATTACACGCCAGACCAAAAAAGAAAAAAAAACATTACGACAAAAGAAAAAAAAAATTACATTATAATCATGTGATGAAAATACAGAGAAAAAACGCCAGGGGAGTCTCCAGCATAATGGAGTTGAGCTGGTCTGCCTAACCATTTCAACGTCTCCAATACCTTGGATTTATGTAAACATGCCTTCTGTGATTACCAAATCTGTGTTCCAGCTGAGGGAATATCTTGAACAGGATGTTAAACATGGCTCTGTAGTACCATTTCCTCCATCTCTTGCAAAACAAAAGTGACCCGACGGCAATTCCAAACCCACATGTAAATCCAATTTCAACACTGATAACATTCCAATCAATCTCATCTCCAGAATTCAGACTACTTGAGCTTCCATTTAACGTTGGAGGTGGCAATACGATTGCTGTATCCGATGTCAGAGGAGGCCCCCATAATCCTTTGTTACCCTCGAAGGAGGTATTTGGAAATGTCGAAAACTGAGTGCTGGTTGGGATCCTTCCCGTCAGTTGATTATATGAGACATTCAAGTACGAAAGGAAAGTGAGATTTGCAAGCTGCGGTGGAATTTGGCCGCTCAGGTGGTTCTGTGAGAGGTCTAAGGATTCTATGCTACTCATGTTACCAAAGGATGATGGGATTTCGCCTGTGAAAGCATTACCGGACAGATTGAGGGCATACAATGATCTCAGTTGGCCCATTTCCTTGGGTATTGTTCCTTTGAACTTGTTAGCAGAGAAGTCAATCAAAGTGCGAATAGTTAAAATATATACAAGATTCATCTCTAGACCTTTGCTTGTTGTTGTTACTGCATCTCCATAATTAATATTAGAGCTATGAAATCCATCACTAGCAGCCCACGAAAAGCCAGCCCACGAAAAGCTATGGTGAATTTGGTAACCATCTTCATTAACCACCATTGCCTGCCATGTTGTCAATGATGTACCTGGTATTTCACCATTGAAACTGTTATGAGCCAAGTCTATGATTTGAAGCTTCAGCCAGGTGTCTTTGGTCTCGGGACATCCAATAGGTCCATAAAATTGGTTGGATCGCAATATAAGGACACGCAAGGTGGATATGGTCTTCAAAAGGCAGGGAAAGGCATCTGTTATTTGATTGATTCCAAGGTCTAAAACCTCTAACCTTGAACAATTGGCTAGAGATTTTGGAAATTGACCTTGTATCTGATTTCTTCCCAGCGCTAGAGTTTCCAAATGACAACCTTCAAGAAAAGTATCGGGGATAGATCCAGTAAGGTTGTTTCTCCTCAAATCAAGGACAGAAAGCGAAGATGTCTGAGTCAAGCATTGGGGAATGATTCCACTCAAAGAGTTATTGGAGAGATCAAGAACTCCAACACTTGCATTGCATATTGATTTTGGAATTTCCCCATACAAGTTACTGCTTGAAAGAGAAAGGTAGCCGTGGAAGAAATGAAATAACCAAGGTCTGTCGGTATACTAGAGCTGAAATTATTTCTTGAGTAATCCAAATAATCACCCCTTACAAACAATGGTATTTGTCCCTGAATCTGGTTTGAGTGAAGATCAAGATTCTTCAGATGGTAAGTAGAACCAAGTAAAGGAGCTTCTAGACTTACCAACTTGTTACAACATAGATATAGATTGTCGAGATGAAGCTCCCAGATCCAATTGGGTATCTGACCTGGAATTTGGTTGTTTGAAAGGCCCAATTTGGTTAAATAAGATTGATTTTTCAGGAAACTTGGGAATGTTTCCAACTTGTTAGAAGCCAAATCCAAGTACTGAAACTGAAGGAGGCAGGGCGGTGATGAGTTGGTACCACTATGATTGAACAACAAGCTATTGTAGGATAGATCAAGAAACGAAAGATTTCTCAACTCCTGAAGCCCATAAAAAGGAAAACCACTCAAGTTGTTTGAAGAAAAATCTAAACTCCCAAGCCCTAGAAGATTAAAGATAGACACGGGTATTGATCCTTCCAAATTGTTTATACTCAAATCAAGTTCGTACAGCAAGTACGAAGAGACATTAGAAAATTCAAGCAACTGACCAGAGAAGTGATTTCTAAAAAGTAGTAAGCTCTGCAGCCCGGGAATAGAAAAGGCAGACAATGGAATACTCCCGTAGAGTAGATTGTCGGACAAGTCAAGATACTCAAGCTTGATGAGTTTGTCCCATTGAATGGCATTAATCGGACTAGAAAACTTGTTGGATGACAAGGACAAAATCTCCAATTGTGTTAGGTTGGCCAGTGACTTTGGAACTGCTCCTGTGAAATTGCAATATCTAAGATCTAATTCAGACAGCATTTTAAGGTTGCCAATAGAGTCCGGCAAGACTCCTGAAAACTTAGTCCCGGATAGAACTAGGGATTCGAGAGATCCATTCTTTGGAAACTCTGGTAAGGAACCACAAAGCTCTGAATTATCTGATAGGTCAACAGACTGTAGTGAAGGTATCTGGAATATCTCTTTGGGAAATGCTCCATACACGTTACATTCACGGAGACTCAAGGAAGTCAAGCTTGAAAAATTGGCAAAGAATTTTGGAACCGGACCAGAGATATTGTTTCCCTCCAATATTAACGTGGATAGAGAATCAAGCTTGGCAAATGATTCATGAATAGGGCCTGAAAGATCACAACGGTACAAGGTCAACACCCTCAGCTTTGGAAGTGAAGATGATATGGTTTGGCTCCAGTGAGAACCCTCAGCTGATAGGTTTATAGATTGAAGATTTAACTCTGTAAGCTCTGTAAGGTTCTGGATTAAAGTGCCTAAATTTGGGTTCTCAAGTTTTAACTCCCCACCCGAGAGATCAAGAACTACCAACCTTTTCAAGCGTGAAATCTCAATGGGAATAACCCCAGAAAAATAAGCATAACTTAAATTCAGATACCTCAACTCTGTAAGCTTTCCGATTGCAGATGGAATTGAAGAGCCATTGAAGTTGTTATAGGCTATATTGAGGCTCTGAAGATGTTGAAGTTGGAACAGACTGTTGAAACTGTCAATGTTGCATGAGATAGACTCGCTGCTGATGTCAAGACCAACAACACTCCCATTAGTGCTGCAAGTTACACCGAGCCAAGAACAGCATTCGGTACTCGAATTCCATGTTATGAGCTTGAAGGATTCGGAAGAATCAAATACAAGACTTTTCTTGAAGTGGAGCAATGATTGTTGCTGGGCTTCAATGCAGTTGCTGTGAACTGCGGGGATGAGGTTAGTAACAGTGGTAGTGAATAAGAAAAGGAAGAGATGGAGGAACAGAGTGGGCATGTTTTAAGCAAAGGTTTAGACGCAGGCACAAATGTACTGTGGGAAAGTGATAATTGGGAACTGGCAATGGTTGTGGACTGGTGGTGGCTTTATAAGGTCATGGAATTGGAAAATGCGTCCATAATATTTGTGCCAGGCTTGACTTTGAAGTCCTTCCTCTCTATCGATGGGCAACTTCCAAGAAAAATGAGACGCTGGGAAAGAGGTTTTTCTCATGATCAATTATTTTGATAGCTGCAATTGTATTTGAGAATGAATGAGTCAATGCATTCAAAGCAATAATAGACGTCTCAGTCTGGAAAAATTGCCTCAGTCTGGCAGTCGTATATAGCAGGACATGGAGAAATTGTCTCCATGAGTTTTAAGTTTCTTCCTTGATATTATTGTTGCACAGAAAATGTGCAATTGAGGACTTGGGAATAGTTGGGAATGTGGGGAAGGCAGGAATGAATCTGAAAGTGACCGAAGTTTCAGCCCTACAGAATAAGACAGGGCTAATTAAGCTAGTGGATGAAAGCTCAAAGGTAATAAGAACGTTCCTCCTTTTCAGTTATTTAGTATGTTGAGAATTTACTAGATAACAAGAACATTTTATAACTCAGGGGCAACTTACCCCTAGCCAAGAACAGCAACAGCAGCCGGTACTTGACCTTCAAGTTATGAGCTTGCAGGAAGAAGAAGAATCCCATATGAGACTTTTCTTGAGATGGAGCAATGATTGTTGCTGGGCTTCAATACACTTGCTGTGAACTGCAGGGACGAAGTTAGTAACACAAGCAATGAAAAGCGTGGTACCACTGCACTGATCTTGTCTCTATTAGCTGTTGGATTTTAAGTCCAAAAATCTCGGTACAACTAGGAATAAGTCACCCACTAATTTTTATTTTGTCGGTTTCTTGATGTGCGATCTTCACTCTTCAACCATTAGCAAAAGGAAGAGATTGAGGTAAAAAATTGTCATTTCTTTTAACAAATTTTTACACACAAGCACAAATGCAGTGAGGGATTTAACTATTGATGGTTGTGGTGGCTTTTAGAAGGTACTTGGAATTGGGGAAAAAAAAAAAAAAAAAATGCCTCCGTGAGATAATCTGTGATTGGCTAGACTTTCAAGTCTTCTCCTATCTCTCTGTAATTACCAGGAAAAATAAGAGGCAATGAAAGTAGATGCGTGCTTTGAGGTTGGATCAAGTGTTTCAGTACATTGAATTCTGACTGGTATCGCATTCAAATTTCTGAGACTTGTAGTTGGATGGATTGACTTTGAAGTCTTCTGGCTTTGGCAATAATTCAGACACACAGACCTACTCTCCTGGGTTATGAGATTGAGAAGGTGAACGTTGCAACTTGTGTGGAAGTCTTTCCACCCAAGCTTGACTTGGAAGTCTTTCCCATCTTTCTGCAACCAGCTGGAAAACTGGGTGGAAGGAAAAAGGGGACAAGTCGCACTCAACGTGCTCAGTGCTCCTGATAATAAGCGTCGATGAATTTCTGGGTTTCGAGAAGGATTAGTTCCAGAGCTGGAAGATTTCTGTGCCTGAAGAAAAAAATGGAAAGCTTGTAATTTAATGTGTTATACAGATGCCAATGCTGTTAAAAATGTCTGCTGCTTGTGTGAGAGAGCATGACCAACTTTTCCAAATAGAAGTTCAGCTCTATTGGTCTATTTCTGAAAATGACCATGAGCAGTCATTTTAAATTTGTAGTCTTTAATTTGATACAATGAATATTATATATGCTCTCTGTGCAGCTGTGCTTACCATCTACAATCACTCTCACCATTCTTAAATATTACATGTTCTGTCATGTGCCAAGTTGTAACCTCATCTGAGGCCAACTTTAGATCGAACAAACATGAGGATAAAACGTGTGTTATTCACCAAAAGTTAACAACACATCTGTGTGATTTCGATTTCCCAGATCACTATACTGTTAAAATTCCATTGCAGAATCGTTTCAGTCTGCCATCTCTGAAAATGTCAATGCTGAATCACACACTTTCAACTCTAAACAGCCTGTTTGGAATGTGCGTAGCTAGACTTTTCCAGTGTGATAACAGCTCCTCTTCTTAGATTGATAATCACTAGTGCAGAGTTGTCACATTACTTCGAGAAATTATCAGATTCCTTCTGAAAAGTATACTTCATCTTAATTTCCTGACACACAAGTATCATATCGAGTACATGCCACCATGTTTTATAGATCATCCACAAGCAGAAAATATTTGTAATCAGGAATGATAAAATCTGTTGCCCAAGTGAAGCCAACCTTGTATAAATAAAAGCAAGAGAGCATTGACAGTGAACATAACAGAGCAGAAAGGTAAAAGTGCAATATGTAACACCAATACTTATGTCCAGATTAACCCACTTTAAACAAGTTTTCTGCCATGTAATGCAACTCAAATGTTTTAGAGTATCAAGACTCGATAAAGCCTTCACGAAAGAGTTTGCCTGAACGCATCAATAGGTACAATACTAAGATACTATTTATAGACTACCACCACGTAGTGCAAGCACTAGATGAAGGACAGAGCCACCCTCAATGTTATAGTCTTTAGCAGTTTTATCATCTCCAAGCTGCTTGCCAGCATAAATCAGCCTGTGGACATTCGAAACTTATTATATGCCAATCGCTTGAAAATTGACCAGTACCATAAACACGTTAATCGATTAACTAAGACAAAAATAATAATGCAGCAATAATACTGCTTGATAAGACTTTATTCTAGCAATTTAAGCTATTAAAAATAATGCAGCAGGTGATGGTCCAAAACAGTTGTCAAGTTAATGGGCATCTACACCAATTATATGGTACCCAAGATTCAAATCGGACAGAGCACCTAAGAGTCCCAAATAGGAATAGAAACAAAGTCCAACTATAACTCGACCAACCTTCAGTGGTCAAGACAATCTTGGCCACTGAACAAATCTAAGTTCTATGGAAAACCATGAGAGCCTTTCGGAAGTAAAAAATGAGCCAATGCTGATACAACTTCCAACACTAACCAATGCATTACTCACTGCCACATTTGAAACAAAAGCTCAAAGTATTGAACAGATCAATCATTTTTCTTCTTTTCCAACTATAGGAACTTCACAGGCAGCAAAGCATAAACAATGTTATAGTTGCATGGATGACATTTGCAAGGCATGAAAAGTAACTAAACTAAGAGTTCAATTTATTAACATGTAATGCATACTGATGCTAGAAAAGTACAAAACCAGACATAACTCAATTTCAAGTAACTCATAACTTTCAATAGATAGAATCTGAGAAGGAGGAGAAAAAAGTACCTTTGTTGCACCGGAGGAATTCCCTCTTTCTCCTCAACCCTTTCCTTAATTCGGTCAATGGTGTCAGTCGGTTCAATATCAATCTCAATTTCTTTCCCGGTAAGCGTCTTCACCTTAATCATAGTTCCTCCCCTCAGCCTCAAAACCAGGTGGAGAGTTGACTCCTTTTGGATGTTATAATCTGCAAGAGTTCTACCATCTTCCAATTGCTTACCAGCAAAAATCAATCTCTGTTGATCAGGAGGGATGCCTTCCTTATCCTGAAAACAAGGGTATATTACATGGCTGCATATAAAGGAAAATGTAAATTAAGGATAATTTCAAGGAAACAGCAGATATCAGAGGCCAAAAACCACGTTTGATCATAAGTTTTCACATTATACATCTACTGCTTTCGTCGTGATAAGTAGTTCTTTGATAAGACTAAGCTTTTTTGCCATCATGTATATCAATCAGTTCACCATTCCGAGTAGCTACAACAAAAACCTGATCATTGATCAAGTTCTTGTACAGCAACAGAATTGCTGAACAATACGAAACACTATGTGCACGAAGGTTTAACCATACAATTATGAATGAAAAATCAAACGTAACTCCTTTAAGCGGGAAACTCATTGATTGACAATCCAGTCTATATCCCTTCATCTCCGAAAAGGCCAAATTTCTGGCAAAAAAATCACAGATTTCCTTTAACAATAACAATAAACCTAAACAAACAAATAGACAGGGCCCAATAACTCAATTCAGAAGCCCTAAACCTAGCTATCAAATTCTTCCAGCACCAACTTCTCTTCACAACACCCAGAAATCATTCAGTCCCAAACAAAACACACCCAAAAAAAAAAAACAAACGCTGAGATAACTACAAACCCATATGACAATAAAACCCGAAAACAAGATTATATACACAAATCACAACCCCAACTTCAACAAGAAAACAACACCCTAATTGTGTTGTAGGAAAAATCGTATGGATAAATTAAATATTTGGTAGATATGAAAGAAACAGAGAAATCAATGAAAAAGATGAAATTAGAGAGACAGAGAGAGAGAGAAAAGAGAGTACCTGGATCTTGGCTTTGACATTATCGATGGTGTCGCTGCTCTCAACCTCGAGAGTGATGGTCTTCCCAGTTAGAGTTTTCACGAAAATCTGCATGTTTCTTTGTTTCGGTCGTCTTTGCTCTCTCTCTCTCACTCACTCTCACAGAAACAGAGCAAGACTCTCTACTTATTTATTTCGCATCTTCTTTTCGAAATAAAAATGAATAAATAAAAAGAAAATTCAGTTATAAAATGTGATTGGGCCCGCGTATCAGATTCCCGAATTTTATTCTCTCAAAAAAAAAAAAAAAAGATTCCCGAATTTTATTGAATGGTTCTGTTTTTCAGTTACAGATCTTTTATTGATTTCTTTTCTTATTGTTTTCTCTCTTTTTTTTTTTTGGAAAAATAGATATTTTTTCATTGATAAAGCCCAAATGGGCACATATATCAGTTTTCAAGACTAAACTCATATACCTGAGGGGCCGAGTAATAATTAAACTTGATAAAGGTAAACACTGCTCATTAAGTACGAACTGATGTTTGCTTTAAGCGAGTCTATCATCAATAGAACACCTTGCTCTTCTAGGTAAAATCAAGCTCATGTCGAGTACGCAATTATGGTACAAAATAAGTACTGCTTAAGCAGTTTATAGAAAAAATTTCACCAAGCTTTGTCTTGCAAACGACAAAACCAACATAATTACTAATTTCAACAAAAACCATTATATAACCTTGTCGACTTTTTGTGAACTAGTCCATAAATAAACTGCCACTTAGGATCAGTGAAAGATCCAAACACCCAAGTAGGTCCATAACTCGATACAAAAAATTGCTAAGTAACGAATGAGGGTGGCAAGGCAATAAAAAATAAGATACAAATTGATCACCTAGCTTCTTCTGAATCCGAAATGGTTTGTCTATCACCCAGATTTGTTGAAATTAAAAGCAATGATCAGCCCCTTCAAATTTCTTACAGATCAGAGGCTTGCTCAGCAAATAGGATTGGGATATTTTTGAACTAGATTGCTTCCAATCCTCGTCAAATCCATCGCGCATGAAGCAAAGCTAATGATGATGGAATCCATCGTCGTCATGAGAAGGATTTCGTAAAAAATGAACTTGGCTTAGGGTTTTGGTTTAGCCCGAAGGCTGTAGTAGATGAGAGGGTTTTTCTTTCCGAGGATTTTTGAAATTCATATTGAAACGTCTTAGGTTGTTTAACCGAAATTCACAGATTATCGACATTACTAGATATTTTTAGCCATGCTACATTTTATAAAATATCACTTTAGTTATTTAATTTAAAAATGTCATTCACTTTGGTACTTATCGTTAAATTTGTAATTGCAAGTCGTTGAAATAAGGTCATTTTTGTCCAATTTCTAATCACAGTTCAAGTAATTGCACCAAATTTGACGACATTGAGAGATCTTGGGAGGAACCAACTACTATTTCGATCAAAGAACACCCAAACTTCCTTAGTCCAAATATAGAACAAAGAACATCCAATTAACTACAGATCACCCATCGGAGAACTTCTTCTGTCACCAAAGAAATCGGAAAAAATTAAAGAAAATAAACAGAAACAAGATCCACAAAAGAATTGGAAGGGCACTCACCAAATGGATGAGTAATCTCTTATTGCACAATAAGGTGATTACTCATGTGCGGTGGAGGCGAAGGCCCACTAAAAATGAAGCTCCAAGCAGCAAATCTACAAATGATGGCAAGAGATGTAGGATAAGAACAGCTAGAAATTAACAACGATACCCAAGGACAAAAACAGATATATTGATCTAGAAAAAATAAGTGTAGGTAGAAAGAAACTGGCTGCTGAGGTCAAAGATCAAACAACATACTGATGATTAAGAATTTAAGATATATAGTTCGTGATTACTAATTGGATTTTCAACAAGATTGGATTAAATTACTGAGCCTAACACAAAAATGGCCATTTACGTATGTAGAATTTGTGAACACTTTGATTCTTATGCAACTTTTCGATATTTAGCTTGCTTTTAGTTCCCTCGGATGCACTGGCGGACCCAGTATAGGCCTAGTGTAGGCTGCTACCTGCAGTAAATTAAATAATATATAGGCTATTTCATTTATAGAAGCCCTTGTTAATTTGTTGTAATTAAAGGAAGACAATAAGGTTGCGCCCCTACAGAAACCATCAGTAGCTATGATTGAACATTGCATAGGTTTTTAAACATACTCTTTCTATGGTATTACTTATATAACTTGGAACTTTTTTCTCTTAAGGCTGTATATTTCTGTCTATCAGAATGATAAAAAATAATAGTTTCTCCTGCTCTTATGGTAAAATTTTATCTTTAGATTATGTGTTTTTAAATTTTTCGGTTTTTATGTCAGCTATTGTAAATTTGTAATTCAAGTTCGCTCCCAGAGAAGCTCACCTTCTGGGTCCGCCACTGCTCAGATGCCTATGTATTTTGTTACCTCGAGAGGATTCCTCCCTGCCTCGAGGAGATTACTCAAATCTCTCCTCAAGCAAATTTATCCTCGAGCAAATCTCTCTCCGAGTAAATTTTTCTTGAAAGGTTTCGCCGTAACTAGATCCTCCTCGACGACATATTTTTCCCTAGATAAGAAATATGCACCTCGACTAGATATTTCTTCCTTGAAAAGATGTCTCCTGATTTTTTTTTTTTTTTTTTAATACGAAAAGATGTCTCCTCGTTGTGTTTATAAGTTCACTCTCAAATTTTATCCCCACAGAAGGCTGAATCTCATGCATACTGCTAAAGTGAATGCATTTATTACTAATCTATCAGGAATGCAGCATGTTCTCACTAACTACCACTTATCTCTTGCATTTCCCGGCATTATTCTTCTTTCTATTCTTTCTTATCATTACCAGAGTTTACCATTACAAGTTTTCTAATTTGCTTGAGGTTTATTGGCAGTACTCTTTTGGTGTTTGTCTTTGTGGGAACATGTTGAGGGCATATTGAAACTTTGACATTGAAGTTTCTGCAGGTGATGAACCTCGCTCAATCTATGAGCTTATGACTATTAGTCTATCTCTATCTTTGAGCATTCTGTTTTTGTATTCATTATGTTTGCTAGCTGTAGTATTTCTTCTTTAATTGTTCTAGAATCACATCAGTCTGATCCCTCACCAAGCTCGAGCTCTCAAGCTGCTATATATGTAAAGAATATATTCAAAGTAAATTAATTGAGAACCATTGCATGACATCCATCTGTGGTAGACCTGGAAACAAACAAAAAACTGCAAGTCTTATTTTTGGTTTCCTCTTCTTATTACAATATTACCCGAATTTGATGAATCAGACCTCTCAATCACAATCACACAATTGTTTTTCTTTCCCGTTGTATGGATCCATTGAAGTAATAATGTAGCCTTACTTTTAAATATCTGCACAAATTAGCAACACATTAATTTATAATCCAACTTAAATAAGGTCCATTAATGATTTAAATCAAACTGAATGAAATATTCCCTGGTGCGTTGTGAACTCATTGGTATAATCACGTGAACTATGATTCCTCTATATCTAGTAGAGGCATCACCATGTTGGACTTCAGCCTGGGGTTTACAAAAGTTAAAATAAGTGAAGAGTTTGAATCCTTCTTAAAAATGCAAGAACATAGTTTATGACAAGTAAAAACCCAAAACATGTGAACAATAAGCCTTCTCTACTGAACTCCCATTTATGTAAAATAAGTCCTAACCATTAGAATTCGCTGGAGCAAACTGATTCTTACAATCCTTTGACTGTATGACAAATGCAGAGGCAGGGATTGCTAGCAATTATATCAACAACAACAAACTTAACATAGTTATTGCCATTCTTAACGAAATAATATGCAGAATTTCCATTTTCTCAACGAAACAATAACGAAGCATCTCTATGTTCTCCTATTATTCTTATCACTACAGACCTTTTCACAAGTTTATGACAAAATGAGAACTCAAAACATGTGAAAAAGTGAGCCAGATGCATCAATTTCTGGTATTTTCAAAAACCTTGCAATGCATACACGCCACAGTTATTGTGTCAGTACTTGAAGCTCATGGCTAGCTATCTAAGTTACTCTAGTGCTACTAAATCCTGTTGCTTATTACTGTAGTCATAGTTATTTGGTTGTTGGTTTCTGGGATAGTAAATCTCAATAATATATAATAGACATTGGAACTTAACAAGTATTTGAATTGAAAACTTGAAAAGCACTTTAATCACATCCTTGTACTGCGCAGAATATTAGATCGTGTAGTGGTCTAGTGGATAGATATGAGTTGCGAATGCTTTTTATACAAAACATTAGTAAAGTTGTATCAACAATGCACTATGCACTAAAGATCCAACACCTAACTTAGAATTAGCTAGCATCACGTCTCTTGTACTGATCATTTAAGAGAAACTGACCACTAAGTGCAATTAACAAAGAAAACTAGAAGAAAATCTCCAGTCACGCACTTCCTAGAAAGAAAAGACTTGGTACTCGTTGCAAAAGGCATACTTCCTCCATGTCTTAAGAAATATATCACAGCTCTTTAGTTCCAGTAACGATAACAAATCCAGCCATTAAACTAATTAGCCCAAACAATAATTGCAATTGAAAACCTAAATTTTGTAGTAAATAAAAATTCAGTCAGAGATGGAAAAGTCATACCTCAATTGAGGGTTGAGAAATACCAATATCTTACGCTGTTGATAATTTTCTTTGGAACTGGGGATGTTCATCAATCATTGTCGTTAACTATTTCTAACTAGCTAGGGTTCTAAGTTTGCATCTTCATTCAGGTTATTCACGTAGAGGAGAAGACAACTCTAAAGCGGAATAATATGTTCCAACTATTTGGTAGCTTCTCATAATCAGTTTTAGAGAGAAGCTATTTGGACCGAAAGCAACTTTAAGAAATTTTACCAAACACCCTAATCTAAGCCCAAAAGCAGTTCAAAAATCAATCTCAAACTGTGTTTCTTTATTTTTGATATAAATTTCTGTTTTGGTAATTTAACGTAACCATAAAATCTGATATTGGGTATATGAGAAAAAGGATGTGTATCTCGTATTCACTATTTTACAATGTGTGAATAAAATTTCTCTTGAACTTGACTCTACAAAGAGTGGGGAAAACAAAAAAAAAACAAAACTTCTTGATGAAAAGCGAGCATGTAACTCCACTGAAAAGAAGTCCCTTGTTTGTCTCAACGAAGCAACCAACCGACGAAGGAAATGGCGAAACCTCTGCAATCCGTAGACTGCATCTTCCCCAATATAATCCCACTCTATTTCCTCTCACCCCATCTTCCATTTCGCGATTGCCTGCTAACAAACCTGGTAAGCCCTCCCTCTCTCCCTCTTATTTTCATGATTTAATTTGTTATCTGTATCATCCAAATCAAGCAGCCGTTTAGTGTCACATGCATTTTTAATATCTCCAAACTTAATATTTGCCCGTTAACGATTTTGTTCATATATACCAATTTTAGATCATCCCGGAGAAGAATCGCGCCAAAGTCAGGTAATCCCTCCCTCTTCTCTTGGTTTCTCTTTGATTAATGTGAGAATGCATGCCTAAATATGAATTGCTGTTGCTTATTATGAACAGGAAATTTACTATAATCAAATTATCGTGAGTTTTACTTGAGCTGTTGCGGTTTCCAAGACAATGGCATCGAAATTCTGGACTCAGGTTTTTTTACCTTCACCAAGAAGCATATATAGAATTTTTATCCATGATTTTTGTGAGTATTAATATGTGCTAATTGTTTTCGAATAATGTTTGTTGTGTTATTCTAGCGTGAGAGCGATTCGGAGGATGAGGAGAGTGAGTATGGTGAGGAGGTTGAAACTGGAGGTGGTGAGACTAGCACCAAAAAAGTGGACAACAAATACCTGAAGCATATGAATGATAGCGATAGTGATGAGTCGGATGACCAAAAGCGTGTAGTTAGATCAGTGAAAGACAAGCGTTTCGATGAGATGAATGCCACTGTTGACAGGATTAAGAATGCAAAGAACATAAATGATTGGGTCAGCTTGCTTGACTGCTTTGACAAGATCAATAAACAGCTTGAGAAGTTCATGCGGATTACTGAGTCCGAAAAAGTACCAACACTATATATCAAAGCCCTTGTTTTGTTGGAGGATTTTTTAAGCCAGGCTCTAACAAATAAGGATGCTAAGAAGAAGATGAGCAGCAGTAATGCCAAGGCCTTGAACTCAATGAAGCAGAAACTGAAGAAGAACAATAAGCAGTATGAAGAGTTGATCAACAAGTATAAGGAGAATCCCGAGCAGAGCGAAGAGGATGAAGAAGATAAGCAGTCGGAAGAGGAGGAAGAAGATTCTGAAATTGAGGATCCTACAGATATAGCAGCTTCGGATGATGAGGACGAAGATGATACCAAGGATGGTTGGGAAAAGAAAATGAGTAAGAAGGACAAGCTCATGGATAAGCAGTTCATGAAGGATCCTCGTGAGATCACATGGGATACAATTAACAAGAAATTTAAAGAGGTTGTGGCTGCTCGGGGAAGGAAGGGAACCGGAAGGTTTGAGCAAGTTGAGCAGCTTACCTTCTTGACAAAGGTTGCTAAGACCCCTGCACAGAAGCTTGAGATTCTTTTCAGTCTTGTTTCTGCTCAGTTTGATGTCAACCCTGGTCTAAGTGGGCACATGCCTATACATGTGTGGAAAAAATGTGTGCAGAATATGCTCATTATACTTGATATTCTGGTCCAGTATCCAAACATTGCTGTAGATGACAAGGTGGAGCCTGACGAGAATGAATCCCAGAAGGGACCCGATTATAATGGGACAATCAGGGTTTGGGGGAACTTAGTGGCTTTTGTAGAAAGGATAGATACCGAGTTCTTCAAGAGCATGCAGTGCATCGACCCTCATACTCGTGAATACATTCAAAGACTTCGAGATGAGCCTATTTTTGTGGTTCTTGCTCAAAATGTTCAAGAATATTTAGAAAAAGTTGGAGATTTCAAAGCTGCTGCAAAGGTTTCCCTGAGGCGGGTTGAACTCATTTATTATAAGCCTCATGAAGTTTACGATGCTATGAGAAAACTGGCTGAGCAGATAGAAGGTGGTGATGAAGGTGAAGGCCAAGAGCCTATAGCAGTTGAGGAAAGTCGGGGTCCAGCTACATTCGTTGTAACTCCTGAGCTTGTACCTCGGAAACCAACCTTTCTGGAGAGTAGTAGGGCCTTGATGGATGTTCTGGTTTCTCTTATATACAAGTATGGAGATGATCGCACTAAAGCTCGTGCAATGCTTTGTGACATTTACCATCATGCTCTTCTGGACAAGTTTCCTACTGCCCGTGACCTGCTGCTAATGAGTCACCTGCAAGATAGTATTCAGCACATGGACATTTCAACTCAAATACTTTTTAATAGGGCCATGGCCCAACTTGGTCTGTGTGCATTTCGAAATGGACTAATCACTGAAGGACATAGCTGCCTTTCTGAACTCTATTCAGGTGGACGAGTGAAGGAACTGCTTGCACAAGGTGTCTCCCAGAGTAGATATCATGAGAAGACTCCAGAACAGGTGCAGTGTTTTACTGTACAGCTATTCTATGTTTTATCTGCATGTGAGCTGCTACTTTCTATAGAATCTGAAGTCACTATCTACAATGGTTGTTCATATAGATTTCTAATAAATAATTTTTAAGTGTTTGCAGTTGATATGCAACTAGGTGCTATCTAACATTAATGCTATGACACTCACAAATATAATATCCAATCGTTTAGGATGGATTTATTTAACGATATTCATATGCCCATCCAAAGGAATTGTTTTAATATATCTAACATTACGTTACTTATAAGACGTTTTACTTTTGTTTTGCTCACACTCATTAAACTCCTGATATGTTTTTACCTTATAAGTGAATTAATGGGAAATTGGATGGATGTTGTTCATTTGAGTGTATATTGCTCTGCTTTACTGCATTGGTTTTTAGACCGGAGCAAGTTTTTAATCTTTCCACCCCATTCCACTCTTTCACAACCTAGAAATTTCTGAGCTGGATGTCTTTGCTATGTTCAGGCTCTTGTAAAGTTTACCACAATTAGCTTGTCTGCATAAGTTTAGGATATGCTATTTATCAATTTAAACAATTTGGCTCAATCTTCAAGATTCTTCAGAAACTAGTTGATAAGATTTGACAGAGAAAATTGGTGAAATAGGTCATTTGAGAGAAATTCTGGAAAGATGAAACTGAATAAAGATCATAATTTTGTCAACTTGTTGCAGATAATTGGGGTCTAAGAAATCTGAAATTATATTTCATTCTGCAGACTATTTTTTTTTTTTTTTTTTTTTTTCTGTTGTAGAAAAACAGCTTGCTCTGAGATTACTATGCTATCAACTCTCTATTCTATAGAATTGATTTTGTCACTCTCTCTTGCCCTTATTTTCAGGAAAGGCTGGAGAGAAGACGACAAATGCCCTTCCATATGCACATTAACCCTGAGCTCCTCGAGGCAGTGCATTTGATATGTGCGATGCTGCTGGAAGTTCCTAATATGGCAGCAAACATCCATGATACAAAGCGCAGAGTGATTAGTAGGACATTCAGACGGTTGCTTGAAATGAATGAGAAGCAAACCTTCACAGGTCCCCCTGAAAATGTCAGGGACCATGTAATGGCAGCTACCAGGGCCCTCCGCAAAGGTGACTTTCAAAAGGCATTTGATGTCATTAATTCCCTTCATGTCTGGAAGCTCTTAAGGAATCGGGAGAATGTTCTTCAGATGCTCAAGGCTAAGATCAAGGAGGAGGCTCTGAGGACCTACCTTTTGAGCTATTCCCGGTCTTATAAGACGTTAAGCATGGAACAACTCCCCAAGATGTTCGACCTCTCAGAGGCCCAGGCTCATAGCCTTGTTAGCAAGATGATGATCAATGACGAGCTCCATGCTAGTTGGGACCAGCCGACAAATTGCATTGTCTTCCACGACATTGAGCACAGTAGGTTGCAGGCTCTAGCTTTCCAGTTCACTGAGAAGCTGTCAGTCCTTGCAGAAAGCAATGAAAGGGCAACAGAGTTGAAGATAGGTGGTGGTGGGTTAGATTTACCTACAAGGCGTAGAGACAGCCAGGACTATGGTGCTGGAACAACTACTTTGAGTGGTAGGTGGCAAGAGAACTTGTCTTTCACCCAAGGAAGACAGGGTGGTGCCACTGGGCGAACAGGTTATAGATCATTGGCATATGGTCATACTGCTGGAGGAGGGTATCCTAGGGACCGAACAGGTGCAGGTCAGTTCCGAGGAATGGGTCAATATACACGATATCAAGATGCTGCGCATGGAGGCTCAGGGAGGACTGGCTACCATCAGTCTGCTTCATCTGGAAGGGGATCTCAGATGGTCAGTCTTAACAGGGGTGTTCGTGCTTAATGGGAACATAGTAGCAAGAGAAGACTGAAAATTTTCCCATTAGAAAGCTATTAAAGTTTGATTTCTTGAATTCATATTTAGGCCCTATGTGATGCACCAAATAAGACATCTGGATAGTATTAAATAACACAGAACCAGTGTTTACTTTGCTCGTTATTTTAGCTACTGGCTGAACTTAAATGTTTAGGCATTTAGTACACTTCACTTTCATAAAAGAACTTAAAAACTCGGGTTACCAAGTTCTCACAATGCTGCATTCACCCCTTGGCTCTGTCTTCTCTCCTGCACCAGAGCTCAAGCTCTAGTCAGATGCTTCAAGCTCTACTCTACGAGGTATTTCTACTCTCTATCTCTCTCTCTCTCCCCTCCCTCCTATTATATGCTTATGTTTTTCTTTTCCTCGCAGAACTGAAGAAATCACTCTTTGTCCCCAGTTCTTCAAATTTTTTTCTTCGTCTTCACAGCAAGACTGGATTTGTTGTTCTCTGATGTTTTCTTATGTATTCATTTGTTGTTTTTTTTTTTTGGTTAATCTTTATGGGGATATTGGTTTTGGCTTGTTATAATAGTTTGTTTAGGGATGTGATGACTGGTAAATGGGATTTTTAGCATTTATAGAGGCCATAATTTTGCTGAGATCATAAACATGTATGCATGATCCTTTGCTTTTTCAGCAAATGGATTTAGTCTAGAGTCTTGTCTTCATTGGAGGCTTTACAGGATGTACTGGTTGCCATCAAATTTAATCATCTTACTTTATATTAATTAGGAACTAGCCTCTTGGTGTATTAAGTGCTAGGCATTTTGGTTTTGGCAAAGGAAAGAAGGCTTAAGTTCTCTGGGGTTGTGACTGCTAGATATGATGTCTTTGCTCACATATTTTGGGTTCGGTTCCCCTATTTTTTTTTTTGCCAAAATTTGTCTCATTGTAATCTTGGTTTCTTTCTTGTGGATTTTAAACAGCTCCATTCACTGCACTGTAGAATTTTGCCCTCTTTAAACCATGCTTCCTTCTGTTAACATTTTAATCAACCAGAACTCCAGAATGGCTTTTGAAAATTTAAAACCCTGAGGTGTGTTTTCTTAATTATTAGAGACAAATGGTAAAGTCGAGATCAGGTTATATTCATTCTCTGATTAGTAATAGCTAGCTAGCTAGATCAAGGCCTCATTTATCTGAATTGATCTAAGGTGCTTAACTAACATCATTAAGCAATATATTGGTGATTAGATGTTTAGGTGGGCAAGGCAAATATGAAGACTTCCAAAGGTAAGTTGGCGATCATCGGGCTCTAGAAGAAGAGAAAGTTTAGGTTTTGGTTCAAGCTTAGGTTGACATGGGGTATTCTGGGATATGTGTCATGTGCCAATTTCGTTCTTCTTTTGAGAATGTAAGATTTGGAACTGAAATATACAAAATAGTTGTCAGCCATTAGAGCATATCAGAGAGCTTACTAAAACATGATAGTTCAATTGAAAGCGTACATTTTGTGAAATAAGTTGTAGTCATCTTACTATATTTAATGTAAGATAACTAGGACATCCTCTTCTGTCCATACGAGTCGAATACACCTGTGCTTGTTTGGATAAGCTTTCCCACAGAGATTCTTTTGTTTGAGTTAGTCAAGTTACTCGGTTTGATATTCAAGTATTGTCCTATGCTGAGTTACCTGATTTGGAACTTTCTCCAGACCTTCAGTTCCAACTCCTGTGCTTTGTTAAATGCTAACATCAATGTGAAGACTCATGCTTAAAGAAGGTTGGCAACACAATTTCTCTTCAACTTTTGTTGCTGATTCTCATAAAGCAAGTTTGGGTCATTATCAGAGTTCATTATCCAGTTAAGTAAGGTGGATTGGCCAATTTCTCTTAGTAGCTTATTGCTTTTGTCTTGTCGTCGAAGTTCTTAGCTTTTCAGTTCACCAAATTAAGAAAAGTTATTGGCTTTTCAAATTTACTCCCAACGTGGTTCCTCGGTACAGTTCTTTCTCTGAGTTACTTTTCTAAGCCATAGCAAATTGAAGAAATGACCTTAAATCTTTTTGTACTGACCTGAGTCGAATTGTTTGGCCTCTAGTTCTGTTGCCAGCTGTTGCTCTGTATAGGAAGTGTGAATTGCTTCGTTTTCATTGCTTCAAGGCATGATTTTACTTTCAATTCATTGGAAAGCTGATTGTGAATTTGTGACCCTATTCAACTGATTAAATCTCTCCTACATATTGTAGGTAAGAGATAGATTCTTGCCTTCATCATAATGGACACTAAATAAAAAATAAAAAATACAAAAAAGGAAAAATAATTGATTATGAGTGTATATGGTTCTAGTCTGGTTCATATGGTTCCTTTAGGGTGTCATTATTTTCTTTCTTAATTTCTGTACTGGATTTTCATGTTATCTATGTTTGTGCTTTGTTTGACTAGCTTATGCAGGGGTATTCGATGAACGACATATGCAAGTTGAGGACTGGAGTCTTTGAGACATTTGCAACTTTGCAAGTGAGGAATTTGAGGGACATGTTGTCAAATTTTGTTGCTTTCATATTAATCTATGTAACGAATTTGGGTCAATTAATTAAGACAATAAATTTTGGTTGAATTCAATTGTATGGGGATTGGGGAATTTATTCTTCATAGACAAGGCTATTTTTTGTTTTTGCTTTCAGTGTATTGGTTGAAATTTGATTTGGTCAGTGCTGTTGCTTAGGAGCAGTAGGAAATTTTGCCTGGATAATATGTATCAAAATGTTGTCAAACTGTCTTTGGAATGTCGAATCCTGGATGGCCACATTATAGGCAACTAAAGCACAATTTTGAGTACCAATTGATACCTTTTGAATATTATGGACTGGATTTTGGTATATACATCAGAGAGTTGAAGTGAATTTAATACTAAATTGTAAGGTTTGTTTTTAGTGAAGAATTATAGGTACAATTACAAACATGTACTAATTACCCATAACCATAGCATAAGTCATGCATGAACTTGAAAATCTTAAGTTCGTGGAGAAGGACAAAAAAATAAACAAACAAACTTATTAATTATGTCAATCTGGTTACAATAAAGTTAGATACGAGTCTTAACTGGTGATTTATGTCAATCGTGATATTTTCACATGGGGCAAACCTTATTCTTCATTACATTAATCAATCACATTAGCCTAAATTATAGTACACATAGTTGTGAAAGACTATATAATAATGTTTCCTCTCAAAACCCAAATATGGGAACCAAAATTTAATGTCCAAATAAATTAATAGGATTTTTCTTTTTCTTTTTTCTTTTCTATATTTATTATATACATGAAAAAGTTGTTTCTTGACCTACACGAAATCCAGATTTCTAACATCCAAGAAAATACTCCTTGACCCCACCAAATCCCACTTCTTCAGGGTCTCTCTATATGTATATATAATCAGAACCTCTTTCCCGTTTGCTAACAAAGCGACCTAAAACGCAATAAGCTCGATCTCTTCGTCCATCGTAAGTCTCTACCTCTTCTACACTACTTACATTCTTGTTTTGTTTCTTTTAATTCTTATTATTATTCGATCCTGAAATCTATGTTCCAATCTTCAATTTTTTTTCTTGTGTTGGTTCACTACTTTTGCTATATTTCGATTCCTTACTATTAATACCACGCCGTGATTCTAATTCCCTAGCTTCTTCTTCGTGCTCTCGCTTAGGGTCTAATAGACTCCTGCTACTAGATTTTGTGTTTTTTAGAATATATGTTTGCTACTGTTAGGGTTTAAGAAACGAAATTAATCTACACGTTGCCTGCTTCTGCTGAACAGGATTGTACGACTGCACCGATTTTCAAACCCTTTTTCGCTTGTGATTTTTTGCTTGAGCTACTAGACAATGGCTTCGACTTCGAAATTCTGGGGCCGCCAGGTTAGCATATTTCAGTTTTATTCATGACTTATAGTTTCCGTGTTTCGATTGAATGTTAAGACTTAGAAGCATAATATGTGCTGATAGATCTGTTGTTGTATGTCTCTGTAACTTTTGGAATGTGTTTATGTTATTCAGAGTGATCAAAGTGACAGCGATAGCGATTCAGAAGATGAGCCTGTAATCACAGATGAGGAGACGACTAGCATTAAGAAAATCAAAAACAAATACGAAATTGAAAGTGATGATGAGGAAAGCTCTGATGACGAAAAGCGTGTGGTTAAGTCAGGGAGAGCTAAGCGATTCGAGGAGATGTGTGCTACTGTTGACAAGATAAACAAGGCAAAGAACATAAACGATTGGGTGAGCTTGCAGGACTCGTTTGACAAGATGAATAAACAGCTTGAGAAGGTGATGCGCCTAGCCCGGTCTGCAAAAGTACCAACTCTGTACATCAGAGCGCTTGTTTTGTTGGAGGAGTATGTGGCCGAGGCTCTAGCAAATAAGGATGCTAAGAAGAAGATGAGTAGCACCAATGCCAAGGCCTTGAACTCGATGAAACAGAAACTCAAGAAGAACAATAAGGAATATGAGGATTTGATTCAGAAGTACAAGGAGAATCCTACAGAAGAAGAGCTTTCGGAAGAGGAAGAATTCGAAACAAATTCTGAAATTGAAGTTCCTAAAGATGCTGGATATGGGGAGGATGAGGAAAAGGAAGGATGAGGAAAAGGAAGATGGTTGGGAGAGAAAATCTAGTAAGAGGAGTAAGCTTGTCCTGGATAAGCAGCAGTTCATGAGTGACCCTCGTCAGGTTACGTGGGATACAGTCAACAAGAAATTCAAAGAGGTTGTGGCTGTTAGGGGAAGGAAGGGAACGAGATGGTTTGAGCTAGTTGAGCAGCTTATTTTCTTGGCAAAGGTTGCTAAGACTCCTGCGCAGAAGCTTGAGATTTTTCTCAGTATTGTTTTTGCTCAATTTGATGCTGGTCTCCATGGGCACATGCCTACGCATGTGTGGAAAAATTGTGTGCAGAATATGCTTGTTATTCTTGATATTCTGGTGCAATATCCCAACATCCGTGTCGTTGACAAGGCGGAGATTGATGATAATGGATCTCAGCATGGATCTGACTATAATGGGACAATCAGGGTCAGTGGAAACTTGGGGGGTTTTGTGGAAAGAATAGATGATGATTTTTTCAAGAGCTTACAGAGTCTAGACCCTCACACCACTGAGTACATTGAAAGACTCAGAGATGAGCCTATGCTTTTCGTTCTTGCTCAGAATGTTCAAGAATATTTGGAGCAAGTTGGAGATTTCAAAGCGGCTGCAAAGGTAGCCCTAAGGCAGGTTGAACTCCTTCACTACAAGCCTCAAGAAGTCTACAATGCCATGAGAAAACTAGCTGAGCAAACAGAAAGTGGTGATAATGGAGAAGTGACTGAAGTCCATGACGCTACATCTGCATTTCTTGCATCTCCTGAGCTCGTACCTCGGGGACCTGCGTTTTTGGAGAGTAGTAGGGCCCTCATGGATATTCTCGTCTCTTTCATATACAAATATGGAGATGATAGGACTAAAGCTCGTGCAATGCTTTGTGATATTTACCACCATGCTCTCCAGGATGATTTCTCTACTGCCCGTAACTTGCTGCTAATGAGTCACCTGCAAGACAGTATTCACCATATGGACATTTCATCCAAAATCCTTTTCAATAGGGCTATGGCACAGCTTGGTCTGTGTGCATTTCGTAATGGACTAATTACTGAAGGACATAGCTGCCTTTCTGAACTATATTCAGGTGGAAAAGTGAAGGAGTTGCTCGGACAAGGTGTGTCCCGAAGTAGATATCATGAGAAAACCCCTGAACAGGTACTAGTTTGGTTTTTTTCTTCCATAAGTTATTCTTATTATTTGCATATATGGTTTCCGTTTGCATATAATCTGAAGTCACTATCTAAGCATCTATATTGTTTGGTGTGAATGGCTACTTGTGTACAACTGCATGATGTTTAACACGAATTATTGTTACAGTTGAGGGGTCCATATGTTTAGTAAAAAGTCCAGTTAGTTTTCCAACTAGTTTGGGTTAAATATCAACTACTTTCTGTCTTCAATTTTTGTGTTTGATTCAGTTAAATCATAAGATTCACAATACTTCTTCCTGATATATGTATAATATATATATTTCACTCCCCACTTATGAACTGTATGCAAAAATTGAAGAAGACAGGGGGTATGACTGTGCCAACATGTCAAAGAATTGGGGATTAAGAAACCTTATAACCTAGAAGTTTGTTGTTGTGCAGAGTCCTATACTGTCGTCGTAGATAAATAGTATGCTCCAAGTTTAATTTGCTAACCTGTTCTGTTCCTCTCAATTTCAGGGGAGTCTTGAGAGACCCTATCATATGCACATCAACCTTGAGCTCCTAGAGGCAGTGCATTTGATATGTGCCATGCTGCTGGAAGTGCCTAATATGGCAGCAGCCAACACCAATACAAAACGCAGGGTGATTAGTAAGACATTCCGGTGGTTGCTTGAGAAGCAAACATTCATAGGACCTCCTGAAACTGTCAGAGACCATGTAATTGCAGCTACAAGGGCCCTCTTCAAAGGTGACTTCCAAAAGGCCTTTGATGTCATCAGTTCTCTTCATGTCTGGAAGCTCCTCAGGAATCGTGAGAATGTTCTGGAGATGCTCAATGCTAATATCAAGGAGGCGGCTCTGAGGACCTACCTTTTCACCTACTATCCGTCCTATAAATCTTTAAGCATTGAGCAAGTGACCGACATGTTTGACCTCTCAGAGGCCGAGACTCATAGCATTGTTAGCAAGATGATCATGAACGAAGAGCTCCATGCTCGTTTGGACCAGCAAACACGTTGCATTGTCTTCCCCGATAATGACCGCACTAGTTTGGTGAATATACTCAAGCTGGTTGACAGGCTGTCAGTCCTCTGCGAAAATAATGAAAAGTTAGCAGAGCTGAGGATAGGTGGTGGTGTATTAAGTCTGCCTTCAGGGAGGCCGAGTTGCTATCAAACTCTTCAATCTCATTAGAGTAATTGTTTTGATCTTTTTGTGCTGTTTTGCCTATGTTCATCTCATAGAGAGTAATTCAATAAAATTTCTGGTTTTTGGAGTAAGCAACTGTATTTTTGGCTCTACTTACCAAATTAGTGAAAGTGGTCAACTGACTCAACTCGATGTAGTGCATGTTCCTTACAGAGAGAGTAATTCTATGTAATGTTTAAAATTTCTGGTTTTTGCTTTTTGGAGTAGGCAACTGTATGGTTTTGGCTCTATGTAGACCTCACATATTGTCTCTATACTAAATTTCATCTCCAGTATTAGGATATATAGTGAAGTATGAATTTCTATGACACCTCCAGTATTGGATGTGAGAAATATGTTTTTGAAGTGTGAATGGAACATTAACAAAGACTTAACCGACTGGCTTAATTATGATTATGGTAGTTTATAGTGTGTCAATCTAATCATACATACAATTTTATGAATAGTTGTATGCGATCAAAAATTTGAAAATATATATTTTCATAACCCACTCTTCTGACGATTTGTCCAAATTGCTTCTCAAAAAATAAAAAACAAATCCATCACTAGGTAGGCAGGTAGCCCATATTAACGATTTGTGATCAGATATTTTTAGAGAGTATTGGGACCTCTAAATTTGCTCAATTGACCTCATTCTATTATGAATTATTAAATGACATATATAACTTACTATAAAATGACTATTAAGGACAATAAATATACCAAAAAAATATTATATTAATTTTATGTAGACTTTCCAATTCAATAATATTAGATTGTATTCCTTATTATTTTCCTTATCTATTTTCATTAAAGCATTCATATATATTTAATAAGAATTAAAAATATGATTAAGATCATGTGACATAAAACTGTACGATATATATGTTGAACGCATATTGGTGAGGGAAAACAAAATAAATCCTCTTATGATTTATGACCTAAATCTAAGTCAATCCATTATATTTGCAAAAATAAATAATTAATCATGTGGTACAAAAAATACAGAAAAAATAAACATTAAAAACAAACAAATTTTTTTTTTTTTTGCACAGCTAAAATAGAAAAAAAAAATAGTTCATGGCATTTTCTTGTTGATTAGACATTAATTTTTGAAACTCATGTTTGATTAAGAAATGTATATTTAGTTAAGATTTATAGAGTGATTAAATCATTGAAATGACTAAATTTTTTATTTTAAAGATAATAATTTGTTTGCAAATTATATGAGTGAGGTTATTTGAGGAAGTTTAGTGAGGTTTAGTGAGTAAATTTAGTATTTGAAAATTTGATAAGAGGTGTAAAAAGCATAGAGGTCAAGTGAGTAAATTTGGAGGTTCCAATAGAAAAACTCATATTTTTATGCTAATTCATTTTCCTAATTCTGATTTAAGATTGTCAATTGTAATTAAGGAAGAAGGGTCTCCTGCGGAATAGTATGGAACTAATCTTACTATTTCATATAAATAGAACAAATAACAAGTTGCTTTAGATGAGAATCAATGAGAGAGCAAAAGCTAGGGAATGTATCCACCGCCTATCAATCATGTATGCAAGCCTTAACAGTCTTACTTAATTATCTATGGATGAAGATGATCAAGTTAACCCAACACCTAGATTAACTTATTGGTTTTACTTACATGTATGTTAAAAGAGAGACACTCTACACCTAACTTATTTTCTAAAATGCAACCTAGATTGATGCAACTCTAAATGTAACACAAAGAAATCATTAAGAACAAGAAAAATGAGACATCACAAGGACATTATGAGTATGACGCATCTCAGTTAATCTAGAAACCTAATCACTTGCCTTATAGACAATTTACTACTTAGAACTCTTAACACACTACACCAATTTCGGAATCAGACAACACATATCAGACGACAGCAAACATTTTAACTGTCGTCTGAAATAATCAGACGACAGCAAGAAATATTATGTCGTCTAAGTTTTCGAATCCAACAACAGTTTTTTCTTGGCTCTTGTGCAAAAGCATTTCACACAATGGTTGATTTTTTTGATGTTGTCTGAATGAGTCAATTCAGACAACAGCTATTACGTGATGTTATCCAAGGTTCATTTATACAATGGTTGATAAAAGATGTTGTCTGATTGTTTTTAATCAGACAACAGTTATTATTTCTCTGTTGTGCAATTACCATTTATACAATGATTGAAAAAGATGTCGTCTGATTGTATTGATTCACACAACAGTTTTTCAGTTGTCTATTGTGCGACTCTCTTTCAGACAATATACTGAAATTGCTGTTGTCTGAGTTTTAGGGTTCAATAAATGCTTGGCGCCCTTCTTAATTGACTTGGCCAAATTTTCAATTTTTCACTTCCCACCACCATTCGGCCAAAACCCGAGCTCGCGCTCTCTCTCAAAATCACTCTTCATCTCCCCGATCTCACCAGTCATCTATCTCTCCCACTCTCCCTCTCAGCTTTCTCTCTCTTCCACTCAACAAAACTACCTCTCTGAAAACTCTTCTCTCACTCTCGTTCAAGCAAATCTGAGAATCCGATTATGGCGACCAATATGGTGGTCGAGGATACGAGCTTCGAGGATGATCAGCTGGCCGCGATGACCACCGACGACATTGTCAGGGCCACCCGTCTTCTGGACAACGAGATCCGAATTCTCAAGGCCCCTTCTCTCTCTCTCTAACTCTCTCTGTACTTGCGCTTCTACTAGTCTAGGGTTACAACTAGTGGGAGTTAGGGTTTCCTTAATTATTGATTCAGTTCTGAGAATTAGGGTGAAAAGCCCTCGAATTTGATTTTGTTCTACCCTGGAATTTGTGGGTTTTTGTGAAATTTTGTTTTGTTATTTATTGGGTTGTAAAAGGATAAGCATGTAGTATTTTTTGTGAAGTAATTTTAGGATTCTTTGTGTGTATATTTGTCTGACTTTTTGCTGTGGGATTGAAGGAAGAATTGCAAAGAACAAACTTGGAGCTGGATTCATACAAGGAAAAGATAAAGGAGAATCAGGAAAAGATTAAATAAGCAGTTGCCCTACTTGGTCGGCAACATTGTTGAGGTATGCTCCTTTTTCTCTGTGGGATTTAGGTTTTTTAGTCTCGGTGTTTCTTGCTTTAAGCATAGTTATTGCATGGTTTTGAATATCAGGGATGCAAATGGAAAAGTGTCCAATTTGCTTTGCTAGCCTAGCCTAATTTATGTGCCAGATATGCTGTTTAGCTTTTAAAGTATCAACTGCAGATTAGCTGATGAAAAATGATCAGTACCTTTTACTGTAATGCTAGCTGGTGATTAAAACCAGCTTTCTTACTTACCATGTGTGATGTGTTCAGTCTTTATCACATTTTTCTTTTCACAAGATATGGCTTTAGAGTTTAGACTCATGAATAACAATTGGAATCGCATACAATTAGGCTAGGACAACAATACCGGCTCTTTGAGGAGCCTTGAAGAACTTTGACAAGCTTCGATAAAGTTTTGTATAAAACTAGAAAATGAACTAAAATTAAATATAATTAAGAAATGCTTCAGATAGCTTATGAGTTTGGAACCCATTATCAAGCAGATTCTTCACTTTTCATTATTTTCTACGGTAAGTGATGAAGAGTGTGTGTGATTTCTTGAGCTATATCGGTCTAGGCAATAATGAACATGAAGAGAAACAAATCTTAGGTTTTACACTCTTTGCCGATGTCTCTGTATATGTTGCTCTCTCAGTACTGCATATATACTTGGAGTAAAATACAAATAGTTTTTAACTGGACGGTAGGAAACGTACATTTTTACAATGTATTATTTTGACAATGGTGTCATGAGTCCCTCAGGTAAGAACTAAGTTTGAGATGTGCAATTTTACAGATTCTGTAACGTAACAAATGAGAAAAGGGACTCCGGCCAGTTCTTGTCTTTAACCCAACTATAAACAAATAATGTTTTGATGATGAGGTATACTTGAAGCAAGTTTGTTATGGGAGTTCGTCACAAACATTTAACTTAATTGTAACACCTTTGTGCTGAGGTTTGAAAGGTTTCAAGATTGGAATGCACAATTCAAACTTGAAATAGTAAAGATATTCTTTGATCTTTATATAAGGCTGCTGCAGAGATGCCCTTTTAAACTATTTGTGTCTGTGTTTACTAGCTCCGTCCCTGCTCCCAAGTCCCAAGGGCTAGCTGATGTTTTA
The DNA here is from genome assembly GCF_958449725.1 of Rosa rugosa. Lineage (NCBI taxonomy): Eukaryota > Viridiplantae > Streptophyta > Magnoliopsida > Rosales > Rosaceae > Rosa > Rosa rugosa. The sequence continues at coordinate 20,300,986 of NC_084826.1, read as the reverse complement.
GCTAGCTAGCTAGACATATAGTTTTGTACAATATTGAAGTTTGGGGCATAGTTGGAACCCCGGCCTGCCTCTTAGCAAAGAACTAACTTCAAATTTGTTGAACTAATTGGATTGTCACAAGAGTGATGGCAGACTTGTACCAATTTAATTTTAAGCCGTTGAAAGACGTATATTAAACTATTATATGACTTGTTTGGGTCACCATATATACCCTGAGACCTTGTTAGATGACTTATAAGTATATGAATATGTAATTTCACTCATGACTCTCTTGTTGTAGATATAGACTATATGCAGACCTTTGAGCTCTGAGCCTGTTTTTTTAAGATGATGAGTTTGTTGTTATTCAAAAATTACCTGGTTCTGACTGATGAAGCTGAGGAAGATGGGGCAAACATTTATCTTGACTCACAAAGAAAGGGCAAGTGTGTTGTTTTGAAAACATCTACTCGTCAGGTAAAGCCTGCTGATTAATGTTTTGTTCATATTTTTGTACATTACTAGTAAAAGCAAAGAGTGCAGTTAGTCGTATTGTGGCTCTTGCATTATCCTTCATTTTAAAACAGTCATTCATCAACATTTGGAAAACGAGTTCTTAATCTGTCTACATGAACTTCTTTAGAGTTTGTTGAATTCGGGGGTAACCTCAGCATTTAGCTGTCCCATGATTTTCTTCAAATTTGAGAGTTGATTTTGGACCCAATTCTTTTTTGTACCATATTAGACCCACTTGTTTAATTAGGATGTATTGGTTTTTATTGATTGCAGACAATCTTTCTGCCTGCTGTTGGGCTTGTTGACCCTGATAAATTAAAGCCTGGAGGTCTTGTTGGTGTGAACAAAGATAGTTACCTGATCTTGGATACTCTGCCATCCGAGTATGATTCTTGAGTGAAGGCTATGGAGGTTGATGAGAAACCAACTGAAGATTACAATGATATTGGAGGGCTAGAGAAACAGGCAAGTTTCTGACTTTAGGCGTGGGCTGCTGACTTGCTCACTGTTTGTATCCCCCCAAACATTTTGGATTCCGTACCCTAATACCTTTTTTTTTTTTTTTTTTTTTTTTTGTGGCTGCAACAGATTCAAGAACTGGTTGAGGCAATTGTTTTACCCATGACCCACAAGGAGCGTTTTCAGAAATTAGGGGTTCGCCCACCAAAGGGAGTTCTTTTGTATGGACCTCCTGGAACTGGTAAAACTTTAATGGCCCGGGCTTGTGCTGCACAAACGAATGCCACTTTTCTGAAACTTGCAGGCCCACAACTGGTTCAGGTATAGCATAATTTCTTATTGTTATTGTCATTATAACTTTTGTTTCATTGAATGCAAGATTCTGTATTGAGCAATTTTAGGTGCATTTGTAATGATTTTGAGGATGCTTTAATGCCTCTGTCATTGTTTCATTTTCTTCATTTTGGATTTGCATTTGCTCCTTTTATTTTGATCTTTTTGCTCTGTTTACACAAGGATCATCTGTTTCTTAAAGTTATAATGTCCTTGCATTGTGAAAAATTGAATTATTTGTTCGTGATGTTTCTTAGATTTAAATGTTTGTTCTACAGATTTCCTTTGCCTTATCAACTTGATGGCTTACAATGCTTGAATCGCTTAATCAACTTGATGGCTTTAGTAGCAATGACCGGATCAAGGTTTGTTTGTTTTCATATATTCACTTCTCTTGTAACTATGATTATTTGTTACACTGAAGGCATAAATGATTTGAGCTTCCAGAGTAAACTATAGCTTAATAAGCATATATGTAATATCCCTGTATGTGATGAATCAAAATCTTAAGAGCACTGTGAAGATTTTATGCACATTTGTGATCTCGCTTTTCATTTTCATATTGTCCAGTCTAGTATGGTGAACCAGTAAGCATTTTGACCTTTGGGTGAGATTTTGGTTTCTCTTTAATATGATTTTTAACTCCTCTGACAGATTCAATTTGTTAATGGACGTGTACCACAATCTATATCAAAAATACGAGGGTATTTGGAGAATAATTTGTTACAAATAATTGAAATATGAGTTGCAATTCAGCTCTTAATACTTTCTGTTGTTTTATTGTCTAAGGGTTGGTGTGCAAGGACATAACTGGGGGTCTAGAGGATATTGCCATTCCAGCTAGCAATTTGGTCGATGATCCGCCTGTTGCTCCTACAAGCAAGTTGATCATGTTCATGGAGTAATACTTGTTACTTAGATAAAAAAATGTTTATAGGCAAGTTGGAATTCAAATTTCATCCAGTTGTCTTGTTGATTTGAGTCATTCTTCCTTATCAAATTACTTTGCCCTCTTCAGTTGCAATGGTGGAACTTTTTCATGGATCTTTTTATATCCCTCAATTTCAGGTTACACGTATTAATATGCTTTGTTGTGTTAATATCCACTGATTTGCTATTGTTGTGTTATGCTTTGTTGTTGAACTAGAGCAGACGAATAATTTGCAGTGGACGCTCGCATCTATACCGTTAATTAAAGCCTTGCATCTGTACTATCTATCTGGGCTGCAGTGAATTATTCTTGTTGTAGATCGATCCTTCAGTTTGTGTTCTGTGGTGTTGAAAGTTGAAGAGAGATCGATTGATATGGGAATGAAGATGGGTGGTTTGGTAGAGAAGGGCAGAGAGATCTTTGGTTTGTTTCAGTACGTTAAGTTCCAGCTCTTTTCTATTTAGGATGCATTGGTTAAAACTCAAGTTAGAAAAGAGGTTCTGCAAATGTTTCTGACCCAGTTGAACTTTTACTAAAAACTGTACAGTTCAGTTAGGAATTTGAAGTTATTATATTCTTACAAATTGTAGTAGACATCCTAAGGATCGTTTCAGAATTGGAATCTCCTAAAAACGATTTTTCTAGAATTACTTGTGATTTTTCAAAGTTGCAGGTCTGCTGCAGGAATTTCTTAACACAGCAACTTCTGGATCCTCTTTTGATCAAAGGCTCAAAGCATCTCTGGTTGTTATGCAATACTGCCAGCCTGCAACTGAAGGTATTTCCATTTTGAAGTCATTTTGCATATAATCTGAAAGTGAAGAATGACCTTAAGGGCCAACTTGTCTACCATCTCAGGAGCAATAAAGTCATTGGCAATAACTTCAGAGTTATGTGGGGAAAACAGATGGCATATGGCTAACAGTATTGCACCTTCATATGGACCCGTGAGAATCTTAATTTCCAGTTTCCAGGTCATCAGTTGCATATATTTACTTCTAATTATGGATGTAGGTTATGGAGAGCACCTATAGATTCACTTACTCCTACAATCGTAGACATGCTCAGTGAATAAGCTAAAGTAAATCAAAGCAGGTCCTGAGCCTTTGTTCTCTGTTAATTATATGCAGCATCTCAGCTAGGAAAATTTCTATTCTAAGTCAACTTTAGGCTGTTGTTGATGCAGCTTCTGCTGGCATCCTCATTATCACCACAAAGTTTTCTTCAAGACTTGGTTGGTTTCAATTCACTAAATGTTGTTAGAAAACTAGTTCTGTTGATGTAATGACTTTGTTGGATATATGGATGAATGTATCGGATTTTTACATGAATGAATGTGTTTTGGATGTGATGTCATTTTGAATGTATATCAGACCATTCAATCTAGCTAAAAACTATTGTGCAATAATTGATCATCACATAATTCCTAACAAAAACTGTTGTATGAGCCATCTAACTATAATACTATAAAGACTAAAAGTACGAGAAAGTCATTGTCCAGCAAAACAACAAACAACAGTTTTTTTAAGAAATCTATAGTATCAATAATGGATAGACAACGGGATTTGCAAGTACATATTGTCTGGCACAGCCTTCAGACAACAGCAAGCATATAAGCCCCTGTTGTGTGGCACAGCATTCAGACAACAGTAAGTATATAAGCCGCTGTTGTTTTTCTTGGTGTTCAGACAACAGACAGCATAGTAGTCGCTGTTGTAGTAAACTTTATCAGACGACAGTTTTTTGGTATTGTCTGATCCATGTATCAGACGGCATTGAGATAGACAACAGCAAAGTCTATAATCAGACGACAGTGAAAAACTGTCGTCTGATTGAAAAATTGGTGTAGTGACATAACCTTCTTAACACGGAACAAGCAATGAGATTTCATGATAATAGAATCTTAAACATGCAATCTAAGTTTGCCACCAATAAATAAATAAATAATCCAATAACATAAAATTAAAAATTAGGTTCTCATCCATTGAATAAATAAAAGCTAATCAAATGTCATAGCATCTCATACAAGAAATTACTTGCACATGGTTTTGAATGAAAGCATAAAGAAAATCATAAGAGATATGAAGTACAGAATATCCTAAAAGTCAAAGCTAGAATCGTCAGATCGACTAGTAAAATAGAGGTACTCGACTGGTGGAAAATCGTCTGAACTTATGCTTACCACAAACCTCCTTCACTCGTTCACTGTGGTAAGCTATCTTCAACTTCACCTACGTTGACTTTCAGTGTAACGCCATTTGGCCGATAAGCGGCCGAGCCTCAGCCACGTTCCCAATACTAAATTAGTGGCAGTTGCAGTACTAATGTTTGCTCATCCCATCCAACAGTGCCTCGCCCTCCATGGACTTCCAACATCGTACTCAGCGGCGTGGTGCCTTCTCCCACCTGGGCATTATTTGTTGGCGGTCCGATTGAGTCTTCCCTAGGTTCGTGTCGCAGACGCGCCTCGGTGTTACGGTATGGCGGCCTTGTTCCACTACTGTGTTAATGCCAATCCTCCCGTCTTGTCTCGACGTCTCGAATCACTTGTGGGCTTGTGTACTATCACCCTAATATGGCTGAGCTGACATGGTATTGGGCTGGGCTTTGACTTCTGCTGGGCTTCTCCTTCTTTTTTTTTTTCTTTTTTTTTTTCCTGTTCTTCTTCTGCAGGTTTTTCTGCAGGGCGGTTCAGCAACTTCTAGACCGGTTTTTAGAGTTCTGCTTCCGCTTCCTAAATCTTGGGATCGAGACACTGCTGGTAAATTTGGTAGCAATCGGAGGTCCAGAAGGTGGTGAACCGGTGCAGGGATACCCTTTTTTCTTCTTGAAGGGCCAATTCGGTGGTTTTCCGGCTGGTTCCAGTGGTTCCTTCGCCGGTTCTAGAATCCTGGGATTGAGGGCTTCAATATATGCTGCGGTGGTGGCTAGGGTTTGAAGGCTATGAATTTAGGGCTTCGTGCTGATAATGTGTTTTAGGAAAACTGTAATTAAGAGAGAATTGTTGTATGTTCTCATTGATAATGAGGGCCCTCTTTATATAGAGGATTACAAGAAATAGAATCAGAGTTGTACAAGGAAAGATAATCGTACAATTAATTAGATATTTATGAATATCTCCGTGAACATCTTTAATTCAAAACTCTATTACAACTAGGTCAACTAACCTAAAGTTTGGGCCAGACACATATTCTGAATTTACTTGAACAAGATTTTTATTCTTTTTTGTTCTTTTAGATGTGCAAAAAAAAAAAAAAAAAAGAAGAGTAATAATTCTTTTCTTAATGTTTATTTATTTTCTCTATTTTCTGTATCTCATGAATAATTATTTAATAGTTTTTTATTTTAATTTCAATTGCTAGCACTTTTTTTTTGCAAATATAATGGATATATTGGGATTTGGGTCATAATAGGATTTCTTTTGTTCTCCATCACCAATATACGTTAAACATATATGATGATAGGAATTTTTATGTCACGTGATCTTGATTATAGTTTTAATTCGTATAATATATATATATATATATATATATATATATATATATATATATATATATATATATATATATATTCTTTGATGAGTATATAGTGAAATTAGAAAATGAAAATAATAAAGAATGAAATAGAATATTTTTTTTTGTATAATTATTGTCATTGACAGTTATTTTAGGGGGTTGAAATTTGCACCTCTAAAATTACAAACTACACCCCCTTTTATTTTTTTAATAATATTTCTTGTCTCTTTTTTTGCACTTACTAAAACACCCTCGAAGTCATATTTTCTTTTTTCTTTTTCTTTGTGGGTCTTTTCTTGTCTCTCTCCCCCCTCCTCTTCCAGACCACCACCAAGGTTCTCTCTCTCTCTCTATCCTTCCCGATCTTCACCAAGGACTCCGCCGCCACAGCCATTATCAACCTCCACCACCTCGCCACCTCACAACAACTGCTCATTGACCGGGAAAACCTTTAGTTCATTCTCATCATCCTCCTCATCGTCGTCGTCACCATCGTCGCTTCATTCTTCCTCTACCGAATCCTCCGCTGCATCCACGATGCCCCCGCCCGAGTCTCCAGCCGCCGAGTATCTTTGGCTGAATCCGCCACCGCCATCGCCGCTGATCGAGATTGGCAACCTCAGCCGCCGCCAAACAACTACTTCGTCCAACTCCTGCCCAGGCCGCTCCTACTCCATTGGATCGTTCGACTACCTCGTTGACGACGACTCCGAGGTCGGATTGTCCAATGCCAGAAACCGCTGGTCTGATCGGAAAGAAGAGGTGATTGTTGTTCTCGGCGAGCTCCCCCCGCCGCTGCCGTCGGAGGCCACTCTAGGCGCTGACGTGGCCTTGGGAAGGAGCTGGCTTAAAGAATTCATGCATAGACTCTCCAGCTCTTCTCTACGAAGCTCCGGCAGATTCTTTACCGGTAGTAGCCGTCGGAGCAAGATTGGCTGAACGGGAGATCAGGAAGATCGGGAAGGAGAGAGAGAGAGAGGACTTTGGTGGTGGTCTGGAAGAGAGGGGGGAGAGAAAGAAGAAAAGACCCAAAAAGAAAAAGAAAAAAGAAAATCTGACATTGAGGGTGTTTTAGGAAGTGCACAAGAGATGATATGAAATATTATTAAAAAAAGAAAAAGGGGTGTGGTTTGCAATTTTAGGGGTGCAAATTTCACCTCCCCCCCTTATTTTAATTTGTTAAATGACATTTCATAATAAAATGAGATTAACTGAGTAGATTTGGACGTCCCAATTGAAAGACAATGGTGAAATTAAGCTTGGGTTTCATTTGTGAAGCGAGATATTATACATGAGAGCTTTTTGGGTTTTTGGCTAGTCTTTATGTATTAATATTGTCACATTATCAATGATATTATCGTTTACTCTTCTAAAAAAATATAAATAAATAAAAAGAAAAGAGAGAGAGAGAGAGAGGAAAAACAGTATTTTGGTGTTTTTCGCTAGGTAAATTATACGAGATGCTAACTGATGAGCAAATCAAAGAGTAGAATTCTCAATTACTAACTAGCTGCTAATGACTAGTTGTAACTGATTTCCCAGACTTTATGTCCAGATGCTTGACATGTTCCGGCGTTGTGAATATCCAACGTTCCATGTTTTTTTTTTTTTTTTTTTGGATTGATGAGGTTGTCCTAGGGCGAATCCCCTGGCATGTTCCTCTTCAACGAAACTTTCTTTGATATATACTCTTGTTCGCTCAAAAATCGTCTCGGCCACGTGTCACTCGGCCGATGTCTTCTTAGCTTACACGTGTCCTTCTGGCCTGGTGATTGCCAAGCTCATAAAGAATTCGACTTCTAGGTTTGTTAGAAGTCTAGTCAACAATGCAATTAAAATAGGATAAAATACTTACTGTTTTACTCCCTATACTTATAGGGGCTCGACGTTTAATCTCTCGCTTTCCAATTTCACCTGAAAACTCCATAAACTCTCTAATTTCACAGATCTGGTCCTTGCCGTCAACTCATTGTCAAAAACTCTATTATTTTGCTGATGTGGCATCCCTTTCACTACAAAATGTCTATTTTACCCCCTACTGACTTTTTTTTTTTCTCTCTCTCTCTGTTTTTTTTCTTGTTTACTTTTTTCCTCATTTTCTTTTGCACAGAGCCTTCCAACTCCTCATTACTCGAACCGTAGCCTGGGTAATAGTGGCCTGGGTGGCGTCACCACTCATAATCACCGTCTTTCCGTGACTGTTAATTAAGGACCAAAATATCGAGTTTCGAGGAAATATCGATGGTCCCGAAAACGGAAATTTCGATGGAAATATCGAGGATATATCGATTTCGGTAAATAATCAAGAAAAATGATGGAAATTTGAAGAAAAACATGGAAATTTTAAGTGAAACTTTTAGATATGTTTATTTTATCAATTGTCTACTATATATAGAAAGAAAACCTTGAATAAACCTTGTTATATAGTAATTTGTAATAATTTAAGATGAAACGGTAAATGCTGAATCGCCAATAACTCTTAAAATTTTTGAAATAAACATCTAATTTTTTTTTTTTATGGCTAGAAACTCAATGGGAGGCTAGGCCATCACGCCTTATATACATTTTTTGTACATATCATACATTACACCTTGAATTACATGAGTAACTTAGAACCACATAGAAGACCTATGAGGTACAAGGTATGAAGATTATTTGGTGCAAGGTATGAAGATTATTTTGAACTATTTATAGAAGTTATAATTTGAAATGTTGTTGTAAAATTTTTGAACATTTAGTAAAAGAAAATTCAATATAGTAATTAAGTGTTTCAAGTTAGTTATTGATTGGACGTGTATCTAAGTTTTTAGATTCGTAGGTAAATGAATATATATTAGAATGTTGTGATTAATACATAAAAGGCATGTGTAGCAGAGTTAGCAAACCCTCTCAAAGGGTAGTGGGATGACCAAGGTTCAATCCTCGGTGTTGTTGTAGGTTTTTTGGAATGTATGGGGAAATATCGAAAATTTCGGGAAATATCGGAAATATCGAGAAATTTCGAAAATTTCGACCGAAATTGTCATGGTATGCTATGAATATATCGGACCTCCAAAAAAATGAAATTTTCGGCGAAATTTCGCCAATTTTTTCGATTTTTCAGTCCTTAGGTGACCCACATACAAAGCAGGAAACCAAAAGCCTATATTTCTTTTTTGGATAATTGGGGGAAAAGGCTATATTTGTGCCCAGAACAAATTTCAGTATGATGAGGACATCATTTTTAGATCTTTAAATTCCATCATGAAATGTATTGTCAGTAAACAGTATAAGCATTCACCAAGAGTTTGAGTAGAACTACTTATAAGAGCAAGTGCACCCGTAGTCAAGAAAAGGCAAAGTCGAGAAGTCAAAAATTCGACCGGTCAAGCTACTATTCACTGTCACTGGACATGGGTTTGCACCTGTTGTTTTTCTTGCCCGGTCAACACTGTTCACTTTTCACTGTTCATAGTACTGTTCACACTACTACCGTTGGATTCTGAAAATTACCGTTACAATTCATATATATACATATTAATTCATCACCGTCGATTGTAAACATTAATTGAAACCAACGGCCCAGATTAAAGGACCGTTGGTTTCAAATTTTCTGAAGAAGCCAACGACCCGATGTCACCTGTCCACTATCAAAACTCACTGTCGCTACGCGACAAAATAGCCATTCAGTCTGATTGTTGGCCACATGGCGCGCTTCCATTGGGCCGTGTCCTCCACTTTATGCCATTAACGCGTTTGATAATGTGCTGACCCCACTGACGTCACCCATGTGATACTCTTCCTTCAGCTGGCAGCCAGATGCCTTTGGGCAAGACTTTAGTCACGGGCTTGCCCGTTTTTATGGCTGTGGGCATGGAAGGGCAAGACTTGCCCAGTCAAGCTCTTTCCGGTGGAAACCAGTTTTCTGCATAGCCAGGCAGCCACATCAACATTCCTTCTTTTTGCCCGGGCAATCCAACACCGGTGGACTTGCTCTAAATGACAAGGCAATTATGGAGTGCAGTGAAAGTAAACAGTACAATTTTAGACAACAATCAGAAAGGAATTATGTTATGCAGTGAAGTAAATAGTACAATTTTAGACAACAATAGGAAGGAATTACAGCGTGCAATGAATGGGAGAGCTCCAATGAAGTTTATATTTGATCCTACCATTTCTAAGTGCTCAAGGAGGTGGAACAATCTTTCCAGAGCATTTCCCGAACCCTACTTTGTAGCCATTTCCCTGCAAGGATAACAATAATTAGATGCCAATAGTTGGATCTTTGCAACTAGTATTTAGCAGCTCTAGACCTACTACTCTACTAGTATCAGAATGTTCCTTAATCTAGTAGGATAGTCGGTAATTATGTGAAATATAAATTGCTTCAGGAGAACAAAACCAAATACTACAACATCATAGCTCGATGAATCATGATAGAAAGATCAGAAACGTGCTGAACATGAAGTGCCTTTTGAAAAAAAAAAAAATTATGAAGAGCAAAAACAATCATTATAGCAGGATAAGAAGTTTAAAGAGCAAAACAGGTTTCAAAAATGTTTTCGAACATATTAATAACTTCACTAATAAAAGGGCATGTAAGGTCAAGAACCTTACTAAAACCAGTAATGATGACTTCGTCTCCATCTTCAAGAAATTCACGAGTAACGCCGTTTAATGACAACGGCTTATCCCATGTCAGCTCTAGCAAGCTTCCGTAAGATTCTGGCTCCTATTGGCAGATACAAGATATATCTTAACTTCACTCAAGCAATATAGGGATCTGTTAAATTCATAATATCAGAAAATGAACTGAAATCATACAGGTCCACTGATGGTCCCAGTTCCAAAGAGATCTCCAGGCCTTAAGTTGCACCCATTGACGGTAAGGTGTGCTAGCTAGCTGCTGAGGCAATGTCCAAATTCTGTAGATGTGTCGCAGATAATTAACATATATTTACAAAAGGAACACAGTTCTAAGTGTTATGATGGCCGAAAGATCGGTAGTGCGTACAAAATAGTGAAAATACCCTACACTCGTACACGAGTAAGAAAACTACTACAGAGGAGTTGTACGACTTGTATCATGTAAGACTAAACACTGTTGAAGATGTAAATAGAAAGGAAATCCTTACAAGTGGTTGAAATTACTCTTTGTGACCACAGATGAGCGCCTCTCTCCAGCTGGTTTAATTCGAACCTTGCAGTTAAAAGGAAGTTTGATCATCGTCTAAAGTCTAAACAATGCAATGGAATAGGAAAAGGAAAGTAGAAACTGTGAACGTGCTTCACAAGACTGAAAGAAACAAGGGGGGAGGGTACCTCTAATGTTATGTCATAGCTTTCGGAGATATTTTCAGCGACATAGGGCATTAGATGGGGGTGCTGCACTTCAGAGCACACATCATATAAGAACCATGAAATACAGCTTCAACAATTACAACACAAAACCAAAATTAGGGTGATATGCACCAAAACAAATAGATATGAGAAACACCTTTTTGGGAGGATCACAGGAAAATGGTTCTAGAGCTTCGAGTGTCACTATCCAAGGGGATATCGTAGTTCCTAAATATTCACAATTTTACACATAAAAGTAAAGTCATGCAATCATTTGATTGAGCACAGTGCTCCAATCAAGTAGTGTATCTTTATCCATGGAATTTAAGAATGGAGCGTGATAGTTTTCAGTGCTTACCAAAACTTTTTCCTAGGAAAGGCACACTGGGAATAAATTCCTTTGCCTGGATATCTCTAGCTGTGAAAACCAACTTCTTATCAAATACAACCAACTGTAGAACATGAAGGACAAGAACTGAAAGAAACATGAAGCAAGCATACCAATCCAGCCATTCATCAAGACAAGTCCAAAAATGTGATCTGCTGCCTCATTCACATCCACCGGATTCCCTAATTCATTTCCAGGACCAACTACAGCAGCCTACAAGCAACATGATAATGAACATGAACGATGAGAATAACCAAATTTATGAGTTCGACAGCATCAAAGAGTAATGTAATGGCATAAGGCTAACCATTTTAAGCTCAAAATCTAGTTTCGTTGCGGGACCAAAATATAGCAGACCGCCTGGAGGTTGTCTGATAAAACACATGAAAGAGTAAAATATAAGGCTAAAATACTCGTAAGTGATGACAGAACGAAATTTCTACATGGATGGGAAGTCCAGCCTAATCACGGTTCAAATACACACTCTTTCAGGAAAAGAGTGAGCACCAAACTCAAAAGTTAGTTAAAAAATGCGACAGGTGATTGGAGGCACAACTGATCGTTAAGCGTTACAATTAACTTTCCCATCACCCTCCTTATAAACCAAATATCGTGCACCAGAAATATAGCCTCAAAATACTAATATACTACCAATTCTTCAGAAATGAACCATTACCACCAAGTGAGCAATGTTCAACACCCCACCTTGGACGTAAAAATGTCTCAAGTGACACGTCTCTGATTGACCTGGGTCGAGTAATGTCAGTTCCAGAGATAACAATCGACGAAGCTCGTCCATGATATGCAATTGGTAGGTCCAACCTAACACGAAATAAAACCTGTTCAATTTGTAAACGATCAAAGATACAGGAATAAATTTCTGTGCTGTGACACCCTAAACCCACGTACCATTTCAGTGGAATTGCCTGACCTGCCTTACAATTAATCTTGGCCCCGCAGTCGTGTACGTGATCCATTGATGAAAAGAAGTCTGTAAAGTCCCCAATCGCCACAGGAAGCAGCATTTCCACCTCGCTCTACATATTCATAAGGACACACACAGAAAAGTGGCATTCAAAACGCGGAAGTTGCAATAAACATAAGGTAATTTTCGGGATTATAGATTTCTCATACCAACGGAATAAGTGATTCCTGCTTTAAACTTTGATTGTCACGCAATGTTGGCTCAGTAGCTGCATCATTAATCAACCAAACTAAACTTAAGCATCAATTTAGTGAGGTCAAACTTAAGCGAGGATAAGATTGCAGCATACATGAAAGTAGCTTCTGAAGTGTAGCACGTGCTTCCTTCCAAGCAGGTCGTCCCAAGGCCAAGAACTTGTTCAAATTAGGCTAAGAACCAAAAACAGAGCAATCAATTTTACAGGATTAATCAGCATATAATAATCATGATTACTGAACCAACGGACCTGATAAAAGCAATCGGAGTTTCTGAGGATCGGACCGTTGAAGAGACCGGCGGCGGCGATTGCTGACAAGTCCAACACATAATCGCCGATGGCCACGCCCGGTCGAGCCGTTGAAGCCGGTTTTGGCTTGAACACTCGGAACGGGAGGTTCTGTATGGGGAAGTGAGAGCTCGGGTCGACTTCGATGAAGGAAGTGAGAGCTACGCCGGACACGGAGGGGAGAAGAAGTCGGACTGAGGCGTTGAATCTACAGAGTCACTTAATATGGAGGTGGAGCCGTGGAGGCGTCTTATATAGCCTATTTTGGGATTGGAGATTTGCCCGCTTTGGATGTGGGAGAATGTGCATCCCCCGAAAGTGGGAAATGAGCTTTGCACGTTTCGGGAAATGGGAGCAGGAGCCTGTCAAGGTGTTCCAACGCCCTGCGCGTGTGCGGGCTTGGTCCTCAATCTGGACGTATTTGGTCGTACTATTGGTGTTTGGAACTCGTAACCGAGAGCGAGGGAGAGACCGATCGAGGCGAGATCCGCTTTTAGGCTTTAGCCAACCCTATCACGTACCCATATCCCCCCGTTACTATTACTCATATCCATATTCAAACCTTTGTCAGTTGTGGCATCAAAGATAAATAGATAATACAGATATTTTTGGAATCATTGATATATGTATAATATATTGATCACATATACATGTGAAATTTAACCAACGTGCCTGGTAAATCATTCCGGTAGAAATATTATGGATTAAATTTAGTTTACCCCCCTGAGGTTTGGGGGTAATTACATGTTAGTCCCTGTCTTTTCAATTTAATCAGTTTGCCCCCCAAGCTTGTCAATTCTCCTCAACCGTGGAATGAACAATTTAGAAGTTAAGTTTGACTTTTGAGGGCTAAAATAGTCATTTCAAGACAAAAAAAAATTTGTTTTAGGGAATCAGAAATTGAGAGAAAATCGCTGTGTATTCTCATTGATAATAGGGGTCTCTTTATATAGAGGATTACAATGCATAGAATCACAATCATACAAGGAAAGTAATCGTACATTGAATAGGAATCTAGATCCTTCTAATTTAACCCTCTATTACCACTAGGTCAAGTAACCTAGAGTTTGGGCCAAACACAAAATATAGATTTACTTGAACACTCCCCCTTGTGTTGCCCAAACGCGGTGCTTCTCTCGTTGCCTCGCTAAAAACCTTGCCGAGTAACAAAAACCCAGTGGGACAAAAATAACCTCGGTCGAAGGGGAAAAAGAGCACAACACACCCTTCACGTTTCGAGACTATACACGTAGACACCTCCCCCTGATGTGTGCATCTCCCCCTGATGACTACGGTCATTGGAGTTCGGATAATTTCTGCAAACGATGCTACCAACATGTTTCTCGAAAGTGGAATTTAGGCAGTGACTTAGTAAGCAAGTCTGCCATACTGTCCTCAGATTGAACCTAGTTTACTTTGATCTTTGAGGAGAGTTTGTTGTTGCTGATTACCCTTGGTGTTGTCGCTTTTGATGTAGCATTTGCTTCATTTGTTCAAAGCAAGCAGCATTATTCTAAATGTTTGTAGGCTCATCTGTGGTAGAAGTCAAACCACAATTCTTCGAACATGCATAATTATGGATCCAATCCATAAACATTCACGAACCACTTCATGAAGAGCAATAATCTCTGCATGGTTCGAAGATATAGCGACTAAAGTTTGTTCTGTAGACCTCCAAGATATCACGGTCTTTTCCCATAGTGAACACTTAACCAGTTTGGGAATGACATGTGTATAGGTCAGAGAGATACCCAACATCAGCAAAACCTTCCAAAACACTTATGTCGTTTTGGGATGGGGATAGAGGACGCAGGCCAGTGTCGGCGGCGTTCCTAGTGTGCGATGGGTCATAATCCATCATCTCTCTGTAGGGATAGAACAAGCCCATATCAATCGTACATCTCAAGTACTGAAAGATATTTTTTTTCCACCAATCCAATGGAGTCGCGTTGGAGCATAGCAATACCTAGCTAACAAGTTCACAACATATGAGATGTCCGGTCTTGTGCATTGGGATAAGTACAATAATGCGCCTATTGTACTTAAGTAAGGCACTCTTGCCTCTAGCACATCTTCGTCATCATCCTTTGAACGAAGAGAATCCTTTGAACGAATCAAGACTAAGGACGATCATGGGGGTACTTGAAGGTTTGACCTTGTCAAAATGCCTAAGCATCTAACAACACGATACTCAAGTTCCAAACCGAGGCATAATCGTGTTCTCCCAAAATCCTTCATCTCAAACTTGGATTTCAAGTGTTCAGCGGTTTCCCTTAACTCTTTAAGGGCTTCCAATGAAGATCATGTCCAACATGAACCGCGATAGAATCCGAAACTTGTTATGGAAACGCGTGGGCATATCCCTTCCCAATCAAGTAGTAATTTTAGTGAGCTTTTCAACCTCTTTGTAAACGCGCTCTGTGGACTAGAGCCACTTGACTTGGGTAAATGAAGTTCACCATGAACCTTCATGTATATTCTGTATCTAGATCCCTATAGAGATACGTAGTGACCACATTTGTAAGCTGCACGTATTAAATATGGTAGTTTCATAATACAATTAAAAAAATAAAAATAAAAACATGATTGGCTGGACATACCACCCATGTGGCAACGTCCGCTCTACCTAAAAAAATTTCTTTCAACGAAATAGTAGACGGGAGTACTAAAATAGCTAATAACAGGTTCTACTCCCTAAAAATTTATGGTACACTTTATTGTGTAATAGTTCATATACCATATGTAGATTTTAATTCAAAACTGCGATTTGAAAGGTTCGCTATACAAATAAAACAGAAAACCTGACCCAAGGCCTAAGCAATACTAAACCGCTGCTTCCGTATATTTTCGATTGGAATTGGAACTGAACCGCCGGTTTGAATTGGTACCGCCACCTTGCTTTTCTTTGTTTTGTTTTTATATCTATGGCTATATCCCTGTCGCATCTTAGATTGCATATGCCAAACTAATTCTAGCTAGCTTTGGAACCCGGGTCGTCTATGGATCTGTGCGTTCGGGTTTGGTTCTTTTGTTTATCTATTGTTCATTTGATTTGATTTTAAAAGCCATTGAATCTTGGATCTTGCAACTGGATGTTAACTGATTAATTGAACTTCATCTATGCAATTCTAGCACATCATATTTTAATCTGGTTTTGAGTTTTATATTACTATGAAAAAAATGAATTCCTTTCCTCAGCATTTAGGTTTATTATACTGTGTTCTTATCATAATGTTTATTGTTTTTCTCAACAGGCAATAAGTAACCTGGAGTGGTGAGGAATGGTTCAGACGAATAGGGAGATTGCATTCTCGATGATGTTGGACTGCTGCAGATGCCATGCAGCTGTGGGGCTCTGATTGATTATCCTTGGGCCCATTTGCATGTCAACTTCCTTCCCTAACGAAATAGGTTAGGTAGTGAAAAAGGGCTCCAAGAGTGATGGTGGGATCACTTGGAAATGAATTCGATCTTCTATTACAATTATAGCTGCTTGATCTCTATGTCATCGTGAAATCATCTAAATGTAGTCAGCCTATGGTGTACTGTCTTTTGGTGGTCTTTGAGATAGGGGGTGCATTGTTTCTTTATGTAAAGGTATCGGCGGACTTCTTTCTACTGGCCTTGGAGACAAGTAGGCTTGCTGTAGAACCCGGAATTGAAGCTCTGGAGGATAGTCCCTCATGCAACCGATCCGAGGGCCAGCTCCTGTGCTCCATCTTGAGGTCAAATGCTGACCCAACTGGTATGAATTCATTCCTTTATGTGAATCAATCCTTTGCATAATTCTTTCTTTTGATATTGGCTTTTCATCTTCTTCATGTGCATCTTCATCAAACAAGTTCAGTTTCGAGACCATAAAATCTTCCTCTGTCAAGACTGATTCTTCAGCTGTTTCATAACCATCCTCAGAATCAGAATCAGAGTCTAGAAAATACTCGCGACAAGTTATTGGAGGTTGTTCCTTGAAAACGTCAAACACGTCTTCTTTTTCTGGTATTTCAAGTTTAGCTATCTTTGAGCAGAATCGTTCTGGTAATCTTGACAAAAGAGGAGGATTTTCTGCACAATCAGACTGTTCATTTCTCGAAGTACTCTCTTCCACTGTGCCTTCAGCATTTGTTGTTATAGTATCTTTAGATGAATCTGCTTTTCGTGGGCTGTTTCGGACTCCTATGTTACTGCTCTTTTTGCTTAAAACGCCTCCTTCTTCATCGTCAACTGCAGTTTTCTGGAAATTGAGAAAGAGCCATGCGTTAGTTAATTACTATGTTTTCCCATATCAGTAAAACATCAATATTTCTTTGAGGAATACAGAATCTCATAATATATGAACACTAGAGATAGCCAAAATTTATACTACAGAAATTTCATTTTCTAATATTGCAGCAGACGGAAGTACACTAATCAAAGTTTTCCTGATGTACCTTTACATTAGTGAGATCCACATTGTTTTCCATAAGGAATGACATGAGTTCCTGAAAGTTTTCTTCTGTTGGGAGATAATGCCCACTGTGAGGCCAAACTGACTATTTTTGTGTTAAAACCAAAGATCAAAAAGAAACTTAGTATAATGCTTGAAAAATATTAATAAGAAATAACAGATGCATATGGTTGATAGATTCACTCTTTCATACCTTTAGAATTCCATTTTCAACTACCAATCTTCCAGCAGACAATGTGGCTCCTCCTGCCAAGAAACTTGAATGCTGAAAAGTACCCTTGCTCTTCTGTCCAACATATAAGTTCTTGGACACACTTAGGACAAATATCCACTTTGTTTCTTTGGGGCCTTTTGTTGTATCAAGAAGCACTCCACTCTCCTTGTAAACAAACTTCCCGCCCTCCACTACAACTTCGTAATCCTTCCTTTCTACCTGCAGAATGAAGCAACATGACAATGAAGCAACATCACTAGTCAGTAAACGGGTTCTGTCGAGGGTTTAGGGTTAGAAGATACTCGAGTCCCATCTGGACAACTTTAGAGGCTCACCGGGCCAAGATACTTGATGCATTGTGCTTGAAGCTTTGACCGAGGACATGCTTCATGGGTGATTTCTCTTCCCTCCCCTATATCAAGCCTGCGTTGTTCAAAATTCAAGATGTTTAAATTATGAAATAGGCACTATAATGTTCTTGATTTGAGAAAGTAGAATTTCAAATAGTTGTGTTACTTGTGTATGATGTACCAGATAAGCTTACCAATAAAAGAAGGGCTGTTTACTCTCACAGTGGAGCCATTTGGCATAGTAGAAGTGAAGATTATGTCCATACCGATGTCGGGGATCAATCTGTAACAGGAAGGAATAGATTACAAGGACAGGTTAGTTGTTTGATTTGAAGGTACGTATTATTACACTTCTATATATAAATAGAACTTACTGCCTCAAGCCAATGCTGCAAAGCAAGTTTACGAGCCTTTTTATCCTTAGACAAACCCTTTCCAACCTTCAAAAGATGTGCAACGGATGAATTCAGAAACATCATAGAGCAGTACAGGTCAAAGAAGTAGAATTCACATAGCTCAAGTATAACACTTACCTTGGCAGCTCTGGTTCTTGCTCTTGCCCAGCGAGAAACAGCTGTTTCAGGCTTCTCAATGTCGAAAAATGATATAGAGCTCCTTTTGAGTTCAGCAAAATCTAACACCTTCCACCTAGAAAGTTGAGTTGCCAAAATATAAGTCTAACAGCATAAGAATACGAACAGAAATATCATGTTGAAGTTTAGACATTCCACTCAAACCAATTGGCAATTCCCATGATTTGATTAATTGAGAATAGTCACATGTATAAACTGTTTGCTCTGGTACCATGCATGATTATTTTGTTGTCCAAAAGCTGAAACTTGCAGGATGAATGTTCAATAGTTACATACCATCTCTGCTCCGCAAGAATTGCACAATCTGCAAGCTGTCTTCTTATCCGGAAACTCTTGTACACTTTCTGTAACTTTAATGCAGCCTGGTACCTATGTGTAGTTCCTTTCTCACTGGAGGAGTTACCATTTTGATGTGATGTCTCCAATCGGTCTTTACTATCACTTGTTGCTCTGGCAGACACATTGTTTTCCATATCTTCTGGTGAAGGTGTTTGACAAACCAACTTGGTGTCTAATTCCTTCGCTTTCATGCTAAGCGATTCGTCATATATCATCTTTTCTGAAACCATAAGACTTCTTCTGGTCTTTTGTTTAGGAACAAAGCTATTGAAGCTTAATAGCTACAATGGATTTTTTTTTTTTTTAAAGAGAAATAAAACTGATTTTTTTTTTTAATTGACTACAGTGGATTCTTCTCTTCTTCTTTACTGAGACTAAAAGGTCTCACTGCAAATGGTTGTGATAACGAAATAACCAAGATCTACCGGGTCCCGACACCTGCAAAAATGAAGAGAATGTGGGGAATTGAATACATATAACAAGTCCATCAAACTTTGGATCCATGAAAGGTAGTATATATAGTTCTGTTGGTTCACTGCTATTACTTAGAGCTTAAGCTGTTAACATATGAACCAATAGTTATTTTATTATTCGTAAAACTCCCCCACATGTGGATCACTTGCTCTAATTTCATAATGAAGTGTGTATCTTTATCACATTCCCAAAAGCTTAATCTAGTAGGATCTACATGTCAGTCACTAGTTGTTTTACTTTGTAGTAATACTGGTGAATGGAGGTCTATCATTGAATATATACATGGATACAGATCTATGTCTCCTACAAGAATCTTAACAGGGTTCCTCACAAGTCATTACATGAGATACTGTGCATTGGAAAAGGAGACTATACAATATTTAAATTTGAAAACATGAAAAGGCCAGAACCAGAATATACATCACAGTTAGATATACCAGAAACCTTCATAATTAATGCACAGAACTATACTTCAATGTCTCTATATAGAAAATAATAACGGAGAGAAAAAAAAAAAAAAACATGCAAAGCAACACATCTTCATAAACACTAGATCAATTTGCATTACATTACTCCCACTTTAAAATTCGAACAACAAACTGAGAATGACTGACAAGGAAGAGTTTTATACATTCATCATCAAATGTGTCATAACAGGCAAAAATAACAACACAGTTATGAAAATAGGAGAAAAAAGAATCGAAAAAGGACATCAACAAGTCTTACCTTGATCGGAGACAAACACGAATCCAGAGATGGAATTTGGTTTAAGACAGGCTTGAGGAAATTAGAAGAGCTAAAGAAAGGTAGAGAGACGGAGAATGAAATGGCTAAATGGGGGTTGGCAGAAAATGATGGAAGAGAGAGACCTCTAATTTTGTTGAGGTTCAATGGTTACATAGTGGCTAGCAATTCTCTTTATTTGCCTCAAAGGTTTACTTTGCTATTCCTGCAACATTTATATATAGAAGCTAGAGAGAGAAGTTGAGAGAGAGAGAAAGAGAGGGAGGGAGGGGAGAGTAAGTTAGAGTTGGATTACATAGTCTCCAAACACGTGTTATTTGACCACAAGAGAAACTACGTCAATTTTTAAGGTGAAGGTTTTGTGTTTGAAAATTTTGTTATGAGTTTGAACAATCCAATGATACGATCATTGACTAGCTAGGTCCATAACTATTCCAGTTGTATGTATGTATAACCTAACCAATTATCGTTTCAATTTTCAATTTAATGTTTTCTTCTTTAGGTGAGTGAGGATGCTAACTTCCATTATCATCCTGTCAAAACATTTCCACATTAAGATAACTAAAAAGCGAAGTTAATCGTTTTATAATTAATAACTGGGAAATTTCTAATCTGCATTTCTACCCCAATTTAAATAAAGGCTTTGACGTTGCTCTGTTAGAGAAATAATTAATTTAGGTTTTTCTCCCGTATCAGGTTTTATATACTCATCGTTTCTAATGGAAATCACTTTTTGCTTTGTGAGATCTGCCGTTTTGCTTTCTCTCTATCTCCTCTGTTTTCATAACAACTTGGATGTTTTTTTTTTTTTTTTACCAAACTCTGCATTGTCTCATAAACTCACTTTTCTCATGATTCTCTTGTAGAATAATCAATATGTTCTTATTGTCGGATTATTAAGAAAATATACGTTCCGTAGCTATACCTAAGCTCATTCAGATTCGATACCCCCTTCCTTCACCTTATATCGTTCTAAAACTTGCTAGGCATTTAGGCAAATGATGCGCATTCGTTGCAAGATTTTTCGATTGTGGTTGAGACATATACTTGTACATTTCTCACATTACAATAAGTGAGGCATCCACGATTGATAAAAGCACTTTGAAGTGCTAGGCCTTTCGAATTCAAGAGGGATTGGCTTTGAAGTGGGGGCAATATACAAGAAATTAAATCATACATAAATGATAGAAGCCTCGAACGTTCAGAAAATATCCACAACCGGCTTTTCAATGTGAGAAAGCTTTGAGTGTGCATCAAATGGTGGAAGCTTTGGCTAGAATCGTTAGGCTTGAAGCTTACAATTAAGCTTGTGTAGGAGCGTGATTTGTCTCCTTCGAGTCTAGAATCCAACTCCTTGCAACTCATCCAAGCTTTTCACTCTCTATAAGACTAGTCAATTCAGCTTCACTCTAACAATGAGGGTGTGATTTCAATATTTACCCAACTCTTTAGATAATATTTTTACTTATTTGTTTCGAGAAGATAATGAAACTGCTCAGAAACAGCGCATAACTCATAAAAAAGTTTAAAACAATTAATTTCCCACCAATAAATCTCAATAAATTTCGATTGTCACACCCTCCCTCCCTCAAATTTCGAATGGTCACCGCCCTCTTCATTGTTCGTGTACCCTCTCAAAAGTACCATTCGATTAAATAGTACTTTCCATTTTCTCTTTGCCGCGTACACTTTGTACTTTGTACTCAGCTTACTGCAAACCCCACGCGCTCGTAACCGCGCGCTTCCCGACTTGGCTCTCTAGAGTCTTCTTACTGGATCGTGCCTCATACGCGCTGTGACAAGAACTGTCACTAATGCTGTTTCCGGAGAATCCGTACAGCTAAGTACCATGACCGTACGGCGCGGTTGAATGAATGAGATCTTAACAGCTGTACATGGATTTCTGCAAAAGTGCTTTTGGCTCCGACAGAATCTAAATGAGCCAGACGACATGTTTTTAGGTCCGACGCGTTTGTCTAATTAATTTATTAGTTATAATATTAACCAAAGCACCGACATAAGAATATGGAACGACTTTGAAAATTTTCGAAGGCATATGGAATGGATCGATCATCGATGGAAGATTGAAAGTGAGATCTCCTCATAGTCACTAAGACACCTGATGCATTTTTCCCAAATTGTTTTCCCTTTTTGTGGTAACAGATTCAAGAGGGAAGGGAAATTAGAACCTTTGCATTGATGTTTGGGTGATGAGAGTGGAGTTGAATGCCCTATCAACAAAATGGCCATTTATTGCCGTTCACCCAAAAGAAACGAGCATTCCATTATTTGACCGAAATTTTTAGATCAGGCTGCCGAACGCACAATTCTTTAATAAATATTGGTACAATTCTCTAATAGAAATGGTTCAGACATAAGAAATTAAGAATCAAAATAATCTTACAACTTCCTTGACTTCTTAACCAGAATCATTCTTAGGGTGGTTCTATTCAAACCTCCACATTTACTATATAGAGACCTCTATTTCATAATTTTTTCATTAAACTTCTAGTTTTGCCGTTTTCTTTTATATACATTTTTTCGGGTCTATACATCTATCCTTCTTCAACCTTTCCACCACTTACCTACAGCTCTGACCACATCTCTACAACCGAGGTCGTCAGATCTGACCCTTAAATTTTTCCCTTCCCACCTTGCTTGTACATAGTAGACGAGGGCTTAAAAATCCCAAACAAATATTCATGATTGAATCTTGACCTAACCATCAAATAACTTCATGTTACCAGAAGAAATTTTTTGAGGCAAGACTGTAAGCGAACTTTTCAGTTTTGTTAACAGTTTACAATTAAAGTGAAAACCAAGAGGTAATCAATACCAATTAACAATGATGAATACTCAATTCTTGAATTCCACCTTCAAAGAGAGACGCCCAAAAAAAAAAAAAAACAAAACAATGATTATGGACAAATCATTGAATAGATATGATTCAAAAAAGCCGACGCAAAGTTCAATACCCCGAACTAGAAACCCACAACCCCATAAAGTCTTTCAATGAAGCAACGATGATCATGTAAAATTTGAAAAGGATATATTTTCTTTTTACGAAAATTAAAGGAGACCTAAATAGCGAATAGCCGAATATGAAGGTATGAATAGAACCACTATTTAAGACATAAAAAACACAAAAATCCATAATAATATTTAATCTTCTTAACCAAATGACATAGAATTCTATTATCTAACATTTAGCACAATGAACAAAACAAAAATCTAGCCTGCTCCGAAATTAAAGACTAAAAATAATGCTGAAAATTGAAAAAAATAAAGTTTTTAATGGAACCAAATACCGCTTTGTAGGGTACATATCATCTCTCATCCACTGCCAACTAAAGAGACTGACCCTATCAACTGAAACCTCACTATTCCATTACCTTTGTCTCAACATTTCAGGACTCACAATGTTCAGAACAATTTCTAATTGGAACACCAATATCTTTGCTCGACTTCGGCACTCCTAAGTTTTCCAAGTTTGCGTTTCGTTCTAATGGGATTATAGTACAAGGAGTGAGCAACTTTAATGGAGTTACTAACCTCAAGCCACCCTGGATACTTGTCAAGATCATCGAAGACATAAGAAAGATGGCAGCACAGTTTAACTCAATCTCCTTCAAGCATATTCTAAGAGAAGCAAACTTAGTGGCTGATGCAATAGCTACTCTAGACCATGATACTTCTGCTGTTGTAAATTGGACCAATAGAGTCCCTGCTGAAGCTTCTTC
Organism: Rosa rugosa; assembly: GCF_958449725.1. NCBI lineage: Eukaryota > Viridiplantae > Streptophyta > Magnoliopsida > Rosales > Rosaceae > Rosa > Rosa rugosa. The sequence goes on along the minus strand of NC_084826.1, from coordinate 20,277,179 downwards.
TGCTTTGTTGTTTGATATTATAAACTCTGGTTGCCCCAGAAGTTTTAATCTTTAATAGTTATTTTCCCTTTCAAAAAAAAACTTCGATGGATTTACTGTTTAGTAAGTCAGATACTAAAGGTCTAAAATTGTTCAATGCATAGAGCTAAATTTTGACACTGACATTGACACCGACATAGACATACCAACGAAATCACACACTATCGAGGATCCTACAACCAACATCAGTTCAAAAGTAAACTACTGCCCGGAATTTCCTCGTGGCCCAGAGTGATTGTCAACCACCCTGAATCAGAATTACACACCTGAACTCTAACATAAACTCAGGTGGATTTTGATCTGAGTTGTGAAATCTTCAACCTAAGCTCAGGAGACTTGAACTCAACTTCATACAAAGTTCAGACATCAAAATAAAATAACAAACTGTTTGGAAACTTTATCCTCCAATTCAAAACAATATAAGCTTACCTCGGATGAGAATTTCATACAAGAATTATTACATATTGGATGTCACATCCAACAGTTTCATGGCAATATTTACACTTTGTTGACAAGATAGAATTTCTTTCTTGCTCCCTATCTCTATACAACTCTATCTCTCTCTCCTCCATCTCGCTCCATTTCTCATAAGATTCAGAAAATACAAACTAAAGTTCTAGATGAAAGGAAAAATGATATACTCTGCATAAAAGAGATTCCATATGAACCTATAGTAGTTGGCAATGGCTTCCTGCAGAATGCAGTAGAACTTAGTATCAGACAATACTCTCTGTCAGTGTTAGTGGAATCTAAATATCATCTCAGCGTATCCGATTTCAATTAAAACTAGTTGATTAACAAACACTAAGATCTATTCATGCAACAAAAGAATTTGTGATTACCTTAGTGTAACTTGCTTGCTCGAGCACCCAGGTCTGAAAGAATACAAGACATAATTCTATGTAAGCGTTTAACAATAGATGTCTTTATTTTTCTGCGTGAAAGATGTCTAACATGAACCATTCAGATCCAATCAAATGTGCAATAGAGAATCAAAGTAACACAAGGAAATAAACTTGTCAGAAATCCTAGGCATAAATGAAAGAATATTATGTTGATACTCTAGAAGCTTTGCATGCAGGGGCGTAGATACAAGCATTCAAGAAACAAGGAGATTCCAAATGAGAAAAAATTAAAAAACATATAAATATGAGTAGGTATATAAAGCATTCAAGTTTCATGCCACAATCAAAAGAACTATGAAATTATGAATTCAAGAAACCAACCTGAAAAATCAAACTCAATGCCAATATTGTATGGGTAGGTATCATTAAGCTGCGCCTGAATGCCTGTAAACAAGCAACCGAAGGACTTGAATATTTAGGGTCATAGTTATATATATTAAAAACTTGACAAACACAATTACCCAAAGCCATTCACTATATGACAGATGTCTAGACACAGACTACACAAGCATCTAATGGTAAACTTCAAAGAGATAAATGCTCACCTCTGGCATGAAACTTGCTGCCAATATAGAACCGACATAATTTACCAGCAGTAGCCCAGAACCAAGGAAGGCAATTTTTCTAACTCCAAGTTTTGTTGCAAAGGTTGATATCTGAAACCTGTGATGAATGTTAAATCAAATGAATACCGGATGGCAGCTGGAACGTTCGGTTTCAAACAATAAAATTGTTGCATCCAGATATAGAAAATTCATAATGGTAAAGCTTTTCTGAAAAGTCATATGAAACAAGCATATTAAAAAAAAAATGAGGATTACAGTAAGTGACATCAACCACCAATGCCTCTGAACAACTTATACCTACTCTGGGGTTGTTGATTCATGTGAAAACAAATAAATAAAACGAAAGAGTGCCATTCAAATTAACAGCCAGAAAAGTGGAACTTTTAACAACTCTCAACAGGAAAGTATTAAATGAGATATGAGCAGCCACAATGTAAGGAGGTGTTGAAACTTACTTGCGGTCCCCCTCTACATCTGGAAGATCTTTCGTTATGGCAATCACCAGAGCAAACAATGTTACGAAGGTAGTGATAAAAGCGACAGGGGAGCTGCAGGTAGGATTTGAAGTCCAGCATTATCTCTAAGTTATGAATATGTACACACAGATAAAGTATGAGAAGAATGTCACTCAATAGGGAAGTGGACAGACCAACGAGCACTGGTCCTAATTCAAGATTGAAAAATAGTAATGCTCATTTCTACATGCCAGAAAGGTCTCATTATTGTTCATTTTCAAAGTCCATATTCATGTGTAATTAGCTTAATTAGTCAATCCATCTAATAGTAGAGGCATACTGATTCCATTTGAATTATTAAAATGACGGTAGCCTTTCTTGGCTACTTACATAATTACATGGCAATGGTGTGGAATTTGCTAATTTAACTATTATTTCCCATTATATTTTTAGGAGGATTACTAAATATGATTAAGAACTGATATTCCACTAGGAATTGCCAAGTTCGAGTTACAAAACTACCTAGCTTGACAACAGAGGGTCACCATGTCTTTACTACCATTGGTTATATGCCATGCTATGGTTTCATCTGAAACAACATGTTAAAGCAAAATAGAACAATTGGTACACACCTCCACTCAAATTGAAGTCCGAGGGCAGCTCTAGTGGCATAATATACACCAAAATTAAGAAGGAAACCCCTTACCTGCAGTGGGCATCATGTTAATTCTTTGTGACATCATTACTCTATGGGAGAAATATATGAAAACTATGTTTCAAAATAAATGAATTCACATATCATGCAAAACAGAACGATCCATGTTTCTACATCACCAAGAAAATAGAACGATCCATGTTTCTACATCACCAAGGCACCATCACAGAGGTCTATCCTTTTAAAATTCATTTACTTACATGGCTTTCTGTTTGTAATTTGTTCAATTCAGACACATCGCTCTGTGGACATTATATTAGAGAAGACTATACTATCCGGTGATTTATTCAACTATGAACAGTATTATACTGCTTAACATGTGAAGCTTCAACTATAGGGAAATTCTCTTTCAATTGGCCGTCTAACTAAGGCAGATTACAATGTGCCAAAGGAGTTTAATGATCAATCAGTTTGGAGTCTAACACAACTGCCTGTCTCCCGACAAAGATGACGCCTAGGCTTCCCGTATACATTACAAAAACAGGATACTAACATTACCCTTTTTCCAACTTCACATGGCCTCTAACATAAACTTCTTCTTTTTCTGTCACTTCTTAGGAGGTCAACTTAAAATATAACCCAACAGTACCAAATTCATCTTAGTTTTTTTTTTTTTTTAAATTTTTTTTAATAACTTCAGATGCCCTTATCTATTACCAGTACTTTCTTCGATCTGATAATTATAATTTTCTTAACATTATCTGCTTCATCTTATAATTGGAGTTCTTTAGATGGCAATCACGTGTTCCATAATCACATTCAATATGAAGCCATTGTGAGTGGTTTGAAACTTCAGAATAGAGACAAGAACATCAAGAAAAAACAACCATACAATTTTATTGAAAGAAGTGGAGAACAGGAGCAATACCGTGGCAATTATAAGGAATGCCGCAACAGGAAATCTCTTCATTCTAAATGGAGGAACAGAATAGATGGTGCCAAGGAAAAGACCAAGACTGTAAAGAGAAGTAATGAATGGCCCAAAGTTGAATCCAACAATCAACAGGCCAGCAACTGCAAAGAATATAACCAAGAGCCATGCTGATTTTACAGAGAGATCTCCTGCTGCTATGGGTAAATAAGGTTTGTTTACCCTGCAAACAAAATAGGACAGGCAGTCTAAGTCCAAAGTACTCAACATATAAGAATTTCCATGGGAAATCTGTCAATACGAAAATAAATTATACATGAAGATTTACCAAAGAATCAAGAATTTATCTAGCTCTATATTGTTCCTTTTCTTAAAGACTACAGAACAGTTTTTATCAAGAGTATCTACATCAATGAGTGATATGCATCAACTACGACTATTCAAGGCATCAACAACATCTAATAGGAGGAAAGTTGTTGTCCTTAATCTTAGGCCACAAGAAATGTGTATAAACCCTGATGTTGTGCTACGCAACCAATAACTTTTAGCCTAAGGCAGTTGCACAGTCCTTTACTAAGAATTTACTTAAAGTTTGTCTAAGTAACAGAAAGGCTTGTATTAATATTTTTCACCATACTTGTCAATTTTGATATCATATATCTGATTGATGCCAACAATATAGCCATTCCCACATAGTAGAGCAAAAAGACCAGAGAATGCCTTAAACAGCAAAGTCCACTTTATCAAATGGGAGTTCTCAATCAACGCCCTTGTCACCAAAGCACTGCAGAGAAAACCAAAAACAAATTCGGTCAACTTCAACTGGAGTACTGGACCAAGTCACAACCACAAACAAACTGGCAATGTCAATCAGTCTCGAACATGGTAATTACTCACGTTGACCCAAGAGCTGTTCCTCGTATGGTATGGGGCCTCAGGAATCTCCAACAAGCATCTTTAAAACCCGAAACTTTGGCAAGCACCGGATCAGACCCAGCAGCTTCAGCTTGACTGCAGGCCTGGCAGCATTCACTTTTAACTTTAATGGCATAAACAAAAGCTCGAGTCTCGTTGGCATAAAAAAAAAAATGTCTGCAGTTTTGTAATACATAATTAACAATCCGAATTGGGTTCAAGAACAAGAAATGGAGCATACCCAGATGGAATTTGGCCTCCTGTGGAAGTTGAGGGATGATGTAGAGCATGTGTAGAGGCGAAATGAGTTGGAGTTGTGAGTGCATTGTGAGAGAGAAGAAAGGGAGTGGGATTTGGAAGTAGTAGTGACAATTGAAGAAGGGAAAGAAGAGGGTTTGGTGGTGGTGCAATGAGAGACTCGAATCCGAAGCGGAGAGGAGGAGGAGGGGGAAGGAGCGAGTGAGAGCTCCATTCTAATGCTAATAGCCTAATACGACACACTCACTCAGTTTGCGCCGAGAAACTTGGATAGGCTTTTTCCAAACTCGGACACAAAAACGCTAAGCAGCCGCAGGACGGTGTCGTTTTGAAGGAAACGGAAAAAAAAAAAAAAAAAGAGACAGATGGAGATGCGGGGTATCGAACCCCGTACCTCTCGCATGCAAAGCGAGCGCTCTACCATGTGAGCTACATCCCCCATCTGAAAAATAATTTTATTTAGCAGGGTCAATTAGAAGAACGGAATAGAAGCCACACAGTTAATAGTTGCCAGTTACCACTATGAGTCTGAGCTGTAGAGTTACTAAATTACAATTGAGCAATATGTAAGCATATGAGATAAAATATGCTGAGCTAAAAACATATCCTAAGCTCATCAACTTAGCACCAAAGTCTATTAAGAGTAGACCAATAAAAATAATTATGGGCGAAAGACGGGCTACGAAAACAGATAGGGGTGAACGAGGTCACCTGGAACTCCGGAAGTTAATAAGAGTTTCAGCAGAGCAGGGACGGCTCTCACATTGGCGCAATCCAGAGGTGGTGATTTGAAAGAGAAGACGCATTTTGATAGAGAGGGGGGGTTTTGGGTTTTAGATTAAGTTACACCTTTACGGCTTTACCCTTCAGCTTTTTCACATCAGCCTTACTTGCTTTTGCCTTGGTCATGAGTTCCTTACATATGTATAGCACAATAAAACAAGTTCAAATGGTTATCAGTTACTAGTCATTATTATATGAACTTCGTGTTGAATATCTTGTACGTGTAGTGTGACAGATTCTGAATTTTAACTTCTTTGGTGTCAAGATAGAGGAGTAGTCTGGTTTTGGACATCAATGGCGCCGGAGCGTTCCGCTGCTAGCTTCTGGACTCAGTCCAATGCCTTGCTCAGAAAGAGCTTAACATATCAGGTCTTTCTTTGCTTTTAGCCTTTTGTTCAATTGCGCTAGCATTAGAAGATTGTGCTTGTCCACTAGTCTTAAATTTCTTTAGAGCAATTCGTCGAACACTTTGTCTTAAACTCTTTGCACATCTCTTGCTCCTTCGCTTTAAATGGCTAAACATGAAATTGAGAGGAGCAATTTCCTTCACTGTTCAATGATCTAAATCTGTTGCTTCATTATCTTGATGATATATGATCATATGTGTGTGCTCATTTTGCAAAAAAGAAACATCCGCTCCAATATCATGCTGGTTTTAATACCCTTTTTCTTCATCCACATTTTGGCTGCCCTCCAAAGTCTGCAGAAGAATGTGAACAAACAGTTATCAAAACCCGATTGTGGATCTTCATGTCAATTTGACCTAACTTTATCGTGTCCCATACCTCAGCCTCAAGAATGGGCTCCATTGTTGCAGTTACCATCTCGATATTACCGTGCAGTAAGAAGTAACTTTCTTCCATCTGACTTGTCGGATGAGTCATGTCGGAGTAGGCATGACAAAAGAGGCTACTCCTCCTGCCCCGTAACACTACTTCTTACTGGGAATAATCAGTTTTTAGGAGAAAGTATGTACCAAAATAATTACATGTTTTAATTGATTATTTTGTGTTTGGTTGTTAATTGCCTCATTAGTGGTTTTTTGATGTGCATTTGTTATACAGCTTTGGCTGGAAATATATTGTTGAATTCTCCCCCACCGAAATCCGCTGGTGATGGCATGGAATATATAGCACATAATGTCATGGTGATTATTTGCCACTATATAGCGCATAATGTCGTGATTCTTGACATTCTTACTTCCTCACATGCCACACCACATTTTGAGTTTCAGGGATCTCAGAACGAAAGCCTGAAACAATTGTTGAGAATGTGTATAAATATAACTCTCACATTGGAAAAAATATAACTTTACTTATGAGTTTATAAGGGTTTTGGTAACTTTGTTTGTGGGTTTATAAGGGTTTTGTTAACTTTGCTTGTCGGTTTATAAGAGTTTGGGTCACTCCATCCATTGCCAATTAGTTTTGGCTGTGAACCCCATATTACTTTATCATGGTATCAGAGTGGGTTACCCACGTGTTTGGTTTCAGCGATGGCCACACGTGCTCACTGTCACCCAATATAACTTGTCCACATGTATGGCTTGAGAAATCGCCACACGTGCGGGGGCATGTTGAGAATGTGTATAAATATAACTCTCACATTGGAAAAATATAACTTTGCTTATGAGTTTATAAGGGTTTGGTAACTTTGCTTATGGGTTTATAAGGGTTTGGCCCACTCCATCCATTGCCAATTAATTTTGGATGTGAACCCCAGATTACTTTATCAACATTCAGTACACTACAAATTTTTTAACAAGAGCAATATTTAAGCCTGAAATTGAAAAAATATTACATGCATCTGTCTATATCTCACACAAAGACCAAATTGACTACCCTGTGACACTGCTTAATTATGTAGCTAGTAAAAAAAATCCAGTCTTTTTCATAAATAAAGTTTAAACAAAATAAGCACATAATTCTAATTCTGTGATACCTTTGTCGCCGGGATTGGCCTTCCGGGATTATTAGCCATGATGGCATCGACAACGCTCCGAATCCTAGGGCTCTGATCTCCGCTCCACACGAAATCATAGCACGGCGTTTTGATAGAGAACTTGTCCTCGTAGGGAGGGATCGGCTGCGAAACCAACGGCTGAGGATCGGTGACGCTCCGGTACGCAGTGGAAGACTGAGTCTGAGCGTCGTAGGCCTTCTAAAAGCAGAAGATGAGGAAGATGAAGAATAAGGGAGATAGGAGCTGGAGAAAGGTGGCGGTCTTGTTGCGCCATGCGAGGAGGAGGTTCATGTTGAACAGAGCCTTGAATTGTTGCAGCAGTAGTGGAAAACCGGTCAGTGAACTCATGAGTGTTTCGGAATTTGAGAAACAAGAATTTGGTGTTTTTGTGAGTCAGTGAGGGATGGACTTATGAAGAAGAAGGTCTTTTTACGTACACTCCTCTGTTTTTACAAGAAGGTGCGGTTTTGAGCACTTGGTTTCCGGGGAGTGTGAAATTACTAAATTGAATCTGGGTTTGTTTGTGTGTGACGTTTGAGCGATGGATTGACGAACTTGCCCTTTTCGTAATATTGGTAATTCTTTCCTTTTGAAAAAAAACATGCTTTTGCTTAATTTGGTGGTGAATAATTAAAGCGGATTTGTGAAAATAAGAATGCATTTATGAATGTACTTCAATATTAGGAAGTTTAAATTGAATTAAATTTGTTATTTAAAGGAAGAATACTAAAGAATTTGTTGAACATGACTCATCGTGACCGTAATGAGGCCTTAATTAGACCTTTTTGAACTTTATCTAATTGGAGAGATTAGGGTGCTTTAATCAAAATGTTATTTGAACGCAATATTAAATAAACAGGTGATTCTCGAGTCAAACTCAAATCAGGATCTTTTGATTGAAAAATAAAGACTTAATGGTTGTTGCATAATAAGATTGACCATTTTTCTAGATATGGTCATGGACAATTTCCAACCAATTTTGGAACTTTGGTACAAGAAAATGAAGATGAAAAGGAAATGAACAAAAATTTAAAGCTTTATTTGACCAGGAAACCAAATAAAATCATATAATATACTTATCATAAAAGACAACACTAATACCGGGTACAAATATTAATTAATTAATTATACATCTTCTTGTGAAAGCAGATCTCAAAGCACTTACGCACGTCGTCTTGAACATTAACGCGATGTGGTCGTTCATCTACATACATATAAAAGACATTGCAATATTGTTAATTAATCTTTATTCAAATACATAAAAAAAAATGAAATGACGTAGTAAAAGAATCAAAAGGAAGGAATTAAGAGCATCGAAATGTGGTGGATATCCCATACCAGGCTTAGCGGCGATGAATTTGGCAACAATGGAGGTGGCACAATAACGAGTGCAACCATCAACGACCTTAGTAGTGGGGACAACGGGTGTCTCCGAAAGCTGAGTGGCCCGAGTGCAATGAGAAACATAGCCGGTGAAGCAAGAAGGGTACAATATAGGAGGGGCAACAAGAGGAGGAAGAATGCTTTTGGAGGGTGAACATGCATTAACACATTCTTTACTACATTGCATGATACCACTCTGTAGTTTTGGTCGTCGGTAGGAGTTTTGTTGTGAGGCGGAGGGTGAGGGGGAGCTGCTAGGAATCGGAGGAGACGTCATAGGAGAGGGAGAGGAAGCCGAGGGAGAAATGATAAGTGGAGCTAGAAGGAGGGGGAGATTTTGGGAATGAGGTTGTGGGAATATCATCGTTAAACTGAAACTGGTTATTGACATTATTCTGAAACTCATCATCGAATACTGGATATTCAAGCCCGTATGGATATTCTTTAGCCAGAGCAAGAACAAGCATGCTCATCAAAACCAAAACCCTAGAATCCATGGCTCTCATCTTTCAATTCTTTGACTTTTCAGCTAGCTTTATTGTTAACCAACAATTTATAGTAGAGGGTGAAGACCCCCTTTTCTAATCTATTTATCGGAATGATTTGTACATAATATGAGTTAGGAGTAATAGAGCACAAATTACGTCCCTTGATTTGTTAACTTCAGTCAGATTATAAGGGAAATTATAGAATCAGTGCTAGTTGATTGATAATTTGGATAAACTTTGCGTGCAAGATAGTGGAGTACTTACTTTTCGCCTTAATATTGCCCTTATTTTAGGCATTTTTATTTTGTTTGTCTGCTAAAATAATGGTTTCAGTGTTTATTACATGAGGAAATTGAAATTAAGTTTCTCCCTGAATTCAGGGAAAAGATATATCCTAGATTAATGGTCTAAAGCCATATATTTCAATAAATCTAGGGTTGTTCGATTATGTGATTGACTATGTGTAAAGCGATGGGGACTTAACGTTAGTTTCTTTTGTAGTATAGAATAAACTGACCATCTGAGTAAGACTGTAATGACACATTCACAGAATCACATCAATGTTAAAGAGATTTCTAGTTTATTCAAAAAAAAAAAAAAAAAGAAGAAGAGATATTTCTAGTTGTGCTAACATAACTAAGAAACTACATGATCTAATTAAGTTCTTTTTTTTTTGAGTAAAAGAGGTCATCCCATTATATGATTCAGCAAGCAGTACAAAAACGATCCACCCCTGTGGGGTCGACAAAAAGAACCGTTTCTTAGAAACTACTACAAAGCCCCCCTAACAAAAGAGCAATTAAACAAACTAGTAATCTCCTAGCACACCCACCTTTTAGGATTAAGCCCAAAACAAAGAAAAGTAGAGCCTCGAAGAAGATTAAATGGACAACGAGGTCTCTCTTTTCTTTGCGATCTCTCCCGCTCAATGCAAGAAAACAATAGGCCCATCATTCACAAACGAATGAAGGCCCAAAGCTACATTAAAACGTAAGGATAAAATAACTGCATGGGTCCAAAAAACCCTAGCAGCCCAATCATAACACCTAGGGCAAAACCTATATGAAAAAGCAAGCAAGCCGCCGCCACCATACATGCCAGCTTCTGTCCCACCTCCACCGCCGTCGAAAACACCGCCGGTGGCCCACAGATCAAGCCCAGTGTCAACAACCCGAGACAAATTACCGCCTCCACCATCGAAGCCCAGATGCTTTGCCCTCAAGAACCAAAGACAACCAGCTGCCCCAGGCACCTCCATCACCTCCAAGATGTCTCCTATCGGATCTGAATCCAGATCAACTTGATCCCAGCCGTCAATGAATTCCCAGCCGACCTCGCCCGAAACGAAAGGTCCAGCGTCGCTTAGTATCAATGGAACAACTCGCGTCTTCGCAGCCAAACTGACCGCCATCATGGGACACCGTCGAAGCCAGTCGCCGCTGCCGCCAAGTAGGGGAGAAGAAAGAGGAGCGCCGCCACCCTTCCACCTCCAAAGGACCGAGCCACTATGCAGTCCGGAAACCTCTCCACCGAGAGTCAAGCAATTTGCAGCACCATTGCCGCCAAGCAAGGCCGGCTGCGGCCTGAGAGTTTCTCTCGAGAGAGAAAGAGAGAGCATTTATCTAATTAAGTTCTTGAAATATGGTGTCACGTGAAATTATAAGTTTCAGGGGCAATTTGTGAAAACCGAAAACATAGGTATAGAATTGTGATCTAAGGGTAGCTAGTAATCTAATTTTTGTTAGAAGAGATTGGATTAATTGAAACCCTGGAGCTGGAATGATATAATCTCTTATTTCAATTTACAACGATATATTAGTACACATTCACTCTTTTGGATTCAGGACGGGATGGCAAAATCTGTTATAGGATACAAAACTGGGACCAATATCAACCAATTATGGATACAATAACCTTATATATGTGGTTAGAAACTCGGTTCAACCTCTTCATCTTCTGATTTTAGTTAGGTTATTTTGATAGGATGAAGATGAAGTTTCTTCAGCTGTCAATACATGTATCTAGCTAATAACCACCTCCTTCCTCCACGAATAAAAATCCATCTTTAATTATTACGAATAAAAATAATAATAAACAAGCAAAAGGTATATAAGGGAAAAAATATTTTAGCCTTAAACAAAAAAAGGAAATTTGTATTAATTGCTTGATTCTCTTAGTAGATATTATTCCCTCTGAAACTAAGCAATAACAACTTTAACGCGTAAAGGGTAGTTTGGGTAGTTCAAACACTCAGCAATTACAGTCATTTACCAGCGCATTAGAAACGGTAGAAGCAAGAATTCACAATAGCAGTATAGCACAGAAGACGAGGAGCACACATTTAAGTGATTTGGATACAGTATATATATAAGGGGCCGTGACCACTTACCCATTTTCAGCTTAAAAATTGCTCACTTACTCCACTAAGAGTTTTTAACCCCATTTACCCAATCTAACATCCATTGACAGTTTTGCCTCTATTTTAATTAATAAATTACATCTCAACTCTCATACTCTCTCTTCGATCTATTTTCTCTCTCCTCCCCCTCACCGATCTCTCTCTCTCTCTCTCTCTCTCTCTCTCTCTCTCCATGTCTGCAGATCAAAAATTTCCGGTTCAGGTTTGAATTTGGGTTCGGTTTGTCAGGCCTCCATCATCAAGCCACCGCGCCCACCACTCCACCGTCGATGTCGGGCCTCCACTGCCGCCGCTCTGTCCCCACCGTCGGACCACCAGAGGATGACGCCATCCAACTCCACGATCCCAACCCCTATGGGTTTCGCCGGTTTTGTTCATCAGATGTCCGGGAAGCTCCGAAGCTCCACGCCGGAATCGGGTCTCGGCTTCGCTAGCAGGGCTCGGACGACGTCGTTCTGTTTTTTTTTTTTTGGTAAATTTGGTAGAAGGCTTATAAGGAAAGAAGAAAGAAGAATGAAAAAAAAAAGTTTTATTTAGTAGTTATACATGTCTATTGTGGGGCAATAATAAGATTATTGGGAGGCAATAATATGAGTATTGGGGGGCAATAATATGCATATAATTGATCAATTGTGCCTGTAGTGTATTCATTTTGGTTTTGGGAGTTTATGCAATTCACTGGAGGGCAATAATATAATTATTGGGAGGCAATAATATGCGTATTGGGGGGCAATAATATGATTACTGGGGGGCAATAATATGGTTACTGGGTATTATTTGGGGGCAATAAATTCAGACGCCGGAATCCGGTCACCAGTCCGGTAGCCGGATTCTGGAGTTCGGTCACCGGTCGCCGGAGTCGGGTCACTAGTCGCCGGAGTCCGCCACCGGAGTCAAGCAAAGTCTCCAATGACTTATTTCTCTAAGTGACAAAAAAGGAGAGGGCAAAATTATCCCAAAAATAAATAAAAATGAATTAAAAAATACTTAATTGGGTATTAGGGAAATAATTTCTTAGAGTGTTTGGGTAAGAGCAACTCCAACAGCTTCTCTATAATTTTTGTATTATAGGGAAACAAAAGTCAAAGCTTTAAACAATTTTTCTTCTTCAACTCCAACAGATTCTCTAGTTTACAGCAATCTCTAAAATCTCCAAATTCTTCCTTAAAATTTTAGAGATTGCTGTAAATTTAGGAAATTTTGTTTTCTCTCTCCTCACTTTCCCTAAAATGGAGAAAGTTATAGGGAATCTGTTGGAGCAAAAGAGGCTCATTTTTCCCTAAAATAGAGAAAAACTAAAATATGGGGAAGCTGTTGGAGTTGCTCTAAGTGGGTAATCTCTTAGAGTGTTTGGGTAAGTGGACAATTTTTAAGCTAAAATTGGGTAAATGATCATTTCCCCTGTATATAACTCATTCATACGTTCTTCAAATTATTTCAGGTAGCAGTTTGATTTATTGTCTTTGTTCTTACCATTCTTTTCGGATTATTTACTTACTACTCTCATAAACAAACAAAACCCAATTACACAATGTCAACAACCGTCTCTTGGAGCCACCGAGCAGTGTTGGGCCGTGATTTTACCTTTACCAGTCAGTGGTATCATAGCACATCCGTTCGGTATTTTAGGAGAAACATTTTATTCATCTATTCGTTTGCAAGGCTTGAAGGTTTCAGATTATAGGATGAAGTCTCTCTCCCCTTTAATTTGACAAACAGAATGAGCTAAACATAAAAATTCTAAGTTGTCACCTGTCTTCTCTTAATTCCAAACATAGTTTGATAACATACTAGAAGCAAAGAAAAAGAACAAAAGAAACAAAGCCTAGATCATGTCTTCACGAAACAAAACAGTACACATCCGAAATTGGAGCTAGCATACGGTCATTACAAAAAGATAAACAAAACCAATTTTGTCCTTTGATACATAACACCCACTTTGCTTTTAGATTATAGTCTTCGGTACCAGAAGCTTCCACAACACCTTAACGATTGGCCTTGGCAACCCTTTCAATCTCATCCTTCTTCTTGATAGCATAACTACGCCCAAAAACAGAACCATAAGTTAGAAACAAAGCAATGAACCAAAGAAAAGCTATAACATAAGAAAGCAAGCCATCTGCACCTGTTAGAGGAACCTTTGGCAGCATTAATAAGCTCATCGGCCAAGCATTCAGCAATGGTTTTGATGTTCCTGAAAGCAGACTCACGAGCACCAGTTGTGATGAGATAGATAGCCTGGTTCACCCGTCTCAGAGGTGAGATATCCACAGCCTGACGCCTAACAACTCCGGCAGACCCAATACGAGTAGCATCTTCACGTGGACCACTGATTGTAACATAAACAAAACACACACAAGAAATATTAGAGGCAGCTACAGGTTTCCCGCAAATATCAATCAATAAGCAAAAGGAAAAAGTAAGTAATTGATAAAGATAACCATATTTGCATCCCCTTACCTGTTAACAACAGCATCAACAATAACTTGAATGGGGTTCAGATCAGTAAGCAAATGGATGATTTCCATTGCATGCCTAACAATCCTAACAGCCATCAACTTCTTCCCGTTGTTTCTCCCGTGCATCATGAGTGAGTTTGTAAGCCTCTCCACAATGGGGCATTGAGCTTTCCTGAAACGTTTCACTGAGTACCTCCCAGCAGTGTGAGGCACATATGTTGCATGTTTGGACTGGGCCACTCCAATGTAATCTCCAAGTGAGATGTCACTGACCTATATGTGATGAAAATATTTCATTAGGACTTGACATAATCAAAATACTGACAAGAGCAGATTAGTTTAGCATCACAACATACTAAATAAGAGTTGACGAAAACTGTCACATAATGAATAGAAGTACTAGCAAACCAGCCGGAAAAACAAAGGTATGAAACTAATTACATTGTAAACAAAAACATACTCTACAAAAAGATTACGCGCACGATGATGTATGAAAATAGATCAAACTCGGCATACCAAGCAATAACTAGTCACCTAAGTTGCAGAACTGAATCAACAAGAGAAAGGCACACTATAGAATCTAAAACAGAACAAAAACAAGCTCATCTATAGTTGCATATATGCTCTGTTACTTGCGACTACCACGCAGGTAAGTAGGTACATATATCCAATTTGCCCTATTGATCTCTAACAAGATGACAGTCTTATCAAAACTTCATTCATCTAGTCTTCTCCATATTATACGAACACAACTAAAACAACATCAACCAAAGTATAAAATCTAAAACTCCGGCGCATTATTTCAATTTCTCTACCTAACAAAAGTCATGCTCCCTAATTAGATCTGTCAATCCATGAATGAAACTGAAAACATAGAAAATCGCATTCATAACGTTCCGAATCAAACAGATAGCCATGTAGTAGAGATTTGAAAGCAAAAGGCTAGACCTGAACATCGTCGAAGCTCCACTTGTTGAAGAGCTTGACGTCGTTGTGAGGTTCCTGGAAATGCTGGATTGGCTCGGCTACAACTTCAGTTGCCATGGCTCTGTACAAACGCAATTGAATCTTCAAAAGTTATGAGATTTCTATGAGAGATTAACTAAATTCGTATTCAAAATTCTTTGCTCGCTTCAGAGAAGCAGAGTAAACATTCGAGAAGAAAATACAGAGAGAAATTCGTGGAGAGTAGCAGAGGTTGAAGAGGGAAGTGAGTAATAATAGGCTTAAGAAGACGGCGGAGATGAGGGAGAGAGTTTACCTCAGGTTGCAGCTTCAGACGAGAGAAGTGAGAATACTGCTGAAGCGCGCCGAAGACGATGAGAACGCAGAAACCCTAGGAGGCGGATGTTTAGGTTTTATATGCGTGACTTTGTAATTCATTAGGTCTGTCAGGGTGTTATAGTCATTTCAGTAATCTTTTATTCTCTAAAATCTTTATTTTTATTTTTTTTAATCGGAAAACCTTTATTTTCTCTTTAAATGAAAATCAAAAAGTGAAAGTATAAAAAAAAAAAAAAAAACATTTTTGATATGGCCGTGGATGCATTGCACTATTGAATATTGCAAACAACTTGGGGTAATGAAGTTGGAAATGGAAGGAAATGCTTTAAATATAATTAACTCTATACAGTTAAATAGTATTTTTGAGAGAAAAAAAAATACTGACGAGGATTATACGATATCGACTCTTTTACCATTAAATGGTGTTGATTGAAATGATATTGGTGAAGTTTTGGATGAGTTCGATGATGACAGATTTCAAAACTGTTTCTAGTAAATATGGTCTAGTTAGGTTTGCACTTCAAATGGTGCAATCTATGTTTTGCCAGGACGTTGGTTCTCCTTGATTACATAAGTTAATTGATGCAGACTTTTGTACACAGAGGAATTAGCTTTGTACTAGTTTTTCCAATATTACCAGCCTCTTAGCAAGTGTCATGTGCGTGCCAATGTTTTCTAGAAAAATAATTGATTTTTTTTTTATGCTGAAAAAAATGTTATATGAAAAAAAAAATTGAAAACAATGTGTTTAATGTCAGGCTGTCAGCAAAGGAAACTGTGTTTTTAATTAATTTTTTATTGTTATGTCCTTGAAAAGTAAATATTTTTCATATTAGATCAAAAGTATTTATGGATTTTCAAAATTTAACCATTTTTAATTTTATTGGCTTGATATCAGTGCAAGTGCAATCCCCCCCTACACACGCTCAAGAATAAATTAAAAAAAAATGTTTGGATAAAACTGCAATTCCAAAAGAGAAAAAAAAAAAAAAAAACTCAACTGCAAGTGCAATTAAGCTAATCCACAATGGTGGTTTGATAACGGCTCCATTTTCATTTTTTTTTATTAAAAATAAATAATATGCATTCCCACATTTGGATTCAATTTCAGGGGTTGTAATCAAAATACTGAAAATTCATTCATTTAATCTCAATCCTTACATAAAATCCAAGGATAGATGGCCACAAAATCATTGGTCACTCGTGCATGGCCATTGTGCATTGATAGACCTGCAATACACTGGTCAAGGTCACACTTTGATATAAATTCAGATGTGGCATTCTTTTAAATAATCATAATGAAAGCTTCAACAAAAGCATTCTCCAAGCACGGAAGAAGCCTAATCTTACATGTTTGGAAGAAATTAGGACAGCTCTTATGGTGTGATTGTCAAACAAAAGACATATTGGGCCCAATTGGAAGTGTAAGGTTGGGTCAAGAGTGGCAAAGAAGTTGAAGAAAAACGCAGTATGGAGCCATGATTATAGACCATTAGAGTCCAATGAGTGGAGGTTTGAACTGCAAGGAAGAGGTGTGGTTGCACAACACTCTATTCAATTGGATAACAAGTATTGTACGTGTAACAGATCAGATCTGTCTAGTCTTCCATGTGGACATGCAATAGTTGCAATCTACTCTAAGGGAATGTCCCATGATGATTTTATGGATGAATACTATACCAAGTAGAAATATATAAAGGCATATGATCCAATTATATATTTATATATCCAATTGCTAGAGTAAGAGAATGAGAGATCATACATAGACCAATGGCACCACCTCTGTATAGGAAACAGTCTCGGAGGCCTAAGGTAGCTAGGACCAAAAACTAAGTGAGGTCTTTTACCTATTCATGTTGATTTATTTACTATTTTGTCATTTTGTGGTTCTGACTCTCATGTTTTCTTCATTTGGTGGTAAGAGAAGTACCACCAGCTCCTGGATCAATCAAGTTACCTAAGAGTTATTACTCTCAGGTTAAATGTGATATATGTGGGAAGAAATGCCACAATAAGAGGATATGCAATATAAGAAATCAGGTAATATTAACTTTGTTTAGTCTATGAGATTATATGAGATCATATTGGCGGTAATAACATACCCTTGAAGATAGGTAGATGCTTTATTGTTGTTTATTGTTTAGTAATAAAAAGTACTGAAATTGGGTTGAGAGCAAAATTTGAGGTACTAAAGTGATATTTGTGAAACTTAAGGTACCAAAATTAAGAGTGAACAAAACATCCGTTCTCATTTTATTTTTTCTCATTCTTCTTGCACCGATGGTGCACATAAGAATTTCCAATTAGAGTGCCCAATAATAGATTAATAGGGTGTTCAGGTGTTGCTCCCATTCTTTTTCTATAAAAAAAAAAAAAAAAAAAATTTATTTATTTTTAATGAACAACCAGTCTCACGGGAGGAGTGCCGTGTTTAAACCCTTCCGGTCTAAACCAGAGCCTTAAACCCTGCGTCAGTTTCTTTCGACTCCCAAATTCACCAATTCGATGATGAAGTACTCTCATTTCAGCTCCCTATTCAACACTCTCCGAAACGCACCACGTCACGTTTCGCTGTACTCAACGGCGGCACCCAAATCTCATCGGAAGTTCTGGAAAGGCTCGCTGAACGGCCTCTACCGTCAGATCTCCCGGAGCGATCCTAAGGCCTCCGTATTACCGATTCTCGACCGATGGGTCCAAGATAGCCGAACCGTAGATAAAGATGACCTCGTCACTATCATCAAGGAGCTCAGGTACTACAAAGACTACAGCCAAGCTCTTGAGGTAATACTCATTTCTGCTTCAAAATCAAGTTTTTGATTTTCAATTGATTGCCTTTTAGTCTGAACAAGAATAATCGAGATGAAGAAGCTACGATAGTATGCCAATGAAATAGTTTATGTTTAATCTGTATATAGAGAAGTACTACCTTCTTTGCAGAAATATACTCTCATTTTTGGTTGTCTGTATCTTTAAAATTTAAGGATATAGCATTTGTTTTAGTAAATGATAATGTTTGTCTCTATTGACTGGGAATTAAACTGTTTTTTTGAAGTAATTGTATAGTCTATGTATTCATAAACTCGTAGCTTAGTTATGCCACTTTCAGCATCTGAATGCATATATAGCTTAATTGTTGAAGAAATTTAAGCATCCCACTTGAGACCAATTGGCTATAGGGGGGGAGGTCCAAACCCTTATGAGTTCTTAAACAAAGTTATATTTCTACAATGTGCGAGAACGTTATGCAATGCACGAATTCCCCTAATTCCCCTGTATGATTGTTTTGTCAAACCAATGCTCTAAATGGGATTCAGAAAACATGCATGTAATGATGTTCTGGGTGGTAGAATTTGGATGTAATTTGAACTTTGTACTTTCTTTCTTGATACTTTGATGTGTGAAGAGATTGTGTGTATTAGGCCTCAGCTTCTAAAACTTGTCTATTTATTGAACTCCCAGGTGTCCATGTGGATGAGTGACAAAAGGTATGTTGAACTTTTGCCCTCTGACGTAGCCATCCGGCTCGACTTGATTGCAAAAGTTCATGGAATAGAACAAGCTGAGAATTATTTTAACAACACTCCCCAACAATTGAAAGTCCTTGAGGTTTACAGTGCTCTCCTCAACTGCTATGCCCATGCAAAACAGTTGGAAAAAGCAGAGGCGACCATGCAGAAGATGAGGGATTTGGGGTTCTCTAGGACGTCATTGTCATACAATGTTTTGCTCAATTTGTATTATAAGACTGGACACTGTGCAAAATTTGACAGTCTGATGAGTGAAATGGAAGAGAATGGCATCGGTTTTGACAGATTCACATATGGGATCAGACTCAGTGCAGCTGCAGCTGCTTCTGATCTCGAGGGAATTGACAAGATTCTGGCAGAATGGGAATCCGATCCTAAGAGTCTTTTGGACTGGATTAATTATGCCGTTGCAGCAAACGGTTATACAAAAGCAGGAGCTGTGGACAAGGCTTTAGCAATGCTAAAGAGATCTGAGGAACAGATACCAAGTTCTAAAAGACAGAGGGGAGCATATCAGTACCTTATGACGCAATATGCAGTACTAGGGAAGAAAGACAATACTTTGAGACTATGGAAATGTTACAAGGAGCAGATGAAAGTATACAATAGGGGTTATATATGCATAATGACCTCACTCTCGAAGTTTGATGACATTGAGAATGCTGAGAAGATCTTTGAAGAGTGGGAATCTGAGCATGCAAATTATGATATTCGTATCCCAAATACCTTGATTGGTGCTTATACCAGGAATGGTTTTCTTGACAAGGCTGAAGCCATTATGAGCAGGATAAGATTGAAGGATGAGAAACCTAATCCTATGGCATGGAATTATTTGGCGAAAGGGTATCTTGATCACGGTCAAATTGAGAAGGTACTTGAATCAGCAACAAAAGCAGTTTCTGCTGCGCAGCCAGGGTGGATGCCGGACAAGGATGTTGTGGTCGCATGTCTGGAATACTTCAAAAGTAAAGCAGATCTGGAAGGAGCCGAGGAATTTATAAAACTCCTCGGGGATAAGAATATTATTCCTGTAAATATGCAGGAGAGATTGTTGAATCATATCAAGAATGAGAATTCAACTGCTGTAATAGGTGAAATGGAATGGGATTGTCCAAATGGGGATGAAGAAACAGTGAACTTACAGATGTGGAATCAGGGCAGTAGTGGCTTTTAGGACTTGGGATCCACTTAGCAAAGCCATATTTATATGGATTCCAAAGAACACCTGAAATTTGGGTAGCGAATGCAAATCTAACTGCTAAGACCTTGTAAAATGTTCATTAGGGGGAAGCTGAGATGTTAACAAAATGTTTCTTTTTTCTGCGAATGAAGACATTGCTTTTGTTTCTCTAGTTTGACCATGAAGTGTGCTACTAACACAAAACCTATCCAATTCCTGAAGAAGCAGAAACAGTCTTTAACAATTTGCGGGTACTGATTTGTAAATACTCTGTTGAACTGCATTAATGTAGGTTAGTACCTGAAGATTTCTATGATGGAATCAGCTGCCTTCTTCGTACTTAACAGAGGAGAAATTATCATAAGCCATTTTTTATTATCTAAAGTATCATAAGTCACATCTAAGTGACTTTTTTTTTAATCATTTTTCCCTTTTTAAAAGTGTATACAACATTTTAAAAGATAGTTTGCTATGGTCAAGGACTCGAAGTAAAATTTTAAAAGTGTATACAACATTTTAAAAGATAGTCTGCTATGGTCAAAGACTCGAAGTAAAAAAAAAAAAAAATATTGTGCCAACTATTTTTGTATTTTATTTCTATATTTTATCTGCCCCCGGGATTATAAATCCTAGTTCCGCCCCTACAAAAGGTTAAACTTGTAACTCAATCAAGGGTTTGAGGTATATATATAATACTAATGCATTTGCATTCACGGTGCTGAAGAAGATGAGAACTCCATTGAGCTGATAGGCATGGAGCTGATGATCATGCCTATGAAATTCTTACCTCATTTTTCCGATTATGGCTGCTGTTATCCATGGTTAACACTTTAAAACCCTTTTTTCCTGTGAATGTAACATTCTTTTGTAAGCTTCATACACTATGGAGAAGCATTTGTGATTTAATTTAAGAACAAGAGAAGAAAGTCACAAATTCTTGGAAATAAAATGTCACCCATGTTAATCAAAAGAAATTAGAAAAAGCCAAGTGGAGAAAAGGAGAAAACTAAAATACAAAATTTATAGTTTATACCATCCTTAGTACG
Source organism: Rosa rugosa (assembly GCF_958449725.1). Taxonomy (NCBI): domain Eukaryota; kingdom Viridiplantae; phylum Streptophyta; class Magnoliopsida; order Rosales; family Rosaceae; genus Rosa; species Rosa rugosa. Next base: position 20,255,921 of record NC_084826.1, on the reverse strand, counting down.
TACTACTGTACTAGTAGTTTAGGCAATTAGTTGGCTTGAAGAAGGATGCCACATTTCTATTCAGGTCAAAACCAACCAACAAATTTCCCTGCAAAATGGCTCCATAAATACCGAAAGGCAAGTGTTGCCCAGTCTGGAGTACGATTCCAGAGCAGACTCTATTCTCGTTTATTTTGAATAATTGTTCTGCCATTAACTGAAGTTTGCCACCACCCTCGAAATGAAAAGTCACTTTTGGTTCTTTTGGAATTGTCGTCGAGTTGAGACACAGAAAAGTTGAATTATCTTCCGTGTCATTAAAAATAAACGACTCCAATTTCGGATCAAGCGTCTTCTTCAGCTGAGTTGTTAGATCAAAAGTGGACTCATCACAAGTTATCCTAGAGTAACTAGGAAACTATCAAATACATTAAATCGTATACAACATCGATTTGGAAAAGAATCAACCTAGATATCTAATGTGATAGTGTATTTATTTTGGATTGAAAACTTACAAAACTTTATTTTGTTTTTGCTCTTTAGGAATCCCTACTGTGACCTTGAACACCATTCAGCTCCTAACTGGCTATAATTACAAGAAGTGGAGAAACCAAGTTGATTTTTACCTAGCCATGAACCAGAACATGGACCTTTGCTTAACCGAGGATGAACCTGAGATGCTTACTAGTGAGAGCACTGATGAAGAGAAGAAATATTATAAGGAGTGGCATAAGGCTAATAAGATGGCAAAGAATGTTATTAGGACTACCATGTCAGACACAGTTAGAGGTAGCATAGAGGAACCTGATCTAGCCATGGATTTTCTGTATGCCATTCATGACATGTATAGGGAAAGTGACAAGGCTGAGGCAGCTAGGCTGGCAAAGGAATTTAATGACCTCAAGTACACTGGAACATGAAAAGTGAGAGAGCATATCATGAAACTTATTGAGATTAATGCTCAGTTAAGGGACCTCAACATGGGGGTCACTGATGATTATGTAGTGCATACTGCACTGCACTCCTTGCCTAATAGTTTTAGCCAACTAAGGACCAGCTACAATGCTCAGAAGGAAAAATGGAGCCTCAAGGAGCTGATTGCCATTTGTGTAGATGAGGAGGACAGGATTAGGAAGGAAAAAGAGTCGAGCACCTCAGTCAACCTTGTTGAGAAGCCTAAGAAGAAATAGCAGAACCAGTCAAAGCTTAAGCCTACCAAAACCATATACAAAGGATCTACCTCGGGAGCAGCTAAAGCCAACAAACCATTTAGGTTCAAGTGCTATTTCTGTAAGAAAGTAGGGCACATGAAGAAAGATTGCACAGGCTTTAAGAATTGGTTGATCAAAAAGGGTAATTTTTCTAACTCACTATTTTCTTTAGAAATTAATTTAGTTAATGTTGAACCAAAAACTTGGTGGATTGATTCAGGAAGCCCCTTACATATTACTAATTCTCTGCAGGGATTCATAAGAAAGAGAGTCCCAAGAAGTGATGAAGTGAACCTGTGTGTAGGCAATGGCATGAGAGTGGCAGTCAAAGCTATTGGAACCTTAAAATTAGATCTTGGTTTAGGAAAGTTGTTAGTTTTGGATAATGTTTATTATGTACCTTCCATGAGAAGGAATTTAATTTCAGTTTCTCTTTTGGTTAAATCTGGATGTAGACTTCTTATTGACAATAATGGAATTATTATTTCTAAAGATTCAGTTCAAATTGGTTCTGGTGTTATATTGAATGATTACCTACAGTTACATTGTTCACACAGTCAACAAGAAATTTCTCTTGTTGAAAATAATAACACATCGAGTAACACCTTAACTGGTGTCAAAAGAACTAAATGCAATGAAAAGTCTGCATATTTGTGGCATAGAAGACTTGGCCACATATCAAAAGAGAGATTGAAAATTTTGGTTAAAAACAATATCTTGAATGAACTTGACTTTTCTGATTTACAAGATTGTGTTGAATGTTTTAAGGGAAAGATAACTAACTTAAGGAAAAAGACTGCATATAGAAGCCAAGCACTTTTAGAGCTCATACATACTGACATTTGTGGTCCATTTAGAACTCAAACAATCTGTGGAAATGTGTATTTCATAACCTTCATCGATGACTTTTCTAGATATTGTTATGTTTATCTACTTTCAGAAAAATCTCAAGCACTTAAAGCCTTTCAAATTTTTAAGGCTGAAGTAGAAAAACAACTAGAAAAGAAAATCAAAACTGTTAGATCAGATAGAGGTGGTGAATTTTATGGAAAATACACAGAGAGTGGACAGCAAAAGGGTCTTTTTGCCTTGTTTCTGCAAGAACAAGGCATTAAGGCTCAATATACCACACCATATAATCCTCAGCAAAATGGTGTGGCTGAGAGAAAGAATATGACACTTTTGAATATGGTCAGGAGCATGATGTGCACCACAGGCCTACCTAGGTTTTTATGGGGTGAGGCTTTAAGGACTACAAACTATGTTTGCAATAGAACACCTAGTAAAGCTATAGAGAAAACTGCTTTTGAGTTATGGTGTGGCAGAAAGCCTAGCCTCCACCATTGTCATGTGTGGGGCTGCCCTGCAGAAGCTAGAATCTACAATCCAAACATTAACAAACTTGATCCTAAAACAGTAAGCTGCTATTTTATAGGCTACCCTGAAAAATCTAAGGGTTATAAGCTTTATGCAGCTCAACACTCACCAAGAATTTTTGAAACACATCAAGTCAAATTCTTGGACGAGAAAATTCACAATACAAGTCTTGAGGATTTATCTTCAGAATTTGAAGAAATTGTGGATAATGAGCATACTGAAAGTATATTGCCTATAATTCATGATACACAAGCAACCATTAGTGTTCTAGAAACTCAAAATGCACAAGATCAACTTGTTGATCAAGAAATGCATTTTGCAGATTATCAAGCTAACCCTGAACCCTTAACTGATCAACCACAGCCTGTAGAACCTCAAGATCAGCCTGCAGAACCACACCAAAATCAAAATCCCCAATTAAGAAGGTCTAATAGAGCAAGGAAACCAACTTATGGGGGGGGGGGGGGGGGAAGATTCTGACTACATTGTTTATTTGCAAGAACATGAAGTTGAAATTGATCTTGCAGATGACAATGATCCAGTCACTTTTAATCAAGCTATTGAAAGCAGTCAGTCAAGTGAGTGGAAACAAGCTATGGAAGCTGAGATTGAGTCCATGAACCAAAATGCAGTTTGGGATTTAGTGAAACCTGACCCCAAACAAAAGGCTATAGGCTGCAAGTGGGTATTTAAAACCAAGAGAGATGCAAATGGGAATATTGAGAGACATAAAGCTAGGTTAGTTGCCAAGGGTTTCACACAGAAAGAGGGTATTGATTTTACTGAAACTTTTTCCCCAGTTTCAACCAAAGACTCCTTTAGGATCATTATGGCACTTGTAGCTCAGTTTGATATGGAACTACACCAGATGGATGTCAAGACAGCCTTCTTAAATGGAGAACTCGATGAGGTTATTTACATGAAGCAGCCTGAAGGGTTTATAGAACCAGGAACAGAAGACTTAGTCTGCAAGCTAAGAAAATCCATTTATGGTTTAAAACAAGCTTCTAGACAATGGTATAAAAAGTTTGACTCTGTAATTTCTTCTTTTGAATTCACTGAGAATTTAGTGGATGAGTGTGTTTATCTCAAAACATCTGGAAACCAATTTATATTTCTGGTACTTTATGTTGATGACATTTTGTTAGCCAGTAGCAATTTAAAGCTACTTAAAGAAACCAAAGCTTTTCTGTCAAAGAATTTTGACATGAAGGATTTAGGTGAGGCATCATATGTACTAGGAATAGAAATTATAAGAGATAGGGCACAAGGTTTGCTAGGATTATCCCAGCAAAACTATATTGCTAAAATTCTGAAAAGATTTGGCATGGAGACTTGTGCATCAGGGGAGGTTCCAATGTCTAAAGGAGATAAGCTCACTAAGAAACAAAGTCCCAAGAATGAAGTAGAAAAGGTGGATATGGAGTCCAAGCCTTATGCAAGGCTTGTTGGAAGCCTCATGTATGCTCAGGTCTGCACTAGACCTGATTTGTCTTTTGCAGTTGGTATTCTTTCCAGGTTTCAGTCTAATCCAGGTCATGAACACTGGGTAGCTGGAAAGAAAGTACTCAGGTACTTGCAGAGGACTAAAAATCACATGCTTGTGTATAGACAAGTGGAACAGTTGAAGCTTGTAGGATACACAGACTCAGACTTTGCAGGAAATTATCCTGATTCCAAGAAATCGACTTGTGGATATGTTTTTATGCTTGCAGGAGGGGCTGTTGCTTGGAAAACTATGAAACAAACCTTAGTGACAACATCTACAATGCAGGCAGAATTTATTGCAGTATATGAAGGAATGTGTGAAAGGCTATGGATTAGAAATTTCTTGATGCAGACTAGGATTTTAAGTCATATAGTTTTTGATGCTCTTGTAATTTATTGTGATAATGAGGCAGCTGTGTTCTTCAGTAAAAACAGTAAAAGGTCAAATAACTCAAAGCATATTGACCTCAAGTATTACAGTGTGAAGGAGAGAGTCAAGCATGGTGAAATTTCAGTATTGAGTATAAGCACAGACTTTCAGCTTGCAGATCCATTCACTAAGGCATTGTCAGTTGCAGCCTTCAAGAAACATATTGAGAACATTGGTATTTTACCTAGTTTAGGTTCTTAAGTTCAGTGGGAGCCTAATTTAGTTAAGAGCAAATAATTATAAGCTTGTAATTTTCTGAGTTCTATGTATTTTTTGATAGTTGTGAATTCAGTTCAGTTATTATCACAACTTTATGTATTATTGAACTTTTGATTATCAATAAAAATTCTCGAGGTATTTCATTCAAGTTGTGTTACTGCAATTTTATTAAAATTCTCTGCAACCTTATTTTGTGTTCTTGATTTACCTAAATGTCAGATGGTCTTGTAATTTCAGTGAACATGTTCTTTCAGTTTAAAGTACAAGCATTAAGGCCATCAGTGTTTTCAGTTATGCTTGAGTTTCATTTTGGAACATTCAGTTGGACCATTCAAGTATATGATCTTCTGGTAATACACGATGTTCATATACTGCATTTTTTGTTTTTAATAGCATATGTGGAATGCAGGGGCTTATGTTAGTGGTCTGGAAGTGCTGCATTTTGTTAAAGTGTATGCTTTTCCTTGCTCTGCATAAGCTACTGTGTTTTGACCATGTTGAATGGATTTTGAGACTTTTCCTTATTCTGGTGCACACTTCAGTTGGTTGTAAATGAGTTGATGTTATTCAGTTTTGGTTGTCCTAGATAACCAGTGATGGTCCAAGTGGGAGATTGTTAGATCAAAAGTGGACTCATCACAAGTTATCCTAGAGTAACTAGGAAACCATCAAATACATTAAATCGTATACAACATGGATTTGGAAAAGAATCAACCTAGATATCTAATGTGATAGTGTATTTATCATTGGATTAGGAATCCATTAATTGGACTACAAGAAAGTCCTAAACTGTGATGCATTAGGATTCTTAGATACAAGACTTGATCCTTAAGGAAAACCTTTATGGGAGGATTCTTAGGACTAGTACTTGTATAAATAAGAGGTTAGGGTCCCTGTTATCACCACTGTTTACAAGCATTGTGTTCTGCCCATTCAGAAGCTACAGTTGGTGAATAGCAGAAGACTTCAACCTCGTCTTCATCCTTGTTTTTGCAGCTGCAACAATGGCTTCTACTTATGACGTCAATGGTATGTTTAAAGTTAATAATGAACATGTAATTGTGTGAGCTTGTTTGTAATTTAGTTTTACATGAATTACCATCCGATCAAAAATATCTCGATTCTCGATGTACTTGTGCAAAAGTTGAGCCCGAGTCGACCATCATGTTAAGTTTATTAAGCTGTGTCACTGTTGAGTTGAACGGAACAAATTCATTTCCAATGGTAACTCCTTCTACCGTTACAAAATAGTTAGATGGGGCTATACTTATATTAACCAATGGTGTTGAGACAACCCCTTCACCCAAAACTTCACTCCCATTTCCGAAATTGATCTTGCTTTCAATTTTGGGATCAGTGTCTAAAGGCACCAAGCAATGAGAAAATCTGTAACCTCCAACATAGGGAGCAATTTGAGAAACAAATGACACGGGACCATTTCCAAGCCCAATCACTCCCATTTCATTTCCAGTTGAAATATGTTCATAGTTCAAATGTCCACACCCAATGACAATATCTTTTAGGGTTACAACCTTACCTGTCCTGGATGTCAAGGCAATTGTTTCTTTTGCCAATACACCTTCAGAAGATGACGTGTCTTCATACTCGACACAGTAAGTACACCTTCTTGTAGGAAATTTTTTACAAAACTCCGGTGATTGGCCTGGTGGTTTTTGATCATCGACAAGTCCACACTCCCTTGCAGAACAAGTAATGTTCCTATATGTTGAGGATTTTCTCGGGTCGAACATGGCATATTTAGTGTTGTAGCAACGTTTATACGGCTTGCATTGCGTCCATAGTAGAGTGCTGCATGTATCAGCAGTTAAATAAATATCTAGGGTGGGGTTTCCATTGAGAACTTCATAATATGTCCGAGACCCTCATCGCTTTGTAATGGGTATCCCGGCATGGCTGGACCCATCAACCGTCGAAAAATTTTGTTGTTTTTTTGTTTGTACATTGGTGAATTTGGGGAATTTCTTCGGATGAGATGGGCATTGAAGCCACCAATATTATTGTTGATATTGGTTGTTGCTGTAACAGAGTAACATACGAGATGAAAGAAAAAATTAGTGATAACTGCTATAGCATAATTATTTTTGTATAAAGGACAAAGGGTAGCCATAAGATCGAGTTTAGATAGCTATAAGAATAAAAGAAGTTGAATTTGAGTATTCTAAAAAAAAAAAAATATTGAATTCGAGGCAAGATCACAATGGATATTTGAAACTCTTTGATATTCAAGGATTTGTAATCTTTGAATATCAAAATGTTACTTCAATCCACAGATATCCACTTTGGTATGAACCTTACACATTTTCTCTAAAGATCATAAAAGTTTATATAGAGAGTGGTAAAGTTTACGTTTACGGCTGAAAAGACACTAGTCACACGTGCACATATGACCTTGAGTAATGCTGGAATTATTATTTTTAGATATAACCTGGAATATGACTCGGGTCATGTTTTTCTGAAAGAACTTTGTACCAGTTGTTTTATTGGGTAAAGCCTCATTTCTTGGGTCCATTTTTCAGATTTTGAAGTTTCCATTAATTTCAAACTACCCTAGAGTGAATCCACTAACTACTCCTCACCAGTAATTGTTTAATGGTTGTTAGTCTTAGAAGAGGTTCTTAGTCTGACGTTTAGACAATACAACAAGAATTGACAGTGACATGGCCAGTGATTTGAGATTAACAGTGACTTGACCAGACATGCATGCAATATAACATGGCCAGTGACAGTGACTCGGTCAATTCAGAAGATGCCTAAATTTGAATTGCTGCAAAAGATCTATAAAAATAATGTTTCATTAAGGAAAACTAGACATAACACTGGCACTATAAAAAGATAGAAAAAGCTAATTGATCTAGTAAGCTGGAGTTAACAATTGGCCAGTGACCTAGCCAGTGACTTGCATCGATCATAAGCCCTAAACAAATTTCAAAAATTTCTTCTGTCCTTACTACTCTTCTTCTTAACCTTTTTCTTCCTCGCTTGAATTTCTGGTTCTTCTTCACTTTCTTCCCTCTGTTTTCCTTTACCCCGCCCATGGTTCTAAAAAACGGCCTAGGCGCCTCAAAGTCGTTCGGATTTTGGCCTAGTCGATTGAGCTAGGCGGGTTTGCCTGGACGCTGGGCGCTGGACGACCAGGTGCTTCCTTTTTTTTTTTTTTTTTTTTTGTCTTTTCATCTTTATCAAAACTCAACAATGAAGATTCACTCTTTCAACTAAAAACCCAATCCTCTGACTTGATCAAGGCAACGAGGGGAAGAGTAGACCTTTACTTTTGGCCTCGTCAGTGACGAGATCACGGGAAAGAGAACTTTAGGGGAAGAGGAGGAGTAGGGCGAAAGGAACGTCGTTAGGAGCGCTGTAGAATTGAAGAACGTTGATGGGGCTATACATGGAGGAATTTTCAAATCAGCGGCGAAGCTCTTTTTGAAGATCGGACCAGGGAGAGAGAGAGAGAGGGCAGAGAGAGACAGAAGAGATAGACTCACCGCGGCACATATGTTTCCTCACTTTTCTAGAATAGATTAGGATTAGCAGATAGGTCCCAGCAAATATAAAGTCATTATCTTTTCAAAAACAACATTATAAAATCATTATATCGTTTAAAGAATTATATAAAAGCAGTTGGTGTTTCAAATTGGTAAGTCACGTGGATATCTATCAATCTCAAAACATGTTTATCATTAATTCCTTGGATATTAAGTGGAGATAATTCAACAAAAGAAAAAAAAAACACAAGCACACTTATTTATTTATGCAAATATATGTTATAAAAATAAAATAAAAAACTAAAAAATAAAAAACCGCCTAGTGGGGCCTAGGCGGGAGGCCGCTAGGCCCCGGGTTACCGCCCGACTAGCGCCTAGCGTTTTTTAGAACCTTGACCCCTCCTCATGTCTTCTGTTTGTATATCTTGTACAAAGTTGTGAAAATGAGAAGATCATCAGTGACTTTGACAGTTACATGGTTAGTGACATGCAATGTGACTTGGCCAGTGACATGTGATTAACAGTGACTTGACAAGTGACATGTGATTGACAGTGACCTGGCAAGTGACATGTGATTGACAGTGACCTGGCAAGTGACATGTGATTAACAGTGACCTGACAAGTGACATGTGATTAACAGTGACTTGGTCAGTGATGACAGTTATATGATCAGTGACATGGCCAGTAACTTGAGGTTAACATTGACTTGGCCAGTGACCTCACTGAGTCACTGACTAGGGACCTGGGCTGGCCAGTGATATGGCCAGTGACATGTGCATAACAGTGACATGGTCCGTGACATATGCATAACAATGACATGTGCCTAGCTAAAAAAATTTCTAAAACTCTAAATTTGCAGAGATCCAATTGTGCCTATGTTCCTCAAATGTGTTGATTATATGACCTCTATATTGCAAAATATCTTTCTTGTTGAGTTTCTTCTGGATCCCCTCCTATTGTACGTGAAAGTTTATCCATGTAGTCCATCACAAAAATTTCACAATCCAATCTATTGGCCATATAAAAATTCAAGTCAATGAATTTGAACAATATAAGTATAACAGTAAAGTGACATTTTAAAATGTTGTATAGTTACGAGGTTTCTTCTTGTGAAAAAGAGAAGATCATCAGTGACTTTGACAGTTACATAATTAGTGACATGTTCATGACTGTGACTTGGTTTTTTTTTTTTTGAGGTTAACAATTATCTTACCAGTATACCTAGATATAACAATGCCTTGAAAAATCTAAAAATGTCAGTGACATGAAATGTGACTTGTATATAATAGTGACATGCAATATTGTGACCTGACAAGTGACATGGATATAAGAGTAACTTAGCCAGTAACTTGGCCAATGACTTGCAAGCTCAAAGATAGAATCAGAAGGGTACCTTTCCTAGTCATTACTGGCCAAGCAACAATGAGCAATACTCATGCTGGCATGGCAAGATCAAAGTAAGGGATATAGAAGCATGTATTTGTATATAGAGTAGGTTTCTACAGCAGGAAAACTTAAAAAGTAAACATATATAACATCCCAAGCTAACTCCATAGTTCTACAACATGATCAAGAAGAAACTATTATAGATGCACAGCAAGTACGCAGCCAAATAGTTCAGGAAAACGTACAAATTAAGATGTATTTAGACAATTAAAAAAATACCTTGTAAACATTTTCTGCTGCTTTTTCCTCCTTTCTCGGTATCCTTCCACTGCTTGACATCCTCCGTGAGAAAAACCTTGCACCCAACATTGATGCCATTGGAAATTTGGAATCAGTTATCCTACCTAAAAAGGATATTGTGGATTACAAAATTTTTAAAGAAAACATATGTATTGTAATTTTTATGAACAATTTTTAGGTTCACCCCTAGGGTGAATGAGCATTTATTCACCCCGATTGTCGATTAACGCATAATAACTTTATAATTTTCTAATCCAACCATTCATTTTATATAACGTAATACAAAGATTAGTTTTGTAAAAAATCAATCAAATTGAAGACCTTTCAGTTATTCATTTCTATGAAATACATGGACGGTTCATCATAATAGTAGTAAGTGTTGTTAGAACCATCTATTTGTTTGATTCAATTAGATAATTAAACGATTTCTGATTCGATTGATTTTTTTACAGAGATGATCTTTAAAGGCTAATTTAAGATATGGACCGTTAGATTATAAATTTATTAAATAAAAGTATGCTAATCGACAATAGGGGTGAATATGCTCATTCATCCTAGGGGTGAACCTAAGAATTGTTCAATTTTTATACCGATTTGTTAACACTAATACAGCAACAGACCAAAAAAAGGAAAAATCGATTAACATACTTTTACTTAATAAATTTATTATCCAACGATTTATATCTTAGATTAGTTTTTAAGATCATCTTTATAAAAAATCAATCGAATCAGACATTATTTACTTATATCATGATGAAATCAAACAAATAGATGGATGATTCTAAATAACACTTACTACTAAAAAAGAGTTCCAATCCAATTCAAAATCTAATCTAACAAACAAAAGTTCCAATCCAATTCAAAATCTAATCTAACAAACAAAGTATAAGGTTAAGGATTCCATATCAAATCCAATTTAAATCCAATCCAATTATGTATTCTAATCCATTCCAATCTTGATTGCCAAACGTGACCTTTGTGTATCAACCAAACCAATCCCTGTGTCAGTTTCTTCATCGATTTGATGATGAAGCAGTCTCATTCCAGCTCCCTAATCAACACTCTCCGAAATGCACTACGTCACGTTTGGCTGCCCAATTCTGATCAGAAGTTCTGGAAAGGCTCGCCAGACAGCCTCTACCGTCGGATCTTCTGGAGCGAATTTAAGGCCTCTGCATTACCGATTCTCGACCGGTGGGTCCAAGAAGGCCGAACCGTAGATAAAGATGACCTCGTCACTATCATCAAGGAGCTCAGGTACTACAAAAACTACGGCCGAGCTCTTGAGGTATTACTCATTTCTGCTTCAAAAATCAGAATCAAGTTTTTGGTTTTCAATTGATTGCCTATTAGTTTGAACTCGGTGAAATTGCATAGCCAAATGTTTTGAATTATGCCTAATTTGAGTTATTAGTTGATGCTGATATGTATGTATAGTTTCATTCTGGATATGTAATTGCATAATGACGAATTCCCGATTTAGTCAAACCACTGCTTGATAAAGGCTTCAGTATGCATGTAATGAGGATGTTCTAGGGCGGTAGAAAGTTCCGATTTCGTCTTTTTGTTCAATCTTTCAGTTGAGTGGAGCTTGATAGCCTAGAGCAATGAGAGATGAATAAATTCTGCATCTTGAAAACCCACATTCCTGATATTTTGATGTGTGAAGAGATTGAGTTGTTAGTTAATGCTGATATGTATTTATAGTTTAATTCTTATATTTGGATATATGATTGCGCAGTATGCGATTTCGTTCTAGTTGGTAGATGAATATACAATAGAATTGCGGATTATGCATGTTGAAAATCTACATGTGCAGCCAGCTTGTTTGTAGCTTAGTTTACTTCTATTGTAGATGAAGGAAGTATTTACTGTAATTACGTTAACTGGTGTGAAAATCAGAAAAGGAATTGAATTGGTTTCACTGTGCTTAAACTTCACTACACAACCCCAGCAACAGTACTGTTATGTAATGACACTAGTCTAGTCCTGTGTGTGATTTTTTTGTAAGTTCTCAAACAAAGTTATATTTCTAAAATGTGAGAGAACGCATTCTCTCACGTAACAATGTTTATGTTATACATGATTGTTTTACCACAAATATGATTTTATAGAAAGGACAAAAAAATCCAAGTAAGAACAATCATAATGGAAGTGCTCTGATATAATTCAGTCATGCTTTGATAATAATTTAGTCATAAGAAATTAATTAGTTTTGTTGTGCAACGCACGAATTCCCCTAATTCCCCTGTTTGATTGTTTTGTCAAACCAATGCCCTGTATGAGTATATGGGATTCAGGAAACATGCATGTAATGATGTTCTAGGCGGTAGAATTTGGAAGTAATTTGTACTTTCTTTCTTGATTATTTGATGTGTGAAGAGATTGTGTATATTAGGCCTCACCTTCTGAAACTTGTCTATTTATTGAACTCCCAGGTGTCCATGTGGATGAGTGACAAAAGGTATGCTGTACTTTTGCCCTCTGACGTAGCCATCCGGCTCGACTTGATTGCAAGAGTTCATGGAATAGAACAAGCTGAGAATTTTTTTAACAACACTCCCAAACAATTGAAAGTCCTTCAGGTTTACCATGCTCTCCTCAACTGCTATGCTCGTGCAAAACAGTTGGAAAAAGCAGAGGCCACCATGCAGAAGATGAGGGATTTGGGTTTCTGTAGGACGTCATGGTCATACAATGCTTTGCTCAATTTGTATTGTAAGACTGGAAACCATGATAAATTTGACAGTCTGATGAGTGAAATGGAAGAGAATGGCATCGCGTTTGACAGATTCACATATGGGATCAGGCTCAGTGCAGCTGCAGCTGCTTCTGATATCGAGGGAATTGACAAGATTCTGGCAGAATGGGAATCCGATCCTAAGAGTCTTTTGGACTGGATTTCTTATGCCGTTGCAGCAAATGGTTATACAAAAGCAGGAGCTGTGGACAAGGCTTTAGCAATGCTAAAGAGATCAGAGGAACAGATACCAAGTTCTAAAAGACAGAGGCCAGCATATGAGCAACTTATGACGCAGTATGCAGTACTAGGGAAAAAAGATGATACTTTGAGACTATGGAAATGTTACAAGGAGCAGATGAAAGTATACAACAATGGTTATCTATGCATAATTACCTCACTCTTGAAGTCTGATGATATTGAGAGTGCTGAGAAGATCTTTGAAGAGTGGGAATCTGAGCCTGCAAATTATGATATTCGTATCCCAAATACCTTGATTGGTGCTTATACCAGGAATGGTTTTCTTGACAAGGCTGAAGCCATTGTGAGCAGGATAAGATTGAAAGATGAGAAACCTAATCATACGACATGGATTCATTTGGCGAAGGGGTATCTTGATCAAGGTCAAATTGAGAAGGCACTTGAATCGGCAACAAAAGCAGTTTCTGCGCGCCGCCAGGGTGGATGCCCAACAAGCATGTTGTGGTCGCATGTCTGGAAAAGTTCAAAATGAAAGCATATCTGGAAGTAGCCAAGGAATTCATAAAACTCGTTGTGGATAAGAATATGCAGGAGAGATTGTTGAATCATATCAAAAATGAAAATTCGACTGCTGTGTAGTAGGCGATTGGAATGGGATTGTCCAAAGGTGGATGAAGAAACAAGTGAAACTTTCAGTGGTGGAATCTAGGCAGTAGTAGCTTTTAGGAGTTGGGATCCAATTAGGAAAACCATGTGTATGCGGATTCCAAAGAACACCTGAAATTTGGGTAGCAAATGCAAGTCTAACTTCTAAGACCTTGTAAAATGTTCATCAGGGAGAAGTTGAGATGTTAACAAAATGTTTCTTGTTTCTGCGAATGAAGATATTGCTTTTGTTTCTCTAGTTTGACCATGAAGTTGTGCTACAAACACGAAACCTATCCAATCCTGACGAAGCAGAAACAATATTACCAATTTGCTAGTACTGATTTATAAACACTCCTGAACTGCATTAATGTAGGTCAGTACCTGAAGATTTCTATGATGGAATCAGCTGCCTTCTTCTTACTCAACGGAGGAGAAATAATCGTTGCCCTTATCGTCTTCTAGATTAATAGTTGCCTCGTGCGATTACCACTTTCACTGTAGATTTTATCATTGTTACAGTGCGATTACCACTTTTACAATTGCATTGTTACAATGCAATTACCACTTCTACAATTGCAGTTACCCGAAATGATACTACCACTCATCAGTTGCAATTTTGCCATTGCAAAAAATGATATAGCTTTACACAATGAAGTGAATGAATTGCTTCACTGTACTTGTTGCTGGATTTTTAACTACAATCACAACCACGACCAGAAAAAGGATCAAATTTGTATAGTTCATTAATCAAGCTGAGAGTTATTTTGACAACATTCCCATACAAATTGAAATCGCTTGGGGTTTACTTGGCTCTGCTCAACTTGACTTATTATTAAAATAAATTTCTCACAAAAAAAATACGTAAATTTTTTTTTTTATCAAATAAACAACTCATATTGTGAAACATTGTGGATCGAACTTACAAATTTCATTTATAAATGGGAAACTTACGGCAACAAACAAAATGTGATAAAATGTTACTGAGGTAAACTTTGAAATTCATTTTTATGGATTTATTTATTTATTTAAAAAAGGGTCCTTAAACCCTCTCCGAGCACGTCTCCCTAAAACAGAAATGTTTAAACCCCATTTGGCTGCTCTGCTCCGAACACCACCGTCAGCTCCGCCTTAAATCCTCCCTCTTCTCTCCCGATGAAGCCTTCTCGCTGGAGCCCCCTATTCAATTTCTACTCTCGTTTACCGGGCGTTTCGCTCTACTCAACGACGGCCAAATCGCCGCCGTCCACGTCTCACAGAACCCACTGGAAAGGCACACTCAACCGCCTCTACGGTCGGATTTCGAAGATCGCAGATCCTAAGGCCCCCATTCACCTGATTCTCGACCAGTGGATTCAACAAGGCCGACCCGTCGATAAAGTCGGCCTCGTCTTTATGATTAAGGAGCTCAAACACTTTAAACGCTTCGACAACGCTCTTCAGGTACCAATCTAATTTTAGGGTTCTTAGTTTCCTTTCTTTCAATTTATTGAGTATATAGGGTTCAGGAGATAGAGAAGGTACCGATTTGTATTGTATAGCATGTTAGAAAATTAGTTTCTGAAATTCGTTGGGTTGTGGATTGAATTACCCAGGTATCAATGTGGATGACTGACGAAAGGTACTTTGAACTTTCTCCGGCTGATGCAGCGGTTCGGCTGGACTTGATTGCAAAAGTTCATGGAGTGGAACAAGCTGAGAGTTATTTTGACAACATTCCCATACAATTGAAATCGCTTGGTGTTTACTTGGCTCTGCTCAACTGCTATGCCCATGCAAAGCTTGTTGAGAAAGCAGAGGCCACAATGCAGAAGATTAGGGATTTGGGGCTCGCTAGGACGTCGTTGGCTTACAACAATTTGCTCAATTTGTATTATCAGACTGGAAAGCGTGATAAGCTTGACGCGTTGGTGAATGAAATGGAGGAGAAGCGCATCCAGTGTAACAAATTCACATACGGGATCCTGCTCAGTGCATATGCTGCTGCTTCTGACTTTGAGGCAGTTGAGAAGATTCTTGCACAATGGGAATCACATCCTGATTGTCGTTTGGATTGGATTAACTATGCCGTTGTGGCAAATGTTTATATAAAAGCAGGAAATGAGGACAAGGCTTTGGCAATGCTAAAGAAGTCTGAGGAGCTGATACCAAGTTCTGAAAGACGGAGGGAAGCATACGAGCACCTTGTGCCACAATATGCAGCACTAGGGAAGAAAGATAATGTTGTGAGACTATGGGAACTTTACAAGGGTCAGATGAAAGTATACAATAAGGGTTATAGAATCATGATAACCTCACTCTTGAAGATTGGCGACAGTGAGAGTGCCGAGAAGATCTTTGAAGAGTGGGAATCTCAGCAGTCAGTTTATGATGTTCGTATCCCAAATCACTTGATTGCTGCTTATGCCAGAAAAGGTCTTCTTGACAAGGCTGAAGCTATTATTGAAAGGGTTATACTGAAGGGTGCGAAACCTGATGCAAAGTCATGGTATTCTTTGGCAAAAGTGCATCTTGATCATGATCAAACTGAGAAGGCAGTTGAGTTGACGAGAAAAGCACTTTTGGCTGTGCAGCCTGGTTGGAAGATCAACAAGGATGTTTGGGCTGCCTGTCTCAACTACTTGATAAAGAAACCTGATCCAGAGGGTGCCAAGGAATATATAAAGCTACTCACTGATAAGAATGTTATCACCGTGATTACACAGGAGAGACTGTTGAATAAGATAAATAAGGCGGATTCAAACTCTGTAACACCAGGCGAAATGGAAGGGGATGGTCGAAATGGAGATGAAGAAGCAAGTGAAGTTTCAGAAGTGGAGGGGAGTCGTAGCTGCTAGCATCCAATAATGAAAATCTTGTCGGACACATATTCTATTAATTCCTGAAATTTAGGTAGCAAATGCAAGTAAAGTGGAGGTACTTGCATAAATGGTAATGAATATTTTCTGGGGAATGTGTTTTGTTTCTTTATGTCCGACAATGAAGTGTACTGCAACATTGAGGATTAAATGGATTTTCTATTAATATAAACAGGTAACAGTTGATGCCAAATAACCTCAGTGAAGTTTAATAGCCATTGTATTGAGAGGGAGAGAGAGTGAATGGCAGAGTTGTGTGAGGAAGCATGAATGATACTGTTAGATGGAAAGCTTCCACGCCGAAGGCAATGCTCACCAAATTAGAAGCAATAGGTTGATCATGCGGAGTGAACTACACAGTCAGGTTGATGTTATTATATAAATGCATGCATTAGCTAGCTAACCAGCAAAACGTACTTTGGTTCTTTTTCAACCTTCTTTTGATTGATACGAGATGGAACTCATATACTTTCTTGCTTTCATGTTGTGTTTTTTCCCCGCTGTGCCAGCAAAACAAACACAAATTATTTATGACTATACCTTGCTGGTCCTACAAAATCCTATGTTCTCAACCAGCGCTAGTCCTTGGACGACAAATGGCATCTGGGCAGTCAACCTTGCGGGGGAATCTCCTCCTGAGTATAAGTATGTGGCACTTGATAACTGTCCATCAACCCCTCCATTTGACTATCAGGTAATGTTTTTGTTTTTTCATGTATTTCTTTTTGAATATACAGTTCTTTTCTTATGGAATTTGCATTCAAAATGTAATTTCATTTAATTTTACCTACTCCATGTCTAATAAATATTATATCTAATTATCTTTTACGATTTCTTCTTATTAGCTTAGTGACGCTGTTGTAAGTGTACTCTCTGAAGCTTGGCCAAATCCCTATCCGAATATCACTACAGCCATGGAAATTTGGAGACATGAATATGAGATACACGGTTCATGTACCATAAATATATTGCCAACTTCCACTAGTTATTTACTGCAAGCACTTTACTTGTGGGAGAAACTCAAGTTTCACGATTTGATGGGTGAGAATGGCACTTATAAGCCAAATATTCAATATCAAACCGAGGACGTGCTGAACGGCATCAAACGTGTCTATTATGTCCAACCAATATTGATATGTTCTGGTAGTGAACTAGTGGATGTTAGGTTTTGTTATACAGGACATTGGGTACTGATAAATTGCATGGGCACCCAATCATCAACTTGTACGGGTCTTATTCAATATAGTCGGACCTAGGTAGGATTATATTGTTAGGGGAGTGCTCCCACTCCCACCTCTAAGACCTGTATGTTTTTCTTTTGGTTTAATAAACTAAAATAAAATAAAAACCCAAGTCTTGTGCAATTCTGATTTAAAATTTAAAATAGAAAGTTGAAAAAAAACGCATATAAATAAATGTTGAAGAGCCTCACCAATCGTCTGATTAAAAACCCCCTATCACATTAGGCCACGAGCTCGGAGCTTCCTTGCTTCTAGAGCCCAAAAAGAATTTGTTACTTATTGATGCGTAACCCAACAAAAACCCTCGCAAATTGGACTTTTGAGAGGAAAGGAAAGAGACCAAAGAGCAGAGACAGTGAGACAGAGGAACATGACTCTTTGGGTGGCCGAGATGGTCTCACCGGTTGGGTCTCCTGTCGCTGACGAGCTCGCCACCTCCCTCAGAACCGGAGATATCGGCCCTTTCAATGTCGGCTGATATTCCCCGATCACTCCCTTCCTTATGTAAGTTGATTTGATTTCTCTTGGATTTTGTGTTGGGTATTTCATTTCTTATTAGAGAATTGTAAAGGAATAGGCTTATCCACCATATTACAGTCCCTGTGTTGGAGCTCAACCTCTAAAACCCTTCATTTCCGATTCTCAAAATTTCATACGATTGATTGATAACTTTACGACGCTCGCTAAGGAAACCTATCTTGGGGGTTGGTGAGGTCGGGGAAGAGAATGCACTGGGAGAAAAGGAAGATATAACTGTTGTGGAGGAAACCAGATTCGGAAATCAAAACCCTCAGAAATCAAATGGCCAAAGAGATGTGCAGTGAAAGTCCATGCTATTTTAGCTTATAGATTCTGAGCTAGATAAATCTATCAACCCTTTTAAACCAATGTCTGGGATGTACTATTCAACTACTCATGACAAACCCAGGCTTTACAACTAAAGTTGTACTGTTTATGGCTGGAGCAACTTCACTCTGACCTCTGTCTTTGTTTTTGATAAATGCACATGTGAACTCTCTGCAATCTTTAATCAAATGTATCTCTAGAGTCTTTAAATTGTTTATCTATATGCTTCGAATTGAATAGGGTGCTTAGTCGTTAATCAATTTTTGCAATTACTCTTTTCCTTGTCAAATCCCAAATCCCGTTCTTCCCAGAAAAGAAAAAGCCCACTTATTCATATAAATATAAGAAAATCAATCAAATTAATATGACCAAAGACCAAATATGTCATGCCTCATGGTTCAATCACACGGCCTTTTCAAGTCAAAGTCTCAAATTCCTAATCACAATTAGCTGTGAACAATTTTCTGATTTGTCAAGGAGTAAATATGCCTTAAAGGGTGTGCGTGAGAAAGGGGATTTAATGGAATTTTTCATGGCAATATTGAATCCATTAATAAATTTGCTTAACCACTACCCATATGCTAAATTGCTAATGCTAACTACTCTGTTTTTTTTGTTTTTTGTTTTCTCTCTGTTTTTTTGGGTTATATACTCTATTTTAATTTCCATCACTTTAATTTTGCTGCCTGGTAAATGTCAATAGTCGAGCATGTGTATGCAATCAATCAATCATATCCAACTACATTAAAACAAAACCCATTTTTTCTTATTATGATATTTGTTATTAAGTTTGGATTGCAATATACAATGTCTTATGCCCTCTTTTGAGTGAGACTATGCTATGTTTTGTGCTGATGTTCATTCACTTTAGGTTATCAGGTATGTACCTCTTCATAGGTTTATGTAACTTTCTGCGAGTGTGGTTTTTTCTTCAAAGATTTTATTTTATTTTATTTGGTGTGGAATGGAGAATTCATATATTACTGTGTTCACTATTAGGGATAAGTAAATGGGATGCAGGGCAGGGCTTTGTCTGGGATTCCTCCATTTGGGGTATAACGTGGGAGTATTAATTTGGTTGTTTAGTTTCAGAGGTCTCACGTGCATTCTTTTCAGAAACCAACAATTATTCTAAATATACAAAAGTTGGGTTTACTGTTACTAATGTTCATAAGCCGTTTGGTGTCTAGGGTGGAGCCGAGCCGATTGTCACAATTACGATTCGGCCCTTCGCCCTGAACATATGCGTATGAGTCTAAGGTTTTGCGTCTGGAAGCCTCTATCGACACCGACAGAAGCCTGAGGTTAGATAGAGGTTTTGCATCTGGAAGCCTTTATCTAGCTTCAGTTAATTTGATTATGATGCAGCCCATTTCAAGTTTTTGGTAATTGACCCTCTCTTTCGCTCAGGGTATTGACTTTTTCCACCATTATCGCCCTGCTGTATTTGTTTAGCTTGCAATTTGTAAAGTTGAATTTGGTTCTTGAGTGAAAATGATGATAGTGATCATAGCCCCCGTCTTATTTGCATCCAAGAGATGGAAGGTGGTGAATGACTATCTGATTTCATTCATGTAGAAATTGATAGAAAGTTTTGATAGGGTAAATCAGTGATTGTCTTTCTGATCTGGTTTTTATAATTGTAATTTTGTTTTGTTTGTCTCTGGTACTCAATATGTGCTCTACTTTCCGGTGTCGTTTCTTTTGTTGAAAATGTCAAATTTTTTTGGGGGTATGCAATAAGAAGTGATGATTTGTACCCATCTTTTCTGCTGTTGAATGATGAATATTTACATGCACTACCATCTGATCTACATTGCATACCCTTTTTACTTCTGGATAACTCTTAACGCCCGTGCTTGCTTGCACCTTGAGATGCAGTGGCACAGTTGGGCGAATAGTTGATCAAATTCCAATTTTGTCTCTTTTTTGCTTAATTTTTAAAAGTCTTCCGTGATGCAAACTTTAACCTAATGCCTGTGGTTTTTAATTGTACTTGCTGCTTTATAGTCAAAGCGTTTCTCACATAACCTTCGCGCTGAAATTTTCTGACTGAAATTCTTTTTGTCTCAATTTTGTCTGCTTCGATCTTTATTGAATTTTATGTTCTCATTGAGTTTCAACTGATATTAGTTTTCACTAATTTGTATGCTGTCTTTAACTCTATTATCAGTTATTTGAATTATTCACTTTTCATTTGGAGAAGAAAGCAGTAAGCTTAGGTGATGGTACAAAAATAAAATCCATTTTAAAATTTCCAGATTGTTATTACACTGATCAAATTGAATTCTCTATACACGACCTCATTTATGTACCCAAAATAGTATTACTTGGAAATGAAATTTTGGTATGGGAATCAGTAACTTTGATTCAGATCTTACAGTTTTGCAGTTTTCTAAGGTTGAATTGCTCCCAAAAGGCTTGGAGATCGGGTTTCTTTCACAGAAGGTATGACCTCCGTCAACAACATCGTTGCTCTGTTTCTATTTTCCTTCAGTTCAACATTGCATGTAAAATCCTCCTCCGAACTCAACCATGCTCTATTTTTACCAGTTTCAGATCCACAACTTGTTATGCTGTTTCTCTCAATCGTATAAATACTTTCCTTTCTTTATTTGTTTCTCTTGCTGTTGCCTACATTTGGACTTTGTGCTTTATTCATTTAACTCCTAAACTAAGGAGAGATGTCATTTGTGTTTATCTACTGGATGTGTTGCAATTAATGGAACCCATTTTAGACATTTGTGTTTGCTCTGTTTGTGTCAATTTGTTGATTGGATGGAAGGATTTAATTGCCCATGGTATCTAATGTCCAGACTTTATTTGTAGCTGGACATTTCGTTTACAAGGCATACATAGAATCTATACAAGTCTTGCGACACAGAGATCTTTGTTTCTCAACAGCTTTCTGTTACTTTAACCCTGGATGTAGAAGTGCCCATTTGAGTTCTTTGTCTGATCAAAAGTAAAACTGGGTGTGTTTAGATCAATTTGCATTTGAGTATCCAACAGTTACCACGATTAATGTATCCCCTCAATATAATGTGATTGGATTTTTATTGTTAGATGTTTTCATATCATTGGTTCCTATGCTTGATCATTCTGCATTTTCATGTTGCAGGGAAATTGATTCCCTTCTTCAAAACAACTGAAATCTAAGGAAATGCTTGAATATTTTAACATAGCTGTTTATTCTCACTGAATTCAGAAGAAGAGGCAGAGAATAGAAAGGTATAATTCAATTTATAAGGCCAAATAATCACTCTTTCTTATTGCAGTAGTATAGACTTGACAATATTTCTGTAAAGGCATAAGCCAAGACTCAGAATGAATACACATGCATAAATAAAAGTTTAAAAATAGTTTGCATAGATCTCTCTGATCAGGAACTATTTATCTTCCTTACATGACAATTTAACTAAAATATGTTCAATAGGTGAGGTGAAAGTAGAGCTGAAAGCTTATACGTATTTTATAGCATGAAAATTACCTTGCTTTTATCTTCTTTCAGAAGCAATCTGATACAGTGCTTGACAGTCAATCTATAAGTGGCAGAGGGGCTCAAATGCCTGTGGGTCGAGATGTTCAGTCTTTTCGGTAATCATAATTTGATTTTTTTTTCTCCTGTTTCTATTTCATTTTGCTTTCCTTACTACTATATATGCTGCAACTTTTTAAATACACCCCTTTCGGGTTTGTCTTTC
This sequence comes from Rosa rugosa, assembly GCF_958449725.1. Lineage (NCBI taxonomy): Eukaryota > Viridiplantae > Streptophyta > Magnoliopsida > Rosales > Rosaceae > Rosa > Rosa rugosa. Next base: position 20,233,790 of record NC_084826.1, on the reverse strand, counting down.
AGAGCTTTTGTGGCAACCTGGAATGTAGGAGGGAAATCTCCCCATAGTGGCCTTAATCTGGACGATACTTCAGGTTAATAATCCATCAAACATATCTGTCTTGGGGTATGGTTTCTCTTCTCTTGTTTTTCGTCTTCTCCTCTGATTTTCTTCAAGTTAATAATTCATCTTTCCTAATTCCTTTTGAATTTTGATTTTTTGTTAGCTGATTTCGATAAGATTGGACAAGGTGGTTTTGGGGTTGTTTACTATGCCAAGCTGACAAGCGAGGTCTGTTTCCTTTACTATTTTTTGTTTTACTTGCTGAGTTTTTCCCTTATCGTTGTGAAAATGTAGCAGATGTAATATGGTGCTTATGCAATGTAATATTTTTACAGGATGATACTAAAATGGTGACAGTTTCTGGTGATCAAACTGTAAGTGTCGACTTCAATTTTCCAGACCCATGGTGCTTTGTTTTTGCTGAGAGAAGTTCTGAAAAGTTGAAATTGATTAATCAGGATTAAGAACTTTGTTAGTTGCACATGAATGAGGGAAAATGTAATGAATTCTGGTAGGAGGAAAGTTGTAGATAAGTAATTCTGCCTCATATTGCAGTTGGTTTAGTTTCTAAGTGATTGTGTTGTTTCTTTGGTTTTTGTGTTTTCTCCAGGTTAAGGTATGGGGTATCAGGACCAAAGAGTTGTTGGTCTAGCGGTCAGGCCCTTGGTTTGCTCCCAAGTGGTCTGGGGTTCGATCCTCTCCCAAGGTACCCACCTAGCAATTGCTAGAGTTTCCAGTTCCCCAAATGTTGTGGGGTCAGGCGGGGGACCTAGGGAATAGTCGGGTCAAAGACTCGGATACCCTAGTCTCAAAAAAAAAAAAAAAAAAAAAAAAAAAAAAAAAAAAAGGTATGGGGTATCAGGAAAAGAAATGTACTGCAGTTCTAATGGGCAATATAGTTATACTATTTGTTACTAGGTGGAGTTCTGTTTTGAGCCTAATGGTGTTGTTCCTGTTTGTTTATGCAGATTCTGTATGCAAGCAGGTCTGCCATTACCCTGATCCTGTAACAAGGTAAACAAAATCTATTGACCTATTGCAAGATGGAAAAGATCATTTGGTTAAAGCTTTCATTTCAAAACCACATTATTTTGAATCTCTAATATAGTTTGGGTCACTATTTACCTTAGTGAAAGTGCATGGGTCAGTATTCTATGGGGACTTAGATAACAAAAAGCTTTATTAATTAGCTATTTCTTATTCCACTTTATGCTATTCTGATTTGCGCAAATTTTTAAGTTTTAATGAATTCTGTAGTTACTATACTAGAGAAGCATAGAGCTTGAAGAATGGTTTGGGTTGTTTTACTTGGGACTTTTAGACGTTTTTGTCATGTCAATTGAGGCTCCTTACTACATTTGAAAAAAAGATGAAGATCCTCCCCTTTCGACATAAGTTCAATATAAATTTCATTTGCTTCTCTTTCTAAATCTGTTTGTTCTTTTCTTTTCAGTTTTAACATTGCACCAGACCTGATGAATCAAGCAAAAGATTATTTGAACAAAACTATATTTGTTATATTGTTGGCTAGAGTGAGTGTTTTAGAATTTAAAAAAAAAAAATGTATCTTCTAATGTTCCAATTATGTTTATTCGACCCAAAAGTTGTGGTTGCACAGTTGTGTGCAGTCCCGCTTTAAGCTTGCATATCCTTTGAATGCCGATTTAGGATGACCTGCTTTTGGAGTGTTGAATCATATGATTCTGTGTTCGTCCTATCTCTGTTTCTTTGTTTGTACATTTTGAATGAGAACCTCTCCTATCTGCTGCAAAGGAGATAATGTGTGCTGCACATTGATTTGCGATAGTAATTACAAGGAATTTCTAATCTGGAGATCTTTAAATTGAATGAGATCTTCAAAAGTGAAGCATTACTTTTGGCAACAAATATTGGTCAAGAAAAGTTAACATTAGATTAGAAGTGCTACGGCAAGCAAACAAACCCGCAGCATGTCGCGGGCTATACTGCTAGTGTTTATATGAAAGCTGGAAATGAGGACAAGGCTCTGGCAATGCTAAAGAAGTCTGAGGAGCTGATACCAAGTTCCGAAAGACAGAGGGAAGCATACGATCACTTATGCCACAATATGCAGCACTAGGGAAGAAAGATAATGTTATGAGACTATGGAAACTTTACAAGGGTCAGATGAAAGTATACAGTAAGGGTTATAGAATCATGATAACCTCACTCTTGAAGATGGGCGACAGTGAGAGTGCCGAGAAGATCTTTGAAGAGTGGGAATCTCAGCAGTCAGTTTATGATGTTCGTATCCCACATCATTTGATTGCTGCTTATTCCTGAAAAGGTCTTCTTGACAAGGCTGAAGCTATTATTGCAAGGGTTATACTGAAGGGTGCGAGACCTGATGCAAAGTCATGGTATTCTTTGGCAAAAGTGCATCCTGATCATGATCAAACTGAATAGGGAGTTGAGTTGACGAGAAAAGCCCTTTTGGCTGTGCAGCCTGGTTGGAAGACCAACAAGGATGTTTTGGCTGCCTGTCTCAACTACTTGATAGAAAGCTCCTCACCGATAAGAATATTATCACCGTGATTACACAGGCGAGACTGTTGAATAAGATAAATAAGGCGGATTCGAACTCTGTAACACCAGGTGAAATGGAAGGGGATGGTCGAAATGGAGATGAAGAGGCAAGTGAGGTTTCAGAAGTGGAGGGGAGTCGACAATGAAGTGTACTGCAACATTGAGGATTAAATGGATTTTCTGTTAATATAAACAGGTAACAGTTGATGCCAAATAACCTCAGTGAAGTTTAATAGCCATTGTATTGAATTACGCCCACTAGAGTTGCTTAGTTGTGATAACTGTCAGCAATGTAGTGTGTATATAAAATCATTTGTTTGTACATATGTCAAGTGCTTTTGCTACTCATTTCATCGAGTCAGAAGAAGAGTAAAATGGATATGAAAGGCTAAGAAGTCCTGATGTTGGTCCTTTTCAACGCAATGTTCTATATGCTAAAATTCTGTTCTGAACCCTACATAACACACAAACTTATGAAATTCTTAATTGAACAGTAAAGCTTAAAGCTTTGAAGAAAAAGATGGAACCCTTCAAGGGAGGGTTTGCTGAGGTTGATATTTCTGGAAGTCATCTAAAGCACTGTCAAGCAGTTGGTCTAAATCGTCGGAAGCTGCTGAACTGGCAACAAATCAATCTCGTCACACGGTATCACTCGAATCATCCAACAACACCATCAAAACTGAGAAGAAAGCTGATATGAACCGAAAATCTTCGAAGCGGTGTGATGAGGACAAACGGCAGGTAACTAATGGCAATTCGACGCAAATAGCAGGGGCAAGAAAGTCAGTGCACTATTCATAAGAGTTACTGTTCATTAGGGGGTTGGAACTTTAGAGTAGAGAACTAGAAAAGTTGCCCGCGCTTTGCCGCAGAATTTGCTTTTGTTAACATGTAAAAATTAAATTATGACTTCATTCCACTGAAATAGCAATGAAGGTTGCTTACATGTAATGCAGGGTTCATTCAAAAATACATACATATTCAAATTATTTACATTGTTAGAAATTGAGAATCAGACCCTTTACAGAGGAAAAGCTCATTCCTTGAGAGATGACTCTAAACCCTAAACCACCCAAAGCAGAGTAATTATTCTCTCTCACAATCCGAAGCAGCAACCAGTGGAGGAGCTTATGCCTCACAGGCACAAAAACTGCAAAAAGATGCAAGAATAATTAGAGAGATAGCACATGACCTACAACCACCTTCAAGCAGTATACTTCCACTACTACTCTTGCTGTGTTGTAAGGAGAGGGTGAGTTTGGAGGTAGCCTTTTGTTGTTGGTGACTGAAATAGTCACAACAGAGTGACACAACTTGCAACTCTTTAACAGATTCCTAGTAGTAATAGTAACATAAGTTCTTTTTGTTTTTTCTTTTCTTGTTAACAGACCTTTAAAACTGAAAGCATAGCACACTAAAAGCAAAACTGATTTTAATTTATCTATGGTCCCTGGAACATGAAGCAAAGCTCCGCCACTCTGAAATGCAAGTTTAATGTTATTTTTATAATCATATTGTTTACATAAATATTCAGGATTGAAGACTGCATCAAGTGTTTAGAATGCATTTAGTCATGACAGTGATAGTATGCTCATTTCAATATTGTCATGCTTCCTGGTAACTCTTTTTTCCATCAAGCTGATGATTAGTTGACCCCTGTTTTCAAATAAATTCATCTAAAAGCAGTTTTTTTTTTTTTTTTAAGATAAAATGAAACATTAATAATGGGGATTTAGAGATAGGATCATTGCTGGGTAAAGGAAGGCCCTTAGTCTATTAGGAGTTGGTTTAGCTGGGTGAAGAGGCTCTTCTGAATCTAGGTAGGTCCTATGCTCCAGTCTTATTTGAGAGTTCACTTGAGCATCTCAAACACAATAGTGGCACTGCTTATAAGTTCAAACCTTTCACACACACAGAATAATAATCACACCAGTTTTTCATCCTACACCTGGAAAGCTTTTAATTTCCATTTATTCGTTTTTCCCTCTATATACAAAAAGTGGATTACATTTCTACATTTCAATGAAGCGAACCCAATAAGAAACGTTTGCTAACCTATATCAAAACACAATAGGAAACCGTAATGAATTTCACCAACAGATTTTGCCTCTACAAATCCTTTCAGAGTTTTAACCTGCTCCGAAAACCTTTTTCCAACCATCAGCTTACTGTAACTAAATTTTCATTTGGATCATATAAGATCTAAGATGATATAAGATGTGCAACCAACACACAATTAAACTAAAACCATAACAATCATTATTAACTTAACTTGGAACAGAAAGTCATAAAATTGCACTCATTATTGTATAATTTTCATTCGCACGATTCATATATTTACTATTTCAGTCTGCCAAAAAAATTTTAGTTGGAAGCAAAACAGATATCCATATCACAATGCAAGCAAAACAGAGGCCAAAATATCTATGTTTTACAAAACGCAACCAGACTATCTATTAAAGAGCAGACAATAAAATTTCATTTAGGTCAAAACCAAATTTCAATACTAATAAACAAAAACAAAGCCTGAAACTTCCAATCCAATCCCTCCTCAAGCGATATAGATGAATCCAAAAAAGGTATGAAACTGTAAAAGAGCCACCTTCATGTTCTTCTTTTGGTTTATCATTTTCAAAACCCAGTAACGATTTTGATGAATAGAAACGTGGGTTTTGACATACATAATTAGACCAAACAAAAATGAGGTGCTCGGAGCAATCAGGAAGGAACTCACCAAATACGAACCGTATATATCCTCTGCTTCAATCACCCAGCCTTGGGCAACAACTGACAAAGAATAAATGAAACAAATTAGAAATCATGGTAGAACAATCCAAAACAAACCCAGACCCAGGTCCCTAATCTTTCCTCCTCGAAATCTTACATCAAATCCAGAATACAAAATCCCAAATTTGATATCAAATATGGCATATAACCCAACCTGTCTTATTTGTGATCTGTTCAGAATCTTGCTCCACCGGTGGTAGTCACGGTAGAAGAGAAGAAACGGAAAAAACAGAGGCTGCTGCTGTTTCGCTCCAAGCAGGAAGAGAGAAAGGAACAGGTAGGCAAAAAGGGAGAAAGAGTGAATGGCGCTGTCACACTCAGCAGATTTACATGAGTTGAGTAGTTGAGACATGAGATGGAAAGCATCCACGCCGAAGGCAAGGCTCACCAAAATTGAAAGAGATAGGTTGATCATGCGATTGATTCAGGAGTGAATTAAACAGTCGGGTTGAGGTTACTATATAAATGCATTAGCTAGCTAACCAGCAACACACACTAGTTCTTTATTCATCGCAAAAAACGTACTTGTTCTTTTATTTCATCGCAGAAAACGTACTTGTTCTTTATTAATCTTCTAAAGAGATGAAAATCATTTATTTTCTTGCCTTCATATTATTTTTATTCCCCGCAACTGTGCCAGCACAGACAAACAAAGGTTACGACTATATCATGCTGGTCATCCAAAATCCTTATAACAAGGGTAGCGCTAATCCTTGGACCATACATGGCCTGTGGGCCGAGAAACTTCAAGGACAATCTCCTAAATATACATTTGTGCCGGTTAATAATTGTCCTTCAGCTCCTCCATTTAACCTCACGGTAATGTTTTTGTTTTTATTTTTTCATTTATTTCTTTTTGAATATACATATCTCTAACTAGTTCTTTTTTTAGGGGATTTTTTTCATTCAATTTTACCTACTCCATGTCTAACAAATTATATCTAATTATCTTTTACGATTTCTTCTTATCAGATTAATAACGACGATCAAGCTGCACTAACTAAAGCTTGGCATGGTCTTTATGGTAAAACAGACCTTCAATTTTGGGAACATGAATATGAGAAACACGGTTCATGTACCATGGATTTATTACCAACTTCTAATGACTACCTACTGAAAGGAGTTTACCTGTGGGAGCAAATCAAGTTTGATGATTTGATGGGTGTGGGTCCGGGTGCCCAATTTATGCCAAATACTCAATATGATGCGAACACGGTGCTGGCGGCCATCACAAGCAAATATAAGGTCAAAACAATATTGACCTGTGAGAATGGGGACATAGTGGATGTTAGGTTTTGTTATATAGGAAGTTGGGTACTGGTAGATTGCCTGGACACCCAACCAGATCCCCGAGTTTGTACAGGTTTAATTCAATATACTAGAGAGAATATAATAGGAGCTAGGTAGGATTATATTGTTAGGGGAGTGCTGCCAGCTCAAGACCTGCATGTGTTTCTTTTGGTTTAGAAGAAAACCCCCAAGTATCTATGCAATTCTGATTTAAAATTTGAAATAAAAAATGAAAGTCTGGTTTGGTTTTTATGAGAAAAAACGCACAAAAATGTTGAAGAGCCCCTCATGTTCAAGTCACCAACCGTCTCTCACTATACCCCAGATTTGAATTTGAACTCCAACCTGGTATTCTGCAAAATATATGAGCCTCATTCATTAGGCCACGAGCTTCCTTGCTTGTAGAGCCAAAAAAGAACCAAACTTGGGGTGTTATTTGATTTGTTACTATTAAATTATTGATGCGTAACCCAACAAGAACCCTCGCAAATCGGACTTTTCAGAGGAAAGGAAAGAGACCAAAGAGCAGAGAGAGAGAGAGAGAGAGAAATGCGGTTTTGAACCAGACTCTGTGGTTTTGATACGTGCACTCTGTGCTGCTGGAAAAGCTGATGTGGCAATGGAATTTTACAAGGAAATGGTACAGAAGGACATCGGACACCGACAGAAGCCTGAGGTTTTGCATCTGGAAGCCTCTATCTAACTTCAGTTAATTTGATTATGATGCAGCCCAATTCAAGTTTTGTTTTTGGTAATTGACCCTCTCTTTCGCTCTCCCGTGCTTGCTTGCATCTTGACATGCAGCGGCACAGTTGAGCGAATAGTTGATCAAATTTCAATTTTTGTCTCTTTTTTGCTTAATTTTTATAAGTCTTCCTGCAATCCGTGATGCAAACTTTAACCTAATGCCTGTGGTTTTTAATTGTACTTGCTGCTTTATGGTCAAAGCGTTTCTCACATATCCATAGCGCTGAAATTCTTTTTGTCTCAATTTTGTCTGCTTCAATCTTTATTGAATTTTATGTTCTCATTGAGTTTCAACTGATATTAGTTTTCACTAATTTGTATGCTATATATAACTCTATTATCAGTTATTTGAATTATTCACTTTTCATTTGGAGAAGAAAGCAGTAAGTTTAAGTAATGTGTACAAAAATAAAATCCATTTTAAAATTTCCAGATTGTTATTACACTGATCAAATCGAAATTCTCTATACACGACCTCATTTATGTACCCAAAATAGTATTGCTTGGAAATGAAATTTTGGTATGGGAATCAGTAATTTTGATTCAGATCTTACAGTTTTGCAGTTTTCTAAGGTTGAATTGCTCCCAAAAGGCTTGGAGATCCGGTTTCTTTCACAGAAGGTATGACCTCCGTCAACAACATCAGTTGCTCTGTTTCTACTTTCCTTCAGTTCAACATTGCATGTAAAATCCTCCTCCGAACTCAACCATGCTCTATTTTTACCAGTTTCGGATCCACAACTTTTTATGCTGTTTCTCTCAATCTTATAAATACTTTCCTTTCTTTATTTGTTTCTCTTGCTGTTGCCTACATTTGGACTTTGTGCTTTATTCATTTAACTCCTAAACTAAGGAGAGATATCATTTGTGTTTATCTACTGGATGTGTTGCAATTAATGGAACCTGTTTTAGACAATTGTGTTTGCTCTGTTTGTGTCAATTTGTTGATTGGACGGAAGGATTTAATTGCCCATGGTATCTATTATCTAATGCCCGGGCTTTATTTGTAGCTGGACATTTCGTTTACAGGGCATACATAGAATCTATACAAGTCTTGCGACACAGAGATCTTTGTTTTTGCTGAGAGAAGTTCAGAAAAGTTGAAATTGACTAATCAGGATTAAGAACTTTGTTAGTAGCACATGAATGAGGGAAAATGTAATGAAATCTGGTAGGAGGAAAGTTGTAGATAAGTAATTCTGCCCCATATTGCAGTTGGATTAGTTTCTAAGTGATTGTGTTGTTTCTTTGGTTTTTGTGTTTTCTCCAGGTTAAGGTATGGGATATCAGGAAAAGAAATGTACTGCAGTTCTAATGGGCAATATAGTTATACTATTTGTTACTAGGTGGAGTTCTGTTTTGAGCCTAATGGTGTTGTTCCTGTTTGTTTATGCAGATTCTGTATGCAAGCAGGTCTGCCATTACCCTGATCCTGTAACAAGGTAAACAAAATCTATTGACCTATTGAAAGATGGAAAAGATCATTTGGTTAAAGCTTTCATTTCAAAACCACATTATTTTGAATCTCTAATATAGTTTGGTTCACTATTTACCTTAGTGAAAGTGCATGGGTCAGTATTCTATGAGGAATTAGATAACAAAAAGCTTTATTGATTAGCTATTTCTTATTCCACTTTATGCTATTTCTGATTTGCGCAAATTTTTAGGGTCGCAAGTTTGAATGAATTCTGTAGTTACTATACTAGAGAAGCATAGAGCTTGAAGAATGGTTTGGGTTGCTTTACTTGGGGCTTTTAGACGTTTTTGTCATGCCAATTGAAGCTTCTTACTACAGTTCAAAAAAAGTTGAAGATCCTCTGACCCTTTGTATTGTGTATAACAGTCTTTCGACATAAGTTCAATATAAATTTCATTTGCTTCTCTTTCTAAATCTGTTTGTTCTTTTCTTTTCAGTTTTAACATTGCACCAGACTTGATGAATCAAGCAAAAGATTATTTGAACAAAACTATGTTTGTTATATTGTTGGCTAGAGTGATTGTTTTAGAATGAAAAAAAATGTATCTTCTAATGTTCCAATTATGTTTATTCGACCCAAAAGTTGTGGTTGCACAGTTGTGTGCAGTCGCGCTTTAAGCTTGCATATCCTTTGAATGCCGATTTAGGATGACCTGCTTTTGGAGTGTTGATTTATAGGATTCTGTGTTCGTCCTATCTCTGTTTCTTTGTTTGTACATTTTGAATGAGAACCTCTCCTATCTGCTGCAAAGGAGATAATGTGTGCTGCGCATTGATTTGCGATAGTAATTAGAAGGAATTTCTAATCTGGAGCTCTTTAAATTGAATGAAATCTGCTAGTGTTGCAGCAAGCAAGCAAACAAACCCACAGCATGGCGCGGGCTATACTGCTAGTGTTTATATGAAAGCTGGAAATGAGGACAAGGCTTTGGCAATGCTAAAGAAGTCTGAGGAGCTGATACCAAGTTCCGAAAGACAGAGGGAAGAATACGAGCACTTATGCCACAATATGCAGCACTAGGGAAGAAAGATAATGTTATGAGACTATGGAAACTTTACAAGGGTCAGAAGAAAGTATACAATAAGGGTTATAGAATCATGATAACCTCACTTTTGAAGATGGGTGACAGTGAGAGTGCCGAGAAGATCTTTGAAGAGTGGGAATCTCAGCAGTCAGTTTATGATGTTCATACCCCAAATCACTTGATTGCTGCTTATTCCTGAAAAGGTCTTCTTGACAAGGCCGAAGCTATTATTGAAAGGGTTATACTGAAGGGTGCGAAACCTGATGCAAAGTCATGGTATTCTTTGGCAAAAGTGCATCCTGATCATGACCAAACTGAGAAGGCAATTGAGTTGACGAGAAAAGCACTTTTGGCTGTGCAGCCTGGTTGGAAGACCAACAAGGATGTTTGGGCTGCCTGTCTCAACTACTTGATAAAGAAACCTGATCCAGAGGGTGCCAAGGAATATATAAAGCTCCTCACCGATAAGAATGTTATCACCGTGATTACACAAGAGACTGTTGAATAAGATGAATAAGACAGATTAGACGGATTTGAACTCTGTAACAGCAGGTGAAATGGAATGGGATGGTCGAAATGGAGATGAAGAAGCAATTGAAGTTTCAGAAGTGGAGAGGAGTAGTAGCTGCTAGCATCCAATAGTGAAAATCTTATCAGCTACATATTCCAATAACTCGTGAAATTTAGGTAGCAAATGCAAGTAAAGTGGAGATACTTGCATAAATGGTACTGGGGATTAAGCTGAGATGAAAATAATGAATATTTTCTGGGGAAGAAATGTGTTTTGTTTCTTTATGTCCGACAATGAAGAAACAAATTTGAAGAAAAGGCCAACCTAAAATCTATTAGAGAAGATGGTAGAGATAGCGCTGCCGAACTAAGAGTGTTAATAATACTTTTCCTATGCCATGTCCACTGACGAAATCGTTCCTACCAAAAATAAAATTGCATAGCAAATTCAGACCCCATCAAAAAGCTCAACTGAAAAAAAAAAAATGGTGGCTTCGAAATCAAACCTCTACGAATTCATGTAAGCTACTAGTGAGGAGATAATCACAAGTTAATCGGAAGATCACATATCAGTAAGCTATAGTACCAAATCTATATATCAAAGCACACAAAACTGCTAATTCTCATCAAATTTGTCCTCAAATGTTTGAAAATCAAGTAAGCAACTAAGAGAATCGGAAATCTCAAAACCTAAAAACCAAATCAGTTGAAAATTCTACCAACTATTTGAGAATTATTTCAAAATACGTAAGTTCTGAGTATTCAAGCTCGCGAAAACAAAAATTCATCGATTCGAAGCAAACAATGTCGAGATGCATTGAGGAAATCTCACTAAAAACACTTATCCAAACCTAGACTTACCTGGATTGAAGATGAAATTCCGATACCGGTCGTGGATCGAAAAACCGATCGGGATATCTAATCGCGTGCACACTTGAATAGGGAAAGAGCGATACAGATGAAGTCACAGTCTCATATGCCTCCAATCTCACGGTCTCAGTCAACCTTTTTGTAATTGAGGACTGAGTAAAGGAAGAAGAAGAAGAAGTGACGTGATCACGGGGAAGAGTGATGAAGCCAAAGATAGGAAAAAGAGAAGAAAGTTGTGGATTGAAGCTCCAAAACCACTCAAAATTGAGATTTCAGATCATCTTAGAGAGACCAAGCGCAATCAGAAGCTGGCGGCGAAGAGAGAATCTCCGATCAAATTTGAATCAAGAAGCTTGATCAAATGAGAGAGAAAATTTGAGCTATGAGATTTTGAATGAACGGTTATAAACGTGGTATTAGCTTTAAGGGCAGAATCGGAATCAAAAAAATTAAAAACTGAACTTTTTTAGCATCACTTCTTTATTAATAAGGACTAAATTAATATCACTAACAATTCATAATGGACTTTTTTATCAAGTGGGAAACTAGGTGACCTTTTTATCATTTCATACTCTAATGTGACATTTTCCATCATTTCCCTATAATTTTTTCTCATATTGCGTTTTCTAAAATCAAAATCTACAACAAATAAAATTAAAACATGATTAAATTCATAAGTCATAATTCAGTTAGGGTTAGAGAGAACAATATGAACGGTTTGGTTTTTTTGAAGGGTGGTTGGGTTGTTGTTTATGGTGTCTTTTATATTGTAAAAGTGTAACCATTAAAGTAAAGTAGTAAATGTATATATTTGTAATTTATATTATAAAAAAATAAACCATGAGTCAAAACCTCGTTTGACTCATGGTTTCAAGTTCCAATATGAACGGTTTAGGATTTATATATATATATATATATATATATATATATAATTTAAAAATGTATAAATTAAATATATGTATATATTATTGGGGCGGGTTTTGGCAAGGTTCTAAAAAACGCTAGGCGCTAGTCGAGCGGTAGTCCGGGGCCTAGGCGGGGACTAGGCGGTTTTCTTTTTTTTTATTAATTTTATTTTTATAACATATAATTATATAAATAAATAAGTGTTTAATTATGTGTGTGTGTTTTTTTCCTTTTAAAACATTTTTTTTTTTGGTCTTAATTATCTCCACTCTCTCCCCCATCGAATCAGTCTTTCTTTTGGTTTAAAGCAAACGTCAGATACTTCTTCTTCTCTTATATACTATAAGATAATATTTTTTTTTTATTCTTTGTATTTGAAACCAGCATGATCTTCATCCAATTAGTGTTGACCTTATCTGCAAAGCATATTTAAACTATTTAGATAAACATAAGAAGAAAAAAAGAAAAACCAAACCACTTTAGCCTGGGCTCTTCGCTTCCGATGAGATTATCAATCAAACCCAGCACCATCAAGCTCAAGCTGTAAGCTCCAAGAATGTCTGTAATCTCTCTCTCTCTCTCTCTCTCTCTCTCTCTCTCTCTCTCTCTCTTTCATTGGTTGATTGACGGAACCACCACCGTCCGATCAAGACAGTACCTTTCTTCTTCATTGCTTATTCAATTTTATTTTCTGAGTTTTGGCCTACCATGCCGTTGCCTGAGAGAGTGAGAGAGAGAGTGAGAAACTCTAAAACAGAGAGTCTGAGATTCCCGTATGAAGTCAAAGCTGAAGTCTGGTGTTAGGACACTCTTACACATTGTCTTGGGCTAATGTGTTGAGCTATCTAAATGAGCTGCATTTCCATCTTGGGCTCTATATCGGGTCGGGTCAGCTATAAATGGGTGTCTAGGGTTGTTAGTAGATTGAGCTATATAAGCAACTTGCCTCCATTGTAAAAGATATCGATGAATATGAATGTTGTTTAGTTTATTTTCTTTCATTTTCTGCAATTTACTTCCTCTACTTCCTTTTTATGGATTCTGATCCCAACATTTGGTATCAGAGCCCTTCGATCCATATGGGCGAGGTGGTTCTTCCAGCAGTGCAACACTGCATCAGTTCGATGGCTGTTTTCCAGCAAACTATGAACGATTTTCATAACAATTTCATGGAGGAGATTCGTCGGTTTCAGGAATACCGCTCAAAATTTCCAACTGCTGCAACCCCTACATACAGTGGTCCATGGTATGCTCCGGCTGATCCTACACTTCCAAGCCCTTGGAGGGGTTTAATTGATGGTTCATCGGGTTCATTGTACTACTGGAATCCTGAAACTCACCAGACCCAGTATGAGAGGCCATGTCAACAAGCTCCTCAATATCCACCGACCTTCACTTCCTCAGATTACTCCGTTCACTCAAACCCTCAACCATACGCCTCCGATAACCACCACGGTATCAATCTTCCATTTACCCACCCTACAAATTCCCACCCTTACAATGTTGCTTCGATTTACCCCAACCCTCACCATCAATCACATAACCCACCAGTCAATTACCCTCACTTTGAACATATTGAATCGTTTGTTTCCCACCATCACAGTCCGTACAAGGCTACCATTATCTCTCAGTCACCCTTGTCTTCCACATATGATAGCTCTCCTACAACCAAGAAGCTCAAATCGATTCGAGTGAACCAAAACCTGAGGACAAGGTCGCAAATAAAGATGAAGCGAAAACCCTTGTCTAAGTCCGCTCGACGCAGTCGAAAACGAATTCAGGGCGATTCAGAGACGGACAGGTGTGACCCTCTTTTGATTACGTCCACAAAACCCGATGATTTGGATGTGTTAGTTGAGACATCTCCTGCTTTCGCAACTGTGCTGATGGTTGCAGCTGTGACTGAGAAGCAAGATTTGAGTGTTCCTTTGATTAAGGATGAGTCCATGCTTGTTGAGAGTAAGAAACTATTTGTGCCCGGTGCTGTAGACTTGACTAAGGTCATGCATTCCAAGGTTAATGGTTCATATCATGAATCTGATTCGAGCTATCAACCTCCCTCTCCCACATCTGATGAGATAGAGACACCAAAGGGTCGAGAATTGGCTTTGGATGGGCTTTGGGATGCTAGTGGTGGATTGAACACCAAGAAGACTAAATTCAAGAGTTTCTCCCTTGGAGACTTTGAGCTGATTCATGATGAAGACCACATGCTTGAAGATCATGAGCAAAGTGTAATTGTGACTCAGTTTACCCAATTGTGCCAACAGGCTGGCTTTAAGGTACGCATGGTTACCGGAGACTTGCTTATGCTGGCTCATCCTCTACATTTCAAGCTTATTAATAGTGACAATTCTAATGTTACTGTTTTGGAGAATATCAAGTACAAACACTGTAATTGTGATATTGTTGGTGTTGAGGGGGATTCACAATTTTATAATTTCAAAAAAGATAGGAGGAGTTTTACGAAAGGGCAGATGTGGGCTATATATGTTGATGATGGAATGCTGAGAAATTATGGTTTGGTTGATGAAGTTTTTTATGTCAGTCCTTTTGAGATGGAAATTAGTTGGTTGGATCTTCAGAATAATGGGAATCAGTGGTTGGCTTCTTGGGAGAAGATGGGCTTGCATGTTCCTTGTGGAAGGTTTAAAGTTACTAAGCAGACCACCTCTAATTCAGTCCATATAATTTCTCATGTGATGGAATGTGACAGAGCTGCAAGAGAGATTTATCTGATTTATCCAAAGAAGGGATTTGTTTGGGCACTTTGTAATGAAACAGCTTTTGACACTGATGGAAGAAACATGTTGGTTAAAGGGAAGCGATGCTATGACATAGTTGTGTTCCTGACGAGTTATACTGAGATGCACGGTTTGAGTATGGGTTATCTTGATGTAATTTCAGCAATTAAGAAGTATTTGAGTGATACAATTGAGCCTTGGTTGGATGGGACTTTTAGTGGGAATGATGATTTCAAGTTTGCGTTAGTTATCACAGATAATATTGGAGGTTACCCTTATCTAATTGACGTGGCTGTACTTCATTTCCTTTGCCAAACTAAATCTATCTGCCACCCAAGGAGGGATTTTGTTGATAACGTCATTGATTTTCTCAAAAGCAATTCCAAGTTATCTTTTCTGAGGTACTCTTCTGATCTACTTCTTTCAAGAGATAATTGTATAGGCTTTGTGACTAAACTGCACAAGTTTTTTCAATACATGGTGGGACATGTTCATAAGGATGAGCTTTTCATGGCAACGTGCTCTTCCACTTTTTATCATCCATTCCATGCACTTGTCAAGAAACTGTTTCTTTTATCACCTATGGTTGCTATCCATTCATTACAACCACTTTTGGCTGACATATTGAGTGAAGATGCACAGTTTATCTTTGGAATTATGATGGTTCTCTCTATGAATGAGCCAATGGTTTTGAAGTCTAAGAAACAAGGCCTTGAAATTGGGTATGGTGATAATGATAATGGAAATTATTGTTCTTCTGTGAGCTGTTCTCTTTACTTCTTTGATTTTATGCTTACATGGTTTATCGAATTTGGCTTCGTGGCCAATGACTTTGGAGATCTTCCATTGGTTCCTCAAAAATACCCTTCAGTACCCATGCGGTCAAATGAAGCTCTTCTGTTTATCTTGTTGTTTGCAATTATTCACTGCCAGGTAATGGCATTTGTGATTTCAAGCCATCTACGGAGGGGTCCCAATAGAGAAGCCTTGACTGTCCTTTCTATTATGGAAAATTCATATCGTTGGCAGTCAAATTATAATTCTCATGTGAGTGTTCATCTATGTGCGCTAATACATACTTGGCAAGTTACTAATGATGATATTGCTTTTGGTGCAACCGTGACAAACATTAAAAATCTCAACATGATATATGCTACATTATGGTATCTTTCATTGTTCACTTCCATTGTTCCTAATGTTGTACTTTGGTTGGGATATTTGCGATTGGATTGTAATTCGGGATGGAATCTTATGATTACAGACAATGAGACCACACGCTCTGTTCTTGCCATGATTTGCCAAGGTGCAGCAAAGCAGTCCAAAGCTGACAAGCTCATGTTCTTCTACTTTGACGTGGTAGAATCACTTCCAACAGAACCACTGGATTCCAGTGATTGGAAATCACTGAATAGCTGTTATGATGCACAAATTTCAGTTTTTGAGTCCAATCTACAGACAAAGTTGGAGGCTGCCAAAGTATTCATGGTTGGATCTGGTGCACTCGGAAGTGAGTTGTTAAAAAATGTTCCCTTGATGGGAGTTTCATGTGGCAACCAGGGGAAGCTAACAACCACTGATGATGATGTAATTGAGAAGAGTAACCTCAGTAGGCAGTTCCTCTTCTGTGATTGGAAGACTAGGCAGGCAAAATATACAATTACCGCTTCTCCTGCTGCACCAATAAATCCCTGTCTCAACATTGTAGCTTTGCAGAATGGAGTTGGCCCTGAAAGTGAGACTCTGTTTGATGACACCTACTCGCTTTATGTTGACCAGAGGTGCTTATATTTCCAGAAGGCAGTTCTTGAGTCAGGTACTCTTCGTGCAAAATGCAACACTCAAGTGGTTATTCCTCACGTAACAGAAAATGATGGTAACTCGAGAGATCTTCCAGAGAAGCAAGCACCCATGTGTACTGTGCACTCATTTCCACACAACATTGACAACTATTTGACATGGGCTCGATCTGAGTTTGCGGGTTTGCTTAAGAAAACTCCACCAGAAATGCATGCACTTTTATCCAAGCCAAGTGAAAATACCGCTGCAGTGAGCAATGCTGGGGATGCACAGGCCAGGTATACCTTGGAGCCTGTTCTGGAGTACCTTGCCAGTGAAAGATGCGAAACATTCCAAGATTGTATTGCCTGGGCAAGTGAAAAATGTTACCCGACTGAAGTCTCATGGGCTTATTTCCCGATTCTTACATTTTTAAGGCCTGAGGGCATGCCTTATTTTAAGGGGGGAGGAATGTTAGGACACTCTTACACATTGTCTTGGGCTAATGTGTTGAGCTATCTAAATGAGCTGCATTTCCATCTTGGGCTCTATATCGGGTCGGGTCAGCTATAAATGGGTGTCTAGGGTTGTTAGTAGATTGAGCTATATAAGCAACTTGCCTCCATTGTAAAAGATATCGATGAATATGAATGTTGTTTAGTTTATTTTCTTTCATTTTCTGCAATTTACTTCCTCTACTTCCTTTTTATGGATTCTGATCCCAACATCTGGAAAAAAAAAAAAAAAAAGGCAAAGCGCCCAGCGCCTAATACCGCCTAGGCAGCCGCCGAGAAGCCAAACGCCCAGAAGGAACGCCTAGCCTCTAATCGGAACGATGAAGCCACGCCCAACGCCTAGGCCGATTTTAAGAACCTTGGGTTTTGGGATGGGTATTACAATACCATCCCAGCCCCATCCCCAATCTTAGATAGCGGGGATTAGGGATCCCCATTTGTCCCCGAATCCTCCCCCCATTAGGGGCGGGTATCCAATGAAGCACCGCCCCATTGGGGATTCACAGATATGCAACAGCTGAGTCAAAGCATATCACTCCGTCCCAATCTTCGTCACAGGGATCCCCACCATCCAATCTCCAACCCGTCAGTTGTGGCAGTTGGTTGAGGGTCTTGTACAGACCTTGAAGAGCGATAACTGATAAGGTAGCAACATATATAATCAATAAACGTATGATCTGATATGGTAGCCAAACCTGTCAGTTGTGGCAGTTGGTTGAGGGTCTTGTAAAGACCTTGAAGAGCGATAACTGATAAGGTAGCAACATATATAATCAATAAACGTATGATCTGATATGGTAGCCAATGGTACACTACATCTGAAATACAACTGTTAAAATTGCATTTTTTTCAGTGACGTAGAACTTTCATCAAACAGGTGGTGTGCATGTAAGGCCAAACACACACATAATGCTCAAGTTTTCTGGTAGGTTCAAGATGCTACTTTTCAAATAAATCCACAACACTCATTCTACACTAAGAAAATACGACAGGTCGTTTCCCACAGATTCGGTTATTTACTCCATATGTAAGCAACGCCCTAGACTCTGCCGCATCCCCACCGTCATCGGAGCCAAACAGTAAAATTTTATTCACAGAAATTGCGGGCATCTCCAATGGAACCCCCGCTTCTTCTTTTTTTAAAGGGGTTTGGAACCCAGCCTAACTGGGAGGCTCAGCCCCACGCCCGTAGGTATTATTAATAGATTGAACATAGTACAATGGGGAGGACATATAACCTGTGCCCCTATCATAGTGACACATATCCTCGTAGAGCATATCACTCCGTCCCAATCTTCGTCATAGGCATCCCCAATGGAACCCCCGCTTCTTTATTCTATTAAGTGTTGGGGTCGTGCTATGAAGTACACGCACAGATACAGCTTTGACATTTCTTGATCTCTGTTGAGAACGAAGAGAAATCGTCGTTAATATAAAGAACAATTCACTCGTGATGAGTGATTAAGTGTTTTTTTTTTTGTGGCAAAGATCTTGATGATAACCTTATAAAAAAAAAAGTGTTTTTTGTGAAATATATATAAATGGAAATCGCGGCTATCGGTGGCATCGTCGGGGGCCGTAACTTTTACTCTTAAAAATGAAAAATAAAACTATAAACCCCTCTTTGTATTGAAGACATATATATCATTATATCCTAAGAATCTTAGAATACAATAAAATAAAATAAAACCAAAGGCAGAAAGACCACTCGTGGTTTAAGAAAGAAAAAAAAAAATCAATGTTCTCCTCTCCACAGTGTACCCATCACTTCACTTCCCTCTGTTTGAGCCGTACGAGATGAAATTTTCATATTCACCACGAGATTAATATGAAGTAGTTCAGTCATGTTCACCTACACAATTCCTCTTTCCGTTTTTTTAACATTTAGAGAAAATTTATTTAAGAATAAAAGTTACGCCCCAACACCCCCCCCCCCCCCCCCCCCCCCGCCGGGCGTTGTATAATGTTTATTTTTTTTAAAGGGGTTTGGAACTCAGCCTCACGCCCGTTCTCATTTATTATGATATTATTTGGATCTTCCACACAAATGTAAAATTATTAGTGATCGACAATCATCCACGCAAATGTATTACGTTTATAAAATATACTAAAATGTTAACACTATGCAAAGTTATTAATAATGTTTTGTTTGATAGGCAACAACTAAAGTTTCTCAAGTATATAAAATCTCCAATATTCAAGTGTTTCGGGTTTTTTATTCTTTCATATCTTAAGAAAAAATGGAATCATAGAATTAATCAATTTTAAACTTTCTATTCCACACATCCGTTAGAACTATAGTATTGGGATGTTTCTGTTTGAGCCATACGAGATGAAATTTTCATATTCACCATGAGATTAATATGAAGTAGTTCAGTCATGTTCACCTACTCAATTCCTCTTTCCGTTTTTTTAACATTTAGAGAAAATTTATTTAAGAATAAAAGAAGAGATACAAAGAGGGATTTATAGCTTTTTTTTTTTTTTTTTAAACGGAAACGGAAAGAGGAATTGGCTGCGTTTTTGGCAAGGGAAAAGAAAGAGGCCACCGAGAGTATGGTGTGTGTTTTTTTCCGCTTATACAAGGAAAGGAACTTGCTGATGATAGTTTCTTGCATAGTTTGTTCTTTTATGCAGCGAGGGCAGGACTATGAAGGCTGATCGAACCACGAGGGAAACCAGTAGCCAACCAATGAAGGAATCTATGATGGTTCTTTTCTATTGAACCAGAGTAACGATGGCAAAACCAAGTTACTACATATGCGACCAACTTTTAAATATAAGTTATTTCATGTATGGAATTGTGTGGAATTATGTGGGTTTGGAATTGTGTGGTGGTGGAGGATGAAAAAAGCCAGAGACTTGGTGTCGTACTTGTACGCACGCACGTGCCACTTCTCCAGGTTTGTTAGAAGTGGGTAAGCGCAAACGAGCTTTGGGCCTTAAAAGAATCCGACCTGGCCCATGCTTCAAAAGAGTTAAATTTTAAAAGGGGAAAAAAGCAAAACATTAGTCTAATTAGAATATAGGCTTCTCTGAACGCACTTCACGTGCCTCTCCTGATTTTCTCTATTCTTGAGTTCCTCATCTCAATCACCTCCGACCCACTCTGATTTCCTGATCGTTGCTCCACCATCTTGTTGGAGACGGCGACGTCCATCTTTCGTTTCTCCGCTGCTCCCAGGGAACTCTGGCTTCACCAACCCAATATAAACGGACCCGATATGATGACTCGATGTGCGATGAGATCGGAAAGGTTCAACTCGAATCTAAGCAGACTGCACCTATGGATTCACCGGAATCCTTCACTTTGAAACCTTCGCTAAGCTATGCGGCTTCTGTACTCAGCCCGATCAGTTGATTCTCTACGGTTATGATGGAGGAATTCGTGCTAGGAGAAGATGACTACACCATTACAGACGGTAAGCTTGGCCCTAATATTCGTTTTTCGCAGCGAGTAGAAGATAAACTTGATTTAGATTGGAATTGTGCTGTGATTGTAAAGTTGATGGGTAGACCTAATACTGAGAATGCATATGACTTCATGAAGAGGGCTCTAACTAGAAAATGGACTATGAAGGGACCGTGGCAACTAATTGATTTACCAAATTCTTTTTTCACTGTGAAATTTCAATTGGTTGAAGATCTATCTGAACTATGCTCTTTGCAATGGTCCCTGGATCATTGCTAGGCAGACTCTTGTGGGGCAAAAATGGAGACCGGATTTTGATCCATATGCATATAAGATTACTCATATGGCTGTCTGGGTGCAAATTAATGGGTTACCTGTGAAGTATTTTAAGCAATTCACCATGGAAAGGATTGGGAGCATGATAGGCAAGGTAGTTAAGGTTGATCAACACACTTTAGCTCAAGCCAGGGGTAAATTTTGCAGGGTTTGTGTTGAAATCAATCTAGCTGAGCCTTTGAAACCTTTTGTTGAAGTGGATTCCAGACCTTTCAGTGTTGTTTATGAAGGTATCTCAACCATCTGTTTCAATTGTGGAGTTTATGGTCATGTTAAGGAGCATTGTCCTTATGTGAGAGAGGTAGCAAATGCTGAGGAAGGTTCGGAAGCAGTGAACAATAAGGGAAGCAGTCCCCTTTGTGGTGATAATTCTGTAACGAAGACCGACAGTAGTATATCGATTCCTGAGAACGTTACACAGGCTGGTCCTCATATTGCTCCATCTACTACAAAGTGCGCAGTCAAGAGTAACATGGGACCATGGATGATCATGAACTATCAGAAGAAAAAGACGATGAGTAATGCTCAAAGTGAAGATGTTAAGGAGAAGAACCTGGGTCCAGATTTGCTCCTTTGCAGGCAGAGAATGGTATTGAGGGAGAAAAATTGGAATGTAATGCTCACGATGTTGCTCCCAAAACCCACACTGATAAGCTTTGTGCTTCTGAACCGAAAATTGTGAAGATATGGAAGCAATTGCAAGAGAAAACTGAGAAATCCTTACCTAAGGAGAGTACAATGAAGGAGAAGGCTGTTGTCAAAAACCCGGAGCATTCTGATGCAATGCCTAATCCTATGAGAGGGAGAACTCCTTTACAAAAGATTTCCAATGCCAAGCCTTCTCCTAGTAAAACTAGACTTGCTTCAAAAACTAGAAGTGCAATTGGAAAGGGTACAAAGGATAATTTTCCCAGTAGTTCCAAGAGTTTAGCCTCTTCATCCATCATGCAGGAGGTATTTAAGACTGGGTTCACTGAATTTAGTAATATGTTGAAAGCTGGTCAATATAGAAACCAAATTATTTCCTCTACTGATGCTGAGTTTGGACACACACCACCTGAGAAGGGTTTAAACCAAGAAGATGTTGATGGTGACTGTGTGTTGGTTAATATCGGTGACAAGGATCATCAAAGTCCTAGTGACTCAGCTACTTCTTTGCCGGCTTCTGCTACTGACAATGCTGGTATGCAGTCCATTAATCTATCCTCTCAGAAGGGAGAGTATATGATTGTTTCCTGAATCTTAGGGTTATGCCCTACCCTTTCCACACTCTAAATGCATAATCTGTTATTTTGGAATGCTAGAGGTGTTGGGGGTGATGACTTTCGTTCTGCTCAGATTGGTCAAAATGAATAATGTCGATTTTCTTATTATATGTGAGCCATGAGTTCAGTTTATAAAAGCTAAGAAGCACCTTCTTGGATTGGGTTTCAATGAATTTGAGATTAAGGAGGCTAATGGTTTTTCTGGTGGGATTTGGATGGTCTGGAGAAACTCCAATTTCAAAGTTGAGGTTCTTGATTCTAACTCTCAATCCATAACTGTTAAAATTTCTTGGTGTGGGTTGAGGAGTTGGATGTTAACTGGAATTTATGCTAGTCCCTGTATTACTACGGGACAAAGTCTATGGCATTATTTAGCTCATATTCATACTGCATATCAGTTCCCTTGGGTTGTAGTTGGTGGTTGCAATGAACTTTTTTCCTTCTCTGACAAAAATGGTGGGTCTTATATTGGAAAGTTTGGAGGCATGAAGACTTGGGTTCAGCAGGATGGTATATATGATTGATTTAGGCTACCATCGGGCAGATTATACTTGGTCAGGTGGCACAGTTAAAGAGAGATTGGATAGGGGCTTTTGTGACAGTGATTGGAGATTATTATTCCCTGGAGCCAAAGTGCAACATATTGCTAAAATGAAGTCTGACCATTGCCCATTACTCTTGAGGCTTCAAAATCAGTTTAGAAGCTGTAGAGCTGATCCTCCCTTTCGATTTTATGCTATGTGGATGCAACACAGTCATTATAGTGAGTTTATTGCTAATACTTGGAATGAGACTACAAGTGAGTTCATGAGTAAAACTAAACATTTAGCAATGAATTTGGGAAAGTGGAACATAGAAGTGTTTGGCAATATTTTCCATCAGAAAAAAAAAGATTGTTGGCTAGAATTTGTGGTATTCAGAAGCAAAGATGTACTAATGATAATCTCTTCTTGATTGACCTGGAGAAAAAACTTATTCTGGAATATGAAGATATTAGAGATCGTGAGGCTCTTTTATGGAGATAAAAATCTAGAGAGAAGTGGGTGCAAGGTGGGGATAGGAATACAAAATTTTTCCACATTACCACAATTGTTAGAAGAAGAAAAAATAGAATTGATGGCTTATATGATCAGAATAGTTCCTGGTGTGAAGATCATGCTGCAATGAAATTGATTGCACAAAATTTCTTTCAGAAGCTCTTCACTTACGAGGAGGGTCCTGATCTTAGATTTCATATTCCTAATATGTTTCCTGGCATCTCTTCTACTCTCTTGCTTGATCTGGGAAGACCTATTACACCTGCTGAGATTAAAAATGCTTTATTTGCCATTGGTAGTCTCAAGGCCCCTGGTTTTGATGGATTCCCTTCTCTATTTTACCAGAAGCATTGGCATTTGTGTGGTGAGGAGATTATTCAACTGATTTCAAGAGCTTTTGCTGAGGGACATGTACCTCAGGGACTCAATCATACTTTAATGACTTTGTCACTTTAGTACCCAAAATTCAGGGTCCGAAATATATGCACCTCTTTAGACCTATCAGCCTCTGCAACACAATTTATAAAATCATCACAAAAATTATTGTCTCTAGAATTTGACCTTTTTTGCGACAATGGATTAGTCCTTGTCAAGTTAGTTTTGTGCCTGGTAGGCATATCTCGGTAAACACTAGTATTGTTGGTTTTGCATCTTTAATATCTATATATGCAGCCAGCTCCTAAGAAGCCTAGTTTACTTGTCTGGTAGATAAAAACAATTTACCACCACTACATGAACTGGTTGTTTGAATTGCTTGCTGTGCTTTGGTTAAATAAATTTACCACCACCTCCACAACAATGGTGTCAGGTCATGACGCTAGCTCGTGACTTTGTTATGGCCATCGCCAAGGCTTGATAACCGTTTCCAGAGTTTAATTTCTTAATTTGATAAATCAATAATAAACAAATTAGATGAAAAATGAGTGAGAGATTATTACCGACGAAAATGTCGTCCATACTTCCTATACACTTATATTTATTATTTTTCATAATCTTATTAGAATTAATCATTTCGTTCGCAAACAATTATGAGCATGGTCTTGTTTTAGATTAAAGTATAACACTACGTGCTTTCGAAGTCCGTGCTGAGGACTTCTATAAGACTTTGGAAGGATATGTAACAAAAAGCGTCACTATACTAAATAGTGGTACCTCAAA
Organism: Rosa rugosa; assembly: GCF_958449725.1. Lineage (NCBI taxonomy): Eukaryota > Viridiplantae > Streptophyta > Magnoliopsida > Rosales > Rosaceae > Rosa > Rosa rugosa. The sequence goes on along the minus strand of NC_084826.1, from coordinate 20,209,349 downwards.
AGGTGAGTGTGGTCGAGGAAGGTGGGTGGTGCATGTGAAAATAAGAAAAATGTGGAGACAAAAATAGAAAAAGAAAAGAAAATACGAGGAAAATTGGAAGTTTGGTGCGAAAATAAAAAAAGCTTATGAATGTGGGTTGGTTCAGTTAGTATGAGCGTGCTTGTGATTGAGCCCCAATCCAAGTTAGATCTCCCGCTAACAGTTCTGTGTTAGGTCACACAATTTGTAAATCTCTTGCGGAAATTCATACCTAGGAGATATGGAGACAGGTACTTATTACACATCAGTCATTCAGAGTCAAAGTTATAGATGTGCCCTGACGTAAAGGTGTAGCCGTGTAGGATAACCTTCTCTAAAAGGTACAAACTAAATTTAGAGGCTGTTCCCTTCCCTTAAACCCTTTTCCCAAACAGACCCACACTTCTTCAATCCTTGACACTTTGGTCTACACCGCCACCAACAAATGGAACAAGACCTCCTCCCCAATTCAATCTCCGGCCACCAAAACGACGCCGTAGAGGACGATGACGACGCACCGACTCTAAGCCTTCAAGCCTTAGAAGCTCTCAAGGAGTTCCTCACCGAGCAAAGCCAGTCCTCAAACGACACCGCCGCCGAAGCAGACTCGGCGCCGGCTTTGATCTCGGAGGACTGGCGGATGAGCCAGTTCTGGTACGACCACCACACGGCCCAAACCCTAGCCGAAGAGGTCCTCACTCTCTGCAAATCGGACTCCACTCGAGTCGCCTGCGTCGCTTGTCCCTCACTCTACGCCTATCTCAAGGTCATTCAATCTCACTCTTTTAGGTTTCTGCTTTTCAATTTTTGAATTTTTTTTTGCTGATTTCTGTTCGAATTTTCAGAGTATTGATTCTCATGTGTCTGTACAACTGCTGGAGTATGATAGAAGGTTTGAGCAATACGGGAGTGATTTCACATTTTATGATTACAACCAACCAGAAGACTTGCCTTTGGACCTGAAGCATGGTTTTGATATTGTAGTTGCTGATCCTCCTTATCTGGTGAGCTACATTATGCGCATTCGTCGTTAGAGGCTTTCATTTAGTGATTTCAGTTTGCTATGGACATTTCGAACTTATCATTCCGCGAATCTGCTATGTTCGTTTTTATCTTGATGTTTGAAATTGAAGGCTGCATATTTTTGGATTTTGGTTTCCTGCATTTTCAAATGGAATATGGTAGAAATTAGTTTTATTTGTATTTGTTTGTGGTAGCTTCAGCTTCGGTTTCATGTTTTGGGTAATTTGGTTTTTGTATTTACCCGTGAAGTTATGTTTTATGCTTTTTCTGTGGAGTGTGGACAAGTTGCTTATATAGTGTAATTGATGTTTACAGAGTCAAGAGTGCTTGGAGAAAGTCGCTAAAACTGTTTCGTTTCTTGCACGATCAGAAAAACCTTACTTGCTCCTCGTCACAGGTAGACATTGCCCATTTTACTTCCCAGAATGTGTAAGATTGGCAGTTCCTACAATGTAACTACTACTTGTATTAAAATGCATTGGTGCCAATGAGTTTATTGTGATAAATATAGGAAGTAGAAGTGACCAAATGTTGTTTCTAGGACATTTCAGGTTTACTGTATCTATCTAAATAGTTATATGATGACGTGCAGGAGAGGTGCAGAAAGAGAGAGCAGCTGAGCTCATGGGATTGCTTCCATGTGGTTTTAGGCCTCGGCACTCCAGCAAACTAGGAAATGAGTTTCGGCTGTTCACAAGTTATGATCCTGGGACTAGATTAGGAGGGTGGGACAATTAGGAACTCTATTCTCATGTGCCTGACACTGGTAAGTGAGATTCATTGGGGACACTTCTCTCGTGTGCGCTAAAATATGTGATGGAACCCTTAAATGTTCTGTATCATGTCACTATCTATACATGTAGTCTTTGCATACTGTATGCTATCTTACCTGTGTACACATTAGCACAGGTTATGGAGACAGTGAATAGACAAACTTCATTAGGACCAAATATTTAGCTGCAAAGTGCTGGTGTTTGTTTTTTTCTTTCGGCTTTTGCAAACTTCTGATAAAGCATTGGTGAAAAATACTAAATCTGAGCTATTATCAGTGGCATACTGACATAGTAGTGAAGGGGATGTTGACCCGATTGCTCCTTTCTTTCTCTTAAGATTTGTGTGGTTTGTCTTTGCGCCCCTTCGACAGAATTCATCACTTTTTTTCCAAACCTCTCTTTCAAATCCTGAGGCCAACAATACAAAATGAAGGTTGTTGCTTGTACCTTTGTTGTGATATTTTACATATACATTAATGTAGTTATATTAATGGATAAACCATCCATGAAGGGACATCCTATTATTGAATATTGAAATAGATTAACAATCAATGTTGTAACAGTCTATTAAATGACACTTTTTTTTTTTGGTGTATATTGGTTGTTAGATGTTCCAGTAATGACATCTTACTTAAATAACTTTAGATGAAGCCATGAAGTCACAAGTTTTAGATTTGGTGTTATATTATTTAAGCCTCATTGAGTTAAATTCCTGGCTCTGCAGTTGGCTGTTGATGGGTGAACTTTTTGTCTGCAGATTCAACAGCTACGCAATTGAAATTTGTTGCCTGCCAAGTGTATCGTGGGTGCTAGGAAGATTTTGTATTGTGTGGTGAAAGCAGAGCAGTATGTATCATTCTTCTAGTCTGCGTTATTATTCCTCGTAGTACTTCCATTTCTTCAATGCCCCAACCTGACTTTTTGAAGCCAAAGTTTAATGTGCCATGTTGACTTGCATCGTGCAAAGTTTCAGAGTATAGAGTTGCGCTCTTGTTATTCCCCACTCCTCCTCCTTGTGGCCACTTCTCTGTTTGTATTATTTATAACCAAAAAAAAAAAAAAAAAAAACTGAGAAGCGGGTATTATATAACTCAGATTGCTACTGGTCATGTTGAGTTTTTCTTGATGTCGTGTAACTCGATTTTTTTCTTTTCAATGGCATTTACAGCTTGAACTCTACCAATTTGGTCTTTATGTTTAGAGATACTGTTATTCGCCTCATTTATTATCTTTCTTTTTCTTTCTTGGTTGAAAAACTTCTTCTATAGTTTTTCTTTTTTGGTTGAGAGCTTCTTCTATTTGAGCATATCTCGATATATTGATGACCGTTCACTTACTCAGCCACGGTTACCTCATTTGTACCTTTATAAATCCAATGTATTAATCATGTTTTTTTTTTGTTTTTTTGTTTTCAAGGACAGAAATGAATACAAGAAACTTAAAAAAAAAACCTCTACTAACTTCATTTCCCAACTGATCCAAATGGAACGCTGGGGGCACAGCAAGGGGTAAATAGAAAAAACATATAGAATTATTTTGAGATCTATGAGCCAGTGCAGCTAGACAATCTACCACGAAATTTGTCTCTCGATAAATATGTCGAAACACAATGAAATTAAACTGATGAGCCAAATGCCTTACATCCTAATTCTCCATGGAACCTCACATCTTCCTTGAATACAGTCAATTAGCAACTTAGAATTACCTTCAACCACAACATTAGCATAATGATGAAGTAATGCAGTATGTAAACCATCCCTTAGAGATGGGTAGGTGAGCAAAAGCACGTGCTCAGTGAGTAGATTATGTAATATACCAGTAAAGTCATGTCATTTTACACACTAGAAAGTATTAGATCGTATACACATCAATGCACATCAATTCATCACATCGCATCATCCCTTCTTATTGATTATCCTTCAATTTAGTGCATCCCACAGGAACCCTAATGGCCTTCTCTAGCCCAATACCATCGTGTGACACATCCGTATCTCAGCATAATCAATCAAGAAGATCTCATGTTCCATGACTAGTCAAACAATGAATCCAGCACATAATATGTATAAACCCTGCATATTTTGCATATAGACATACTTCACTTGAAAATAGAGAGATATTTTGTAAATAGCTAAAATCATGTTTTTCCACCATTTTTGTAGCAAATAAGAATATTTGAAACATATTACACAACCCACTCACCTCGGCAATACGAATCGCCTCCTAAAACACTGATCGTAAATCGAGCCTCCTAAAACGAGTCATCTAGTAATAACAGTTGGATCTAACTCAAACCTCCATTAATAGAAAGAGGGAATGAAGACGAATCTGTAGCCTTTCACGGATCTTGAATCAGAGTTATGAATAAAAAGTTATGATTCGTCGAAGTTTTAGAAAGAGAAAACTAGAGAGAGAAAAATTGAGGGGAGAGAGAGATCAGAAAGAGAAAGCCTCTCGGAGAAAATCGGAGCAAATGAAAGAAGAAGCAGTTGGTCCCTCTATTTATATGGGAAGATGACCAATAAGAAATAATCATGTGTCAACACCTAAGCCATCCACCATCATTCTTGTGCCACTTGTCAAGCACACAAAAACCTTATGCCACCACTTGACAAATGGCAAATGACTAACCACTTTGATGACATTATCATCATCAGAGAGATTCTTAGGTATGGCAACCGTACCATGTGGCGGTAGAGCTGCTCAATCAAGACCTTGCAGGGGAGTGTTTTGGGTATATTGCTTTATTAAAATAAGGCTAATTTCGGGGTATACAAAATTCTTTCTTAATTTTGATTAGGCTGCCCTACCGTCACGTGGTAGAACGATCCCTACCTAAGAATTTCTCTTATCATGTTGTCAACACACCGCATGTCATCTGAAATCACCATGTTAGCAAACTATTTTCCTTCAATTAAAATTCAAAAATTCCTTAAGAATATCTCGAGAACTCGAAAAAATCACCAAAAAATGCTGCAAACTTGTGGCGACCTCTACTTTCTATTTGCAACCTCAAAAATAAAATTTGACCAACTTTAAAATTCGGGATCTCACATCTTCGCCCCTAACTAGGTGCACAATAGCCTCCTCTGCCGCCATCACAATTCAAACTCGATCGATTTCCCTACCAGAGAGAAACCCTAGCATAGAGAAAAAGTCGACAGTACATTTACTCTTACATTGATGACACCTAATTTGTGAATATCTAGCTATACTCCTCTTAAAAAGTAAGAGATTAGTGTCATTAAGAATATTGTATTCAACCTTTCACTTCATCACAAGTAACACACTTTCCTATCTTCGGAAAGAGTTATGTTGTGTGTTCAACATTTTGAATCTCACTCAACTAGTTTGCCTATTGAACTTAGACCATGAGATCTCCAATCAACTAGGTTGGGTTTCTGGCAAGTTCAATTCATTGAATTGGCTTTAGACCCATTCCCCTCGATGGCTTGATGTATATATTACTTGCTCTCTAGGTATACCCCTTGTAAGAGGATCTACAATAGTCTCTTTTGATTTAATGTAGTCAATGAAAATTGACGTTTTTTTATTTTTTTAAAGTGAAAATTGACGTTTAATATGAGTACAATTCGTTCATATGAAAAAAGGCAATATTTTTCCATATCTTTGTCATCAATACAGATGTTTTATTCGTTTAATTCGTAGTCCGCGTACTACTTGCGCATAAATCTAAGTACGCAATATCCACTATTTTCATTTGAAATGAATAACATGCATTGAAAAACAAAAAACACGAGAAATTTCAATATATAAGGGAAACAAAACAAACAAGCAAAATAAGTTCACTTACATTAGAAAACTAATCAAGCAATAATAAATTAAACAGGTATAGAACTTGAAATATGGTTAGAGTCAAGGGACATTATATATTGTTTGAGAGCCTGCACTAATAAAGCTAACAAGAATCAATCACTTCTAACAAAAATATAAATTTTAATTAATTATATGCTTTCGTTTTGGTTCTTTTTTCTTTCTTTCTGAGTTTTCGTAAATACCTACGCAAACTGCACCAAAACTTCAAAGCAATCGATTCAAAATAATTTTCATTAAATTTCATCGGTTCGATTCAATTTATGTCAGTTCTCGGTTTCAAAAAGTACACCCTATATATATATATATATATATATATATATATATATATATATATATATATATATATATTCCACATTAAAATATTTTCATGACCGGCTCTGCATAAACCATATAGCGGTCAAATAATTATTACATATTAATATAGAAAACCACTAATTAATATTGAAAATATAGTAACCCCACAAAGAAATAAATAAATATCATTTTAAGTTTAAATCATAAAATTTCCAACATTTCCATCCAAGTAATATTTTGACCAAATTTCAAAACATTGAAATTCTAAAACAAAGTAGTAAACAAAGGACGTCCTATATCCAAAATCTCCTTCAATATATTAGTAATTGGCTCTGATTTATCTGGTTATATTGGGCGTAAACCAGACCCCAGGTAAAAGATTCTCACAATTCAACGAACCATGGCAGGTGAAGAATTTTCCGCAATAAAGTCCAAGAAAAGCCTCGTCTATGGTTGTCATAAATGTCTTCAACTTTGACATTGAGGTGCTGTGTGTCGTGTGTGAGGCGGATACTAAGACTACTTCGTCTTCAGCAACATCATTCGTCTCCAAGTCCACCCAAACAGGATTATAACCACTTTTATCATCCATCTTTAACGCACGAAATTTCCTGCCGGGCCAATCGCGCCCCCAAACCAGTAAAAACTCACCTTTGGAGGACCAGAAAAATGATGGCATTCCAATGCCGGACGGCGAATCCCCTGATGGCATTCCAGCTAATATTGTCTTTTCCCTATAAGCAATAATTTTCTCACACCTGCCTTTGCCTTGACATTGATTTAATGGATCTAAAACAGGAACAGAAACAAGAACAAGAACACAAAGTATATAATGATTATGCGTACCAGCCTGTTCTAATACGTATAACTTGCCATCCTCATGAAATTTAACGTAAACTATATAACGTTTTTGCCCTTCCCAAGGGCATGATTCATGACTACCTGGCCTGCAAAACACCAACTTCATCCCGGCTTGAACTACAATATCGCGATCAGAACGTCCTAGATCTGGAGAGATTGCAACAATGCAATCAGAACATCTTGGATCTGAAGAGGCCGCGGAGCTCCATGGGATGATTCCGGTCAGCTGGGGAAGCTTAATACGATCACCTGTCATTGGGTTCAAGAAATAATTGATGGAAGTCGTCCTAGCAGAGTGAAACATATTCTTCTTCGACATCCATTCAGACATAATCAACCAGCCATTAATAGAGCCCGAGCAACGTATCTTATTACTACGTGAAGCATCCAACTTATTATTTTCTCTTCGAAACTTGAGGTCGTAGACTGTGTCTTCACTTGGACTGTAGATATTATAATTCACAGATTCTGAGTCTAGAAACTTAATCGATTTCAAGAGCCATGGAAGTCGGGTTACTCGTTGAAACCATTGTGACGATACACTTCTCCAAGAAGGACACACAGCAGCGAATCTGATTGAATCGACTAGGGTTAGACGCTTCACAATCATCTCAATCAAATCATCAGGGAGATGCTTGGACCACCTGTTGTAGTCATCCATTGGGCGTCTTCTGGAACTCATACTCGATAAAGAGAAACAACGATAATTCTCAGGAAAAAAAAAAAACAGAGAGATAAACCACGATACGAGAGCACGGAAGCGAAGAGGGTGGAGATAGAGATGCTTATAGGCTTCAAACTCCTAATACTATAAGAGTGTGTTTGGATGAGGGAAAAAATGATGGAATTTAATTGAAAGTAAGGATTTCATAATTCCTACAAGCTAATTCCCTCGTTTGGCATTATCAGATTGGAAATTTTAAATTTCTCTGTGGAAAAAAACGAATGAATTCATTATTTAAATTCTCTACTTCAATTTCCATCAAAATAGGTGTCATTTACGAATTCCTTTGCAGTATTCAATTTTCATTTCCAAAACAAGGCTTTTTTCTATTTTATTTATTTATTTATTTTAAACTTTCTTAATTAATTACACATTTCAAATCCTAAATAGATACAACCAAACAATAGAAATTGCAATTAATGAAATTTTAGATTGATGGAATTAAAGATTCCATCATTTATAAATTCCTACGGATTTCATAATTTTCTCATCCAAACGCACCATAAGAGATGTAATTGAAACAGATGTATAAAATGAATTTGATAACAGGGACAAATATTTTATCTAATAAAAATAGAATTCAACGTATATGGGGACAAATGTGTTGTTTCACTCTATCACTTTATCAATTAGATACCTAACTCTTTTGAGTCTCATCACTGATTACTTTGATGCTCTGCTTGATAACAAGTTCACTCTACTACACTATGTAGTTATGTATCTATTAGTTTATTTTCTCTTTTCTTTCTAATTATTTTTTCTTTTTATTGAGATTACACGATATCTTTAAAGGATTTCTGGACTTAGAGAATTATTCTATCAACTCTAATTTTTATTGGTTCATTTACTCCAATATCTCAAATCAAATCAAACAAAAGCAAAATCATTGAATTTTTTTTTTTTTGAATAGAAGTAAAATCATCATATAAACTATGATATGGACAACAATTTTTTTTTTTTACTGTAATGCCATAACTCATTCACTAATTGATAGACATTCCGGACCGTATTGAATGACTTTTATGACCTTGTAGTTCACATGAGATGTCTTAACACGAAAATGTTCAAATCATTTCAATATCCTGATTTCAACGTCATACATATTCATAGTTGTAAACTTGTAATGTATATGGTAGATGGTAGTTGTCATGCTTTCTTCAAAGTTAATGGTCAAAACATAAAGGGTGGTTCTATTCAGATCTTTTTTTTTTTTTTTTCCCACACTTCTCATTTTAACCGTGATTTTCTATTGACATTTGACAACTCCTCTCTCCACTTCCAAGAGAAACAAAAAACTAAATCATGACAACATCTATTGATGCACAAAGATTGAATAAACAGACAAAGATTAATCATGTAATAGAAGATGCAGCTAGCAAATTGATCCTTCAGTACGTCCAAGGCTCCACACTAGGGCAAATTTACATGCCTATGTAATGATGAATTCTCTCCCAACCCCAGATCTATTAGTTCTAGTTGAGTCAATAACGTGTAATCATGAACTCCTCATGAGCTGGGATTTGTAGCTGAAGTAGGATTTTGGAACAAGACTAAGGTCAAATAGTGAATACTACTCAAATTGTCCCTCGACTTTTCTCATGACTGCTGATTTATCTCTTAATAATTCAGTTTTGATTATTTGCATCCTCAGTGGTTCAGTACTCATATTTGCATTTATCATATACACAAATTAATCGAAGCAGCATTATGCGAAGCAACATACATGGAAAATTTACATTTACTTTTTCTACCTGTTTAACTTGGTAGATAATGCGATCTCTGAAATATATTTATTGTTGAGTGCTACTGAGGATCAGTACACTACTGAGGATCAGTACACTACTGAGGGTCAGTACACTACTGAAGGTCAGTGCTACCTGTTTGGCTCCAATTTTGCTGCAGCTGGTCAACAGTCTCTTTTCTGCGCGGGCGTGCCAGCACCGTTCGGGTGCGGTCGTCGGGGGTGTCCCTTGACTTGACTTCTATCAAGCAATTGTGGACGAGGAGAGCACCAACCTCGTCGTGGGATTCTTTGTGCCTCGTGGTGAGGACTTTTGCTAATCTTCTTGCGTCACCAAATCGATACTCGATGTTGTAGATCGAGCAGAGCGAGAACCACCGGGAAGTAGAGAGAACTTGCTAAAGCGTGACTTTAGCTTGGCTGGGTTGCTAGGGCGTTACCCTTGCTTGGATGGTTCTGTAACCGTTGTGGTCGCGGCACTACCGTCGGCTCCCGAGGAGACTAGGACCGAAGCACGTTGACAGAGGGTTTGGTGGCACTGAAAGTCGGCTTCTGAGAAGACTAGGACTAGGAGTGTGATCACCGGTAAGAGAAAGAGAAGGAGAGGAGTTGCTCTTAGAGAGGTTTGCTCTAGAGAGAACTTAGATCATCTTAGAGATGTTGTTGTTGAATGTGAATGTGTGAGTTTGAATTGGTCTATGTTGTAGCCTCTATTTATAGGCTACCAAGCAACACTATTTGGCCTTAAACAACTCATAATGGGTTAGGTTTTAGCACTTAAACATTAATGGAATGTTAGGTTTGAATACTTAAACACTTAATGGAATTTGTTAGGTTTAAGTCATTTTCTGCTCCCTTATCCTTCCATTTTTATCTCCACTAAGAACTCAGATTCAACCTTCGATTTCTTCATATGAAATGATCCACCATGAATGTAGATTGTTGTGGTAAAATTTCAGAATTTATTTCCATGTGGTTGGGCCGGAAATGCTGCTGGACCTCTTACAGGTCCAGTTTTCCAGTTTTGCTTCTGCAGAAAATTGGACTGATTATTTGAAGGCCTTCCACTCAAAGCTAGCTCTGGCACTCTTCATAAGAAATGATTCTTGGGCTGTCTAGAATGGATCTGCAGAGTTTCAGCTCATTTCGAGTTCATTTGGTCAGTCTGCCACCCCTCCTTCCTTGTTTAGCTCGGTTTCTCCTAACCGAAGTAGGAAAATGTGCTATAGTTGACTTTTCATGCTTCCATAGTAGGTTTTATTTAGCCTCTAAATATATATATTTCGAACTTGTCGACAATATATAGTTTGAGCCACTGACATTGGCTCAATTTCTCCAAGACGTGCCTTGTCAAGCCAAAATGCTCATTTTGGGTCCAAACACTACCATTAGAAATCAGTTGAGGTTATTTTTGTAATTTCTCATTAACAGAACAATCAAAAAATTGGTAGGAAAATGGCCGCACGGGATATGGACCTTGCGCATGGGTCATGAACAGTACCGCAAGGGAAATATAAAAAAAGGCCTGTTAATGGTAAATATTGGATAAAAAGTGTAGTTAGTGGTAATTTGCTATAAATTAAACAGGTATAGAACTTGAAATATGGTTAGAGTCAAGGGACATTATATATTGTTTGAGAGCCTGCACTAATAAAGCTAATTAACAAGAATCAATCACTTCTAACAAAAATATAAATTTTAATTAATTATATTCTTTCGTTTTGGTTCTTTTTTTTTTCTTTCCGAGTTTTCTTAAATACCTATGCAAACTGCATCAAAACTTCAAAACCATCGATTCAATGGTTTAATCGATTGAAATTGCATCGGTTTAATTCAATTTAGTGTAGTTTGTCAGTTCTCAATTTCAAGAAGTCACCTTGAATATATATATAAATCTCGGGGGCCAAATGTAAAATTCTTCGCCTCAGACCGTTAGAATATTCTTATGATCGGCATAAACCACATGGTCAAATAATCATTACATATTAATATAGAAAACCACTAATTAGTATTAAAAATATCAGTGACCCCCACAAAGAAATAAATAAAAGATATTTTAATTTTAAATCATAAAATTTCCAATCCAAGTAAAGTAATATTTTGACAAATTTTCAAAACACATGACTTGTCCTTCAAACAAAGTATAGTAAACAAAGGACGTCCTATATCTAAAATCTCCTTCCATATATTAGTAATTGGCTCTGATTTATCTGGTTATATTGGGCGTAAACCATACCCCACGTAAAAGATTCTCACAATTCAACGAACCATGGCAGGTGAAGAATTTTCCGCAATAAAGTCCCAGAAAAGCCTCGTCTATGGTTGTCATAAATGTCTTCAACTTTGACATTGAGGTGCTGTGTGAGGCGGATACTAAGACTACTTCATCTTCAGCAACATCATTCGTCTCCAAGTCCACCCAAACAGGATTATGACCACTTTTATCATCCATCTTTAACGCACGAAATTTCCAGCCGGGCCAATCGCGCCCCCAAACCAGTAAAAACTCACCTTTGGAGGACCAGAAAAATGATGGGCTCCCAATCCCGGCCGGCGAATCCCCTGATGGCATTCCAGCTAATATTGTCTTTTCCCTATAGGCAATAATTTTCTCACACCTGCCTTTGCCTTGACATTGATTTAACGGATCTAAAACAGGAACAGAAACAAGAACAAGAACAACAAGTTCATAACAATCGGCCAGTTCTAAAACGTATAACTTGCCATCCTCATGAAATTTAACGCAATGTATATAACGTTTTTGCCCTTCCCAAGGGCATGATTCATGACTACCTGGCCTGCAAAACACCAACTTCATCCCGCCTTGAACTACAATATCGCGATCAGAACGTAATGGATCTGAAGAGGTTGCAACAATGCAATCAGAACATCTTGGATCTGAAGAGGCCGCGGAGCTCAATGGGATGATTCCGGTCAGCTGGGGAAGCTTAATACGATCACCTGTCATTGGGTTCAAGAAATAATTGATGGAAGTCTTATGAATCATATTCTTCTTCGATCTCCATTCGGACATAATCAACCAGCCATTAATAGAGCCCGAGCAACGTATCTTATTACTACGTGAAGCACGCAACTTATTATTTTCTGTTCGAAACTTGAGGTCGTAGACTGTGTCTTCACTTGGACTGTAGAGACTGTAATTCACAGTTTCTGAGTCTAGAAACTCGGTCGAATTCAGGAGCCATGGAAGTCGGGTTACTCGTTGAAACCATTGTGACGATACACTTCTCCAAGAAGGACACACAGCAGCGAATCTGATTGAATCGACTAGGGTTAGACGCTTCACAATCATCTCAATCAATTCATCAGGAAGATGCTCGGACCACCTGTTGTAGTCATCCATTGGGCGTCTTCTGGAACTCATACTCGATAAAGAGAAACAACGATAATTCTCAGGAAAAAAAAAGAGAGAGATAAACCACGATACGAGAGCACGGAAGCGAAGAGGTTGAAACAGAGATGAGAGATGTAACGGCTTCAAACTCCTAATACTATAAGAGATGTAATTGAAACAGATGTATAAAATGAATTTGATAACAGGGACAACTATTTTATCTAATAAAAATAGAATTCAACGTATATGGGGACAAATGTGTTGTTTCACTCTATCACTTTATCAATTAGATACCTAACTCTTTTGAGTCTCATCACTGATTACTTTCATGCTTTGCTTGATAACAAGTTCACTCTACTACACTATGTAGTTATGTATCTATTAGTTTATTTTCTCTTTTCTTTCTAATTATTTTTTCTTTTTATTGAGATTACACGATATCTTCAAAGGATTTCTGGACTTAGAGAATTATTCTATCAACTCTAATTTTTATTGGTTCATTTACTCCAATATCTCAAATCAAATCAAACAAAAGCAAAATCATTGAATTTTTTTTTTTTAATAGAAGTAAAATCATCAAATAAACTATGATATGGACAACAATTTTTTTTTTTTACTGTAATGCCATAACTCATTCACTAATTGATAGACATTCCGGACCGTGAATGACTTTTATGACCTTGTAGTTCACATGAGATGTCTTAACACGAAAATGTTCAAATCATTTCAATATCCTGATTTCAACGTCATACATATTCATAGTTGTAAACTTGTAATGTATATGCTAACTAGTAGTTGTCATGCTTTCTTCAATGTTAATGGTCAAAACATAAAGGGCAGTTCTATTCAGATCTATTGATGCACAAAGATTGAATAAACAGACAAAGATTAATCATGTAATACAACATGTCTAGAAGATGTAAAACTAAAATAAGATTGTACTCAATCTAAGAACACAAAATATAATTAAGATTAACATAAGCTTAATATTAAGATGAACAAAATATAAATCATGTATACCAACTTGAATTAGTCATGATAGATCTTCTCCTCTATCCAATCCTGTATGCAACCTTTTATGGGGCAAAGCTTATGAATAGCGTGGTGATTGATAGAGCAGGGATCTAAGACTTTTATAGGCATCACGGACTAGGTACCTCCCATAAAGGATTCTTAGTCCTAATTGATATAGGCCTTTGTCAAACTATTTCATGTACATTTAGGATTACTCTATAATTAAGTAATCAACAATATATACCGTATTCAATACTGATTATAGATAAAGAGGTCATGGACTTAAATAATTCAAGCACTGTCTAATTACTTATTCTGCAAATAAGGTAGCTAAGTTGTTGTGGTCCTTATTGAACATTGATAAGTCCACATTAATTCTTACAGTCTCCCACTTGGACTATCAATGCTCAAACAACAAGAATGCTACTGCCTCAGATATAGTAAATATGAAGTGTGCACATAGACAAGCCAAAATCATCAAGCCATCCTTAAACTCAGTCATTCTATGACTAATCACATTAAACTGCAGGAAATCAAACACTTAACTAAGCATCAGCACCCTGCAATTATAATGCAACAATTCACAGAACACAGGAGCTATTCTCTATACATGAAAACCCAGTTTACTCGGAATAAAATCTGCAATGCAAGTAAACAATTGTATGATCCAATCTTAAGGATTCTTAAATATATAGAATCTGTAACTTAAGGCTTCTAAAGAAGCTTCACACAAATTTCATCAGTCATGTTGTAACTTATCTGCAAAGATCGCTATAATACTGAAATAGCTCATTACTCGAGTAAAATAAATGCAGATAAATTCAACAATGCTAATTAAGTCAGAAATTTGCCAACTACTAAATAGGAACTTCAAAAGGTTAATGTTATTACATCATAAAATTTAATTAAAGTAAATCCTTACAGCAACAAGTTCTAAGAATTATCAAAGTAGTTTAAGTATATCAGAGTACTCCCGCTGTCCAAAAGCATGTCAAACTTTTAGGTACTCTAATAGTCTGCGCATGATTAAAATTGGAGAATTCTTGGTAAATGAAGGTAACCAAAAGAGGTACCAATCTTACAACCTCACCTTCATTATCTTCCAGTCCTTTTTACAGCATTCCCTGAAAAAGATTCTACTCTTACTGATCTCTTAAGGTATATGTATTCAGTAAAAGAACAAAATAAGGCAGATGCAATAAAGTCCAACTCTTAAAACTTCGTTTCTTCAACACATATGAAAGACTACGCTGCATGTCCTTCGATAGATTAATGTGAATGAAAACGCAGCTGGATTAAACAGAAAATATTAAACCATATAACTCAGAGTGTCACTTAGAGGTCAGAACAATTCATGAGAAACAAATGAATTTACATTACCCCTGTCAAATATAGATTAGCTGTAGACACCCTGTAAAGGTCCTTACTAATTAGTATATGCAATTTCAATTTCAAGATACTGCAATTATCAACTAGATAGAAACGCAGATGAAATGCAAAAATACACAAGGATAGATTTCGCTACAAGCCTGGTAGCTATATCTTGTAATGCAAATGAACTTGTAAATCAAGCACAAAAGTATATTGATTATTTCCACAATTATGACTGATCTTTAAACAATTTTTTTTTTTTTTTTTTTCATATTTGACCAAATGAAATAATCACTGTCCATGTTAATTTTATAGCTAACCTTCCACCTGGGAGTAGGGCACAGATTAAATTCTTTAACCAAACCGAATCGAGATTGGAAAACAGAGACGAAAATAGGATTACATATACCTATAGTCCAGTCATGTAGATGATTCTTAGTAATCAATGACTACAACACCTGTCATGTAATGTCACTGTTTTTCATATAGCATGATATAAGAATGTTTAAGTTATTACTAGAACAAATTGATATGCTATAACTAGTATAAGCAAATAGGTTAATGTAGTAAGTCTGGTATTTGGACCATGTTAACATATTCTCAAAAGAAGTCACATATTATGCATGAATTCTACTACAGGGAATGAGCTTTATTTCCCAAGGCATTAATAAAGGAGAATAATATAAAGTGGTATTCAGTTGGCCAAAAAGACACAAGACCACATGTGATATAATGAAAAATAATCATAAGAGAACATCCCTGTAATTAAATCTGGGACCTAGCTGTTCCAATATGCCTCTATTTAGTTCCTTTAATATTTTCTAAACAGAAAGAGAAATACCAAAGACAGACTATATGTAACTAAAATAACAGCACATGTCAGATTTTCAGGGCATTAGAGCAACACACAACTTGTGTCCATCCTTAAACAAGTAAATTTAATAAACTTGCCAATAGCAAAACATTATTTTTATTTCGTTTAAGTATTTACCAAGGGCTTCTCTTAAATTACATTAATATACAGAGAATGATTCATATGACTCCTAATAATGAGGAAAACTATGACTCATTGTTACAATGTGAATAGATACCAAAATATATTTTCTTTCATAAGTAGTATAATAATGTTTATCGAAAGATTATTATTTGTGGCAGGAAAGGCAATATGATAGAAATTTAAAACAAGTCAATGTTTAAAGATGACTGCACTTATGGCAGTGGCAACTTTGAAGTAGATTTTCATGCAGAGAATGGAAAAGTAAATTTAATCTTGAAAAAACCTTTTCTAAAAGATAACACGAAATAATGAATGCTTTATATGAAGATTCGGGAATTTAAAGTAGTCA
This sequence comes from Rosa rugosa, assembly GCF_958449725.1. Taxonomy (NCBI): domain Eukaryota; kingdom Viridiplantae; phylum Streptophyta; class Magnoliopsida; order Rosales; family Rosaceae; genus Rosa; species Rosa rugosa. Next base: position 20,192,995 of record NC_084826.1, on the reverse strand, counting down.
ATAATAATAAATAAAAGACGCCCAAGATATGTATATATAAGCAACTTAAGTTTAACATCAAGAATCAGATATGCGAGAAATATTTTATCATGAACAAGCTTCAAAGCAAAGCAACACTCTGACATTCAACATACAAACAGTATACCATATACATAACTCAATGAATATATAATTATGTAAACCACCACATCTTGGTTATGTAAGGTATTGTCTGATGTATTATAGATTTTATAACAACCAAGCAAGCAAAAATGAATGGTTCTTTTTAATTAATGCTCCATGAATAAACCAAAATAAAAGAATGTCAACCACAATCAAGCAAAAACCAAACATTTAAAGTCAGCACCACAACTATCCAAGACATTCAAAACGATTGATAAACATAGCTACCATTTTAACTAAGACATATGTAGTATATGCAGCAACTTCAGGAGATAATTACATTTATTTTTCCCTTCAAAGAACCATGAAACCAGTAGCTATTGAGGCATGACAAATCTCTTCCCCCAAAGTAAAAAAAAAAAAAAACAGTTATTTTTGAAATCGATGGAAGATTCAAACACTGAACTCTTAGTTTCTGCCCCAATTTTACCTCTTGAAAAGAAGATGGAAAAACTTTATGGAATACTTATTGCTGTAACAGATCATTAACAGTTCCTTAAAATTTACCCTAGTTTGAAAATAAAGAACTAGGCATTAAATGGAGAGCCCCAAAGTGCTTCGTCGTGTCAGCCTTACCTAGAGTGGCAAAAGGACAATTGACACTACTGAATCACATAACCAAAGACCAAAACTCAACTATAGGTCAGTTAGATGATGTCAACACCTAGGGTGGCAAGAAGAACATCTCTAATGATCGACCTCTGAATGTGAATTTTAATTTTTGTTATGTGCTAATATTGAATTTAAAAGTTGTGAATGTTTAAACCTCCTATGGGGAGCAAAGACACTGGCTTCCAAACTCAATATTACAAGGTATTGGTCCAATACTTATGTTTAATTATAGTCTTCTACATGGGATTGCTATTGACAATACATTATGTAAAAGACTTTAATCAAACCGAACCAAAATTTATGTAGAGTTGTATGTATTTTATTCGAGTCTTATGAAATTGTTCACAAATGATTATTACTGAATTGGGAGAACAAGTAATCAGCTGTTATTAAGCATACAGTGAATCAAACAATGCAAACAGAAGCATCCAGGATCATAAACTCGACAAAATACAAGGATTCAATCAACACAGTTTGTCAAAACCATACATGCCTCACCAAGGTCCTGAAAATTACTTAAAACCAAGACAACTGATCATGTAAAGCATGTAGGAAATCATGATTGAATTACTGCAACTATATAGTTTTGCTTAATTTTGAGATAGGTACGGAAGCGTACCTGGAAGCAAGATTCTCCTGTAACTTGGAAATAGCAACAAAATTAAAGCATACCCACAGCAATAGGCTTCCTCAACCACACTTTCAGCAATAGTTATAGACAAATATAGGTGGAAAAAAAAAATGTAAATCGAAATAATTTGTCAGAATAACCATTGTGAAATCGGGTTGGTCTTAGTAAACTCTGTTCTTTTCAGAAAATTCTTTCTTTCTGAACATAAAAGGATCAATCTTTCGTGCAAACTCATGCATGAAATCAAATCATTAGTTGTACATAAGAGATTTGAATTGAAAAATATTGAGACGTGAGAACTGAGAAGTAACAAATCAATTCATCATGCACAAAACATTGTAATCCTTTAATCTTGGTTATTTCGGAAAACAACCATTAACAAAATAGACAAAGACAGACTTAAAATCTATTTGGCTACACTTTGCTTCAATTATAAATACCAATTTAGTGGTCCTTTAATTCATACAATTTAGAAAGGGACTCAATATTGACACCTTGATGATAAGAAATTTTATACTAATATGAATGGTTGATGATTATGCATTTATGCATACTAGTGAAAAAGACCATGAGGAACAAAACATAAACAATAGAAGGTTAAAGGATGAGATTTTTAAAATTCAGGTCAATCAATCAATTTTCCAATATACTGCAGTATCCTCCATGATTAACATTCAGCATAAAATTGCTCTAAGAGCTGAGTTTACTAAAATTGAATATAATGTTTGCATGAAAAACATGTAATTTTATCAATTTAAAGGTATAAAACGATATGCATAAGTGTCAGTAGTAAAACCATTAAGCCAATTTCAAAAGAAAAGAAAATAAATAAAAACTCAGGCATTCAATTATGAAACCACGAAGAAAATAAAACTTTCGAATTTCTCGGAAAAAGGAAAAAGGAGAAACTAGGGATTGGAGGTTAATTAGGGTCCGTCCTGTAACGTTTTATGAAACGTTTTTATAATAATATTTTATGAAATGAAAATGAGAGACTAAACTACAAGTTTTTAGAATCCAAAAATGCATTCGGCAGAGGTACTTCAAAAACAAATTTGCAAAACCAAAATAATAAAAGCATATATGATATCAAGTTTAGAGTTTATATATAACCTAAAACTAGTCTCTTCTTCTTTCCTGCACACTGATCTTTTTTTTTTTTCCTGTTGTTAGTATTCCTCAATAATCATGCAAAAATATTGACTCTTTCCAATGAAATGATTCAGATTCGTTAATGAATTCTCTCTCGGTTAGAAAATTTTGTGAAGAGATTGAAAAAGACATTAGCAAACCCCCATTTTTTCTTAAGAGATCGGGGAAGAGAGGAAACTGCAGACATGTGAATCCTTATTGTTATTCAACCAATCATATCTCTCAATCTCAGTTTTGATCTGCTATGTCGTAGGATAATTAAAATGTCTCCAATTAAGTCTAAATACCAAGCTGTCACTCAGTCACTCCAAACCACCAACCTCATCATCGATCTAAACCAGATTTGACAATGACCCGATCAAATTAAGAACTTTGATCAATCCTTCATCCTCTTTCTTCACAACTCCTCTGTTTACAAAAAGTGGAACTTTTATAAAAAATATTTGCATGAAGAAGTCTTGTGTTGTAACTTGCAAATCCAAAAGATAAAGCAGATGAGATTTATGGTCCTCTGGAAGTTATAGGGAAGAGGAAGAAAGTCCTGAAGGTCTAAAGAGATGAGAGTATGAACTATATTTATTGTTTTTCTTTTGATTGCGTGTTGGGTGTTCTCTAAAAACAATGAAAACTATATAAAGACGTTTCTCATATTTACTCATAGCCCCAGAGTTGTATTCTTGATTTTGTTCTCCGTGTTTTCGAAGTCGGATGCGCCGAACGAGTATTATGCTTGTTATTGTATTCATAAAACAAAAAACAATATTGTAAAACAATACCGAACGGCCCCTTAGATGCTGGGAGAACGCATCTTAAGTCAAACCCAATTGACAGAATACATCCATCAAGCTTCAATGAAGAAATATACTGAAGAACTCCAACTTTTCAAGGTTTTGAAAATTTGCCACAAATATCTCAGACTAAGATTCACAATATACCTCAATTGAGTTGCAAACGTATCTGGAACAAACCCCATAAAACGATTTTGACAAAACAAATCGCAAAACCCTCTGTTCTCTTTTGTACTTCGCGTGCCAGAGAAAGAACAACGCCCAGAAAGAAAGAACTTTTTTTTTTTTTTAAGACCAAAGTTTTTTTGGGTTTTGATTAAAAAACATGGTTTGACCCATTAAAGACGGGTTTCAAATAATCTGCAGCACTTTTTTTTTTTTTTTTTTTTTTAACACATGCTCTTCCCCCTCTTTCAACAAAAAAAAAAAAAAATCAATCGGTCCAAAACATTTTGATTCTTAATTGAGCACAAAAGGCTCTGATACCAAATGTAAAACTAAAATAAGATTGTACCTCAATCTAAGAACACAAAATATAATTAAGATTAACATAAGCTTAATATTAAGATGAACAAAATATAAATCATGTATACCAACTTGAATTAGTCATGATAGATCTTCTCCTCTATCCAATCCTGTATGCAACCTTTTATGGGGCAAAGCTTATGAATAGCGTGGTGATTGATAGAGCAGGGATCTAAGACTTTTATAGGCATCACGGACTAGGTACCTCCCATAAAGGATTCTTAGTCCTAATTGATATAGGCCTTTGTCAAACTATTTCATGTACATTTAGGATTACTCTATAATTAAGTAATCAACAATATATACCGTATTCAATACTGATTATAGATGTTTGGCTCCAATTTTGTTGCAGCTGGTCAACAGTCTCTTTTCTGCGCGGGCGTGCCAGCACCGTTCGGGTGCGGTCGTTGGGGGTGTCCCTTGACCTGACTTCTTTTCAAGCGATTGTAGACGAGAAGAGCACCAACCTCGTCGTGGGATTCTTTGTGCCTCGTGGCGAGGACTTTTGCTGAGCTTTCTTCTTGTTAACACAATCGATACTCAATATTGTAGATCGAGCAGAGCGACATCACCGGGAAATGTTGAGATCTTGCTAAAGCGTGACTTTAGCTTGGCTGGGTTGCTAGGGCGTTACCCTTGCTTGGCTGGTTCTGTAACCGTTGTGGTCGCGGCACTACCGTCGGCTCCCGAGGAGACTAGGACCGAAGCACGTTGACAGAGGGTTTGGTGGCACTGAAAGTCGGCTTCTGAGAAGACTAGGACTAGGAGTGAGATCACCGGTAAGAGAAAGAGAAGGAGAGGGAGAGGAGTTGCTCTTAGAGAGGTTTGCTCTAGAGAGAACTTAGATCATCTTAGAGATGTTGTTGTTGTGTTGTGAATGTGTGATTTAGAATGAGAAGAGAAGGTGTTTATATAGGGAAGAAAAAGAAGAGTGAAATGATGAGTGGAAGAAAAATAATGAAAGTGGAATATGAAAGTGATTTGTAAAATATGGAAAAGATAGAGAAATGATGAAATGAAAGCAAGGCATGAAGGTGCAACAACATGGAAGTGATGATGATCTATTAAAGAGATTGTCTTGAAAAATATATCCAAGGAAAAGAAGAAAAGCATCTAGCTTTCTTCATGTGGGTAGGAAACATGAACATGTGAATATTGAGCTGGTTTTAGGTCAGTTTCTGCCCCTTTATTCCTTCAATTATTTCTCCAACAAGAATTCCGAATTTCACTATGACCTCTTCATAAAAAATGTTCCATTATGAGTGTAGATCACCCTGGAAAAATTTCAGAATTTTTGGTATAGTGGTTGGGCCGAAAACGCTGCTGGACCTCTTACAGGTCCAGTTTTCCAGTTTTGCTTCTGCAAAAGATTGGACTGATTGTTTGAAGGCCTTCCACTCAAAAACATCTCTGGCACTCTTCATAAGAAATGATCCTTGGGCTGTCTAGAATGGATCTGGAAAGTTTCAGCACATTTCGATTTCATTTGGTTAGTCTGCCACCCCTCCTTCCTTGTCTAGCTCGGTTTTTTCCTAGCCGAAGTAGGAAAATATGCTAAAGTTGACTTGTCATACTTCCATAGTAGGCTTTATTTAGCCTCTAAATATATATTTCAAGCTTGTCGACAATATATAGCTTGAGCCACTGACATTGGCTCAATTTCTCCAAAACACGCCTTGTCAGGCCAAAATGTTCATTTTGGGTCCAAACATTGCCCCCCAGACCTCGAAGTCAAAGGTCCTCGTCTTGACTAAAGAGGTCTTGAATCAGCACTCCTCTTATAATGTTGTTGCTCCAAGCCACTTGTATTGGCTTGACTGTTTCCATATAGGCCTCTAAATAGGCCATAAAGCTTGAATGCCACTATTGAATTGCCTTTGTCATGAACTGACGCTTCCTTTGCCAACTTTATTGCCCCCCATGGATCTAGCGAAACTTGGGCAGGTTGTAGGCAATCAAAACTTTTGCGTGCCCCCCATGCGAAGGAGACTGCTTTTGATCGCGAATGAGGATCCTTCTCTTCCTTGGTGGTAGCTTCGCCATGTGTATAGCAACAAGTATCTGCCTTGTTTGCTGGCTCTCTGTTGATTTTTTCAAATGTAGGTGTTGGAGCCGCTTTCCTGGCTAGATCAAGGCCTATAGTACTTGGCGAAATAAGATGCAAAATAGCAAACTGTTTGCTTTCATTTAATCCTTCGCGAGTCTTATGCCAAAGAGGATGATTGGATCATGGCTATCGTCATCATGACGTGTGATCAATTGAAACCACCATATTTTGCTGCAACTTTAGCATCTAAAACCGCATCGGTTTTAATCATGTTTTAAAAAACATCAGGCCACTATGCTGGCCCTGCGGTGATAGGAAAAGGTGGAATATCTTCACTGTCGCCTTAGATGCGATTCTCAAGATGGAATAATGACTCATTAATTATCAACTAGGGCCACTCACTGGCCCAGCTAATAAATTAATCTCCAAACATATTTGAGCTATAAATCAAAGCGTATTGGAGAAATATCTTCATTGTCGCCTTAGATGCGATTCTCAAGATGGAATAATGACTCATTAATTATCAACTAGGGCCACTCACTGGCCCAGCTAATAAATTAATCTCCAAACATATTTGAGCTATAAAAATCAAAGCGTATTGGAGAAGTATCTTCACTGTCGCCTTAGATGCGATTCTCAAGATGGAATAATGACTCATTAATTATCAACTAGGGCCACTCACTGGCCCAGCTAATAAATTAATCTTCAAACATATTTGAGCTATAAATCAAAGCGTATTGGAGAAGTATTCCTTGCGACCTAGAAATGGCATCCAAGAAACCATTCGTTATCGATCAGGCAGATGAAATCACTGAGAAAGCCGCATTCGCCTGGCGAACTAACATGAGTGTTCGATGTAGAAGTCAGAACGGAGAGGAGAGAAGTCGACTGATGGGCTTTGGTGGCGGTGATAGTCAAGCGAGTCTGGGTCCCACACCTCGCGATCGTTTGCCAGATGATGTTATGGCCTATTATGGGCTTCCCATCCGCCGTCCCATAGCGGCTCTTCGGCAGGTGCCTGGTGATTTTAGCAGTTGGGGACCAAGGAGGAAAGTGGGCTACTGGCCTACCGTCGCTCCCGAGGAAAATATTTGGTATCAGGAGAACCGAGCGAGAGATTTGGCCCGATGGGATGCGGTGGGTATCACCCAAACCATCGATCTATGCTTCTGTCTTCCCAATAATACTAGCCCTGCACCGCTAGCTGCCGCTCTTTGCTTCTGGAACACCTCCAGCAATACATTCGATTTCCGGTTTGGGCAGATGAGCATAACTCTGCTGGATGTTCTTACCATCACGGGGTTGCCCATTGACTTTGACCCCTATGTGCATGGTCAGTTTGATGGCACTCAATTTTCTTTGAGAATGGATATGGCTGGTCGAGGGCATCACAGCAGATCCTACCCATCCTGGCGCGAATATTACTGCACCTGGCGTGACCATACAGGAGGTATCGCATTCCTGGAATTCTGGCTTTGCAAATTTATCTTTTGCACTTCTTCCAACAAACCTACTGGACCTTGGAATTCTCTGGCCACTGCTCTCTACAATGGTATTTGCGTTGGCCTTGGGCAACCTGTATTGGGTGCGTTATATCGCTCCCTTTATAGAGCCGTAATGCGCCCATTTGATACCGAAATTAGTGGCCCCTTCTGGATCCTTGCCTTTTGGCTGCAGATTTATTTCCCTCTCTTCCGTCGTGGTGATATTCCAAAGGAACCTCCAGTTGATTCCCTTTTGGGGAACTGGCTTTGCCGCAACGTAAGGTATCGAGCTCCACCCTACTCCGAGTGTTTTATTTACTTGTACTTGCTGGGAGAGATGCCGGACCCAAAAATAGTCCTTTCTAGGCGATTCCCTCCTCCCCTTGATGATGGCTTTCTGCCCAGTGGACGGGATCATAGCGAAAGAGCCTTCCTGACCTTTCGTCGCGCCATCTCCTGCTTGGATATTCGTCTTACCACTGAACGCGTAAGTTATGAGCTCTATGCCCCTAACCATTTTGCTCGCCAATTTGGGTTGGCCCAGTTGGTACCCTGGCCTCTGGTTGATTCTGCCAATTACTACACCTCTTGGCGGAGATTATCCCCACCTGGGTCTGCCCCCTTTCAGAGTCAGTTTACTTTGATAGTGATTCCCCCTTGGGTCAGAACGCTGTACCCCCTCAACGATGTCGACGATGATTATGCTGATTGGTGGAAAGAAGTGTCCGTGAACTGTTGGGACCTGCCACATGACGAACTCTTCGTCCTGATCTTTCGTGGCATGAGTAGTCCTGGTCTGGAGGACCGCAAGATTCTTGAGCGCTTCTCCAACCCTGCAGCACAACCCCCGCGACCTATTCTACCTTCTCGCTCATCGCGTCCAGGGATACAAATCCACGAGCCTAGGGCAACAGTAAGTTTTTGTCTTTCTTCACCATTCTTTTTCCTTGTGTTGATTTTCCCGCTCTTATTCCTGAGTGTGTTTTGCAGCAAACTACCTGGAGAAGGATAGCCTCTGTTCAGGCGGGGAAACAAAAGGCAATAGCAGAGGAGACTTCTGAGGGAGAGTCTTCGCATGATGAAGATCCCGCTGAGGTAATTTAGTTAAGAATGATCCCAAACTTGTATATTTGGTGCTTCCCCCCTTTTTGAGTTATGACTCTTTTCTCGTACAGGCCACTGCTGTCTTTGCTTGCAAACGCGATCGAGCTCAATTCGTCGAAGAGAGTTTTGAAGATGACGAACCTCTGGGAATGCGATTGGTAAACTCCGACCCCGTCTTATCCTTTTTAAATTTTAGAATCTGGGCAGGATCTTCACTATGTATCTTTTGACAGGTCCGTCAAAGGACCACTAATCCCTCTCGCCTGAGCGAGGCTGGACCCTCAGCCACTGCAGAAAAGCCAACTCTCTCGCTAGTTCAAGCATCAACTAACCCCGTGGCGCCTCTTCCGTCTCCCACATCTACAGAGCATCTGCAAGGTCCTACCATTCTAATAACGATCTCCGATGACGACTCCTCGGAGCATGAAAGTGTGGAAAGCCACTCTGAGGATTCTGCCGCTTATGAGGAACTGATGACGACAGAGATTCTCGCGGCACTAAAGGTCCAAGAGGTGAATGAAGTGAGGCCTCTTCCTCTTGGTGACCACGTACCAGATATTGACCCGACAACTCGAGAGGTAAGCCACTGTTGGCCAATGCTTTCCATTTCCCTTTTGATCCGACCCCACTCTCTGACATTTCTGAATCTAACCAGGATTCTGTTTGTACCGAGGAGGTGGCTACAAACGCTGAGGGTCCTATCGGTAGGACAGTCGCCCAAGAGATGAAAAATGATACTGACGGTGGTGGTGCCCCTCAAGTCTTGCGAATAAATGAGACAACCGTCGAAGCCGAGGGCCCTGTGCTTGAATCTGCTCCACTTGCCCATGGTGAGCCGCGAGTTGAGTTTCCAGATTCTCCCGCGGCTGAAGGGACAGACCAACCTATTGAAGATGAAGAAACTGAGGAAGTTGTCCACCCTTTTGCATTGGTGGTTCGTGATCCTGTGGCGCCTCCGCCGCCTCCTACCAGATTCGAGAGATTGATGAGGGTGTTAGAGGTAACTCCTCCTTCTGCTGTGGATGAGGCTAAGATGGTGCTTCACGAACATCTGGGTCCTCAGGTATTGGAGACTGACATCCTCTCGCGAGTCTTGGAAGCCCTAAGGTATCTTTGCCAGGAGAAGGCATTGACCCTGCAGCAATTTAGTGCCATTGACGATCTGCTGAATGAACTTGGTGAGGCCCGCCAACGTCAACCGGCCGCGAACGCCCAGGCTCACGACACTCGAGAGGCTTTGAATAGCCTCTCTCGAGAAATGGACATCTCTCGCGGTATTTTAAATGAGCGAACCAACCGCCTGCGGGAACTACAAATCCAAAGGTCCGACTTCAAACTTCGGATCGAGGACCTCCATACAGGTTTAGCCTTTGTTGAAAACGCGATTGCTACAGAAGAAGCCCAACTCGATGAACCTCTGGCTGCTTCTGAAGAAATGGGCCGCAACCTGGCCCATCTCAGAGAACGGGCCACTCAGGCCGAAGCTAGTGCTATTGCGGCGAATCTCCGCGTGGAGGAACTTTGCTTGAAATTGAGCTTCATGGGCCAATCTCTGTAGGCCCCCTCGAAAACTGTTCGGTCTCCTTACACGTCAATAATCCCTTCTTTTCCGAGATTTAAGGCATTAATCACTCGTTGAAAAACAATGGTCGTGAAAAAATAATCTCGTGAATAGAACAGTTACCTCCTCGAAAACCGCTCCTCACATGCTGCTAGTCCCTTTTTTCCCGAGATTTGGAATCACTAATCTCGATTTATTGACATCGGTTTTGAAATAGAACTTCATTCAAGGGTGGGGATTTGCCTGAATTCCCTATAAATAGTTGTATTTCGGGAAGGGAATACTCACAACAATTTTTCTGAAATATTCAAGAAATGGCCTTTCAGTCCTTGCTTCTTTTTCTCCTTCTTCACAAATCTTCCCCTCATGAAATGACCTTTAGCCTCTAAATTTTAGGCTTTATGGCGTAATCTTAAGCCTGGGTTAGGCCTCATGGCGTAATCTTAGGCAAACCCTTGTTTCGTCCTTCTGGGAGTCTGTAACAACAATGCCAGGCTTCAGATTGGTTTAGAAACGCGAGGGGGCTCCGAGTGTGGGATCTCCGGTCATGTAAGATCATTTTTTGAGAAAATCCCATACGCGGAGCGAAACGGGGAGAAGAGGGAAGCCAAATTGAGGTTCATCTTTCCTCCTCTGTTTCCTTTCTTCTAGACCTGGCCCGTGTTGTGCCCTCCAGATGGAAGGAGATTTGGTTCTCACCTCCTTCTCCCCCTTTCTCTTTTTTGATAGAATCTTGGAGGGATGAGAAGGGATGGACTCTTTGAAGGAATGGGTTCAAGCTACAGAATGGCTGTTCCTGTACTTCACGTCCAGCTAATGGTGGTTACCAAGGCTAGAGGGGGTGTAGAGACTCAAGCTGATATTTGGTTCCTTCACTCTCTGCCCCTCCTTGAGATAATGGCGCGGCTCAACCCGGCGTTGGATTCCATAGCTGCTTCCACTTGAGAAAAGATTTAGAAGATAATCCGAAGATTCATGTTTTGTATTCTAGCCACTTTTGGCTTTGTAATGAATGTACTGCTTTTGGCCGCAAAGCCACTTTATGAATACAATAATATTTTCTTATCCTGATATTCAAATATCCGTGAGAAGCTGTGTCAACGTGTCTCGCAAGGCCCCAAATATAGGCCCCCATAGTTGTATATTGAAAATAATACGAACTTTTAAATATGCTCCGCATCAAAAAGAGCCTCGCGGCGAGGGTTTTGAGAAAATATGTATCTTTTGGATCCACTTGCTGGCTCCCAACTCAAAACTCTTAGCGCCAATAACTCCTTCTTTTCCGAGATTTAAGGCACTAATCACTCGTTGAAAAACAACAGTCGTGAAAAATAATCTCGTGAAAAGAACAGTTACCTCCTTGAAAACCGTTCGGTTTCCCCACATGCTATTATTCCATTCTTTTCCGAGATTTAAGGCACTAATCACTCTTTACTGACATCGGTTTGACTCTTCTTTTCAACCGTCCATCCAAGGGTGGATATTTGCATGCCTATATCTTCCTCCACAATCTCCAATCCCAAAACCATTTCATCAACTCCAATATTACTTGTCACCACCATTCTTCAATTCTCGCATTCTCTCAATCCTTCACCAATGGAACCACAAACCCAGCAACCAACCGAGGATGGAGGAAGTAACAAAGCAGCCGAGAGTAGTGCTAACATGCTTTGTAGGCGGAACAGGTGGAATCCCACTACAGATCAGATAAGAATCCTTAAGGAGCTTTTCTACAATAAGGGAGTTAGGTCCCCAACTTTAGAGCAGATTCAGAGGATCTGTCTCCAGCTGAAATGGTACGGCCAGATCGAGTTCAAGAACGTTTATTTTTGGTTCGTGAACCAAAGGGCTCGGGAGAAGCGGAAGAAGAGGTCCACTTCGGATGTTCATGTGCCCATGCAAAGATCAGGGCTTGTTGGTGATGACAATGGTACCAATTGGAAACCTGAGGATCAGTATATTAACTTCGAATCTTCTGCATCTGCTTCTGCTTCTTCAGCTGGTGTGATTGCTTTTAACGGGCAGAAGGGGAACTATGGTGGTTATGGATCTATGAACATGGAGATTGAAACCCTTCCTCTGTTCCCAATGCATGGTGAGGACATCTTTGGTAACATGAAGACTACTTCCGATGGAGGTGGCGGTCACGGTGGTGGCTCTCACATTTCCCTTGAGCTCAGCCTTTCCTGCGAGGGCAAAGCTGGAAAAAGTTTCTGGAGCCGCTGACTCGGCTTAGTAGCTTTGCGAGTGTAGGAACACTTAGAATTGCCCCTTAAGAGTTGTATTAATGATTTTTTTTTTTTTATTTTTTTTTTAATTTTTTTTTTTTATAAGTAGTTGAATTCAATAAGACAATGTGAATCAAGGTTTAGACATGCGGCCCAAGTATAGTCGTCTAGACACAAATTTTCTTTCAAATCCTTTGGGCAACCTTACTGAAATGGCCAGGTGGGGGAGGGCGAACAAGAGAGGCAGAATCCATTTTGGCATGAGCTACTCCCACATAGTGGTTTAGGCCCATTTGCACGCACTTCTGGATTCAAGAACCTGTCATGAACGTTGTCCCATTTCTAGACACCATTTCACATAGGCTATACTTACTAAGATGAGAAAGGTCATAAGTGTGAAGACAGTTCAACAAGTGTTAATAAAAGCCGCCCTTAACCTTAAGGGACCTGAACTAGGCACCAATAAGGAGTTTAGGCCAATATTAACAAAAGAGACTTCACCTATTCCGTTATGATTCACAACCCCTTTACCAAATTCAACTTTTTTTTTTTTTTTTTTTTTTAAATGAAAAGAAAAATAAAAACGAAAAATTAACAAAAAATTAAAAGCAAAGAAAGAAAGAAGCTAGCAACACTATGTTTGGCTAACCTCTAGAAGACCACGGGGGAGGCCATCTATGCTTCATTCCAAGCTCCGATGTATCAAAATTTGTAGGGTAAAAATCCCTCCTATGAGAGCTTGTAGGAAAAGAAAAAAGATACTTCTCATCAAAAACTTGGGAAAAATTTGGCTCGTAGGAGGAGTAATCATGCCCCCCAAGTATCTTTGTTGGTTGGCGAAACATGATCTTCAATTGCACCTTTGGCGATGAAGATGTTCCAAGATCGGCTTTGTTGCCAACTACCATGTCATAGAACATGGTGTCTTCAGGATTAGCCACAGATTGGCCATTATAGACGACCACTTGCTGGTCTGAATTCTCCATATCAAGAGCTTCACTTGCTGGATAATTGTAAACAAGAGTTAACTTGTATTGATGATACTCAAATTTACAGTTGCGAAGGACAACTTGGCCACTAGAATAATTGTTCTGGCCATTCATGCAACGTGGGTTGTAGATGTGCCCTCCACATATATCAAGGCCACCGCTTGGCCTTGAAGAATATATGAAGAACTTCAAGTTGAATTGATTAATAAAGCCACAAATTGGCTTCTGTAGACCACAACTTAATTGATAATTAAGTTGGCTCTGATTTTGATCACCTTCACCAAGACGTCCAGTAGCAGAGTCACAATTAAAATGATCATGAACTTGCTTCTTTTGATCAAAGGGATGATCATGGGCCATATCTTGCCCCCCATGCATCTGATCAGTAGCCACGTATTTGGCTTGATCAGTGGAGAAATCAGTTATCTGTTCAGAGACAATTTCATTGTCAGAAAAACATTCTTGTGGACCGTCTTCTCCATGCACAGCCTCTGTGTAAGGCTGTGACTCACCAGTGAGACCCTTAGGTTGATTGCCACCTATAGGCAAGTTAGTCTCAGAAATGACCTCTTCGCGAGCAGCTTCTTGATGTTCCAATTTGCCTTGCTGCGAATTAGCCAAGCTGAAACCTTCCTCACGTAAGGTCGCGAACTCCGATGAGGTCTGTTTGTGCTCGGTCGCGACGACATTCATCGACTGCTGGTGGTTTTCTTGGGCTGGTTGGGTCACGTCGGCCAGCTGCTCCCAAGTCTGCCACGAATCTTGTTGGGCTGATTGGAAAAGTTCATCCATCCTCTTCTGCTGCGCCGCCAGGACATTTTTCAAATTCGCATAATACGAAGCAGTGTTCTGTTGAAAGATAGCAAGTCGCTCCTCTATGCTCGCATTCTCCGGAATGGGAATGGGCACATAGCCTTCTATCGTCGCCATGACTTCAGGAATTTCTTTTGGTAAAGATTTTCCTCTGGCATCCCAATGATGGTGAACACAAAAAGACTCTGATATAGTCCCACCGGGCGTGCCAAAATGTTTGGCTCCAATTTTGTTTTGAAGCCCGGTGGTTAAATGTCTTCAAGAAAAGAAAAAAAATTCTAACCTTGTCCCACTGGGCGTGCCAAAATGTTTGTTTTGAAGCCCGGTGGTTGAATGTGCTTCAAGAGAAAAGACTCTGATGTTGTCCCACTGGGCGTGCCAAAATGTTTGGCTCCAATTTTGTTGCAGCTGGTCAACAGTCTCTTTTCTGCGCGGGCGTGCCAGCACCGTTCGGGTGCGGTCGTTGGGGGTGTCCCTTGACCTGACTTCTTTTCAAGCGATTGTAGACGAGGAGAGCACCAACCTCGTCGTGGGATTCTTTGTGCCTCGTGGCGAGGACTTTTGCTGAGCTTTCTTCTTGTTAACACAATCGATACTCAATATTGTAGATCGAGCAGAGCGACATCACCGGGAAATGTTGAGATCTTGCTAAAGCGTGACTTTAGCTTGGCTGGGTTGCTAGGGCGTTACCCTTGCTTGGCTGGTTCTGTAACCGTTGTGGTCGCGGCACTACCGTCGGCTCCCGAGGAGACTAGGACCGAAGCACGTTGACAGAGGGTTTGGTGGCACTGAAAGTCGGCTTCTGAGAAGACTAGGACTAGGAGTGAGATCACCGGTAAGAGAAAGAGAAGGAGAGGGAGAGGAGTTGCTCTTAGAGAGGTTTGCTCTAGAGAGAACTTAGATCATCTTAGAGATGTTGTTGTTGTGTTGTGAATGTGTGATTTAGAATGAGAAGAGAAGGTGTTTATATAGGGAAGAAAAAGAAGAGTGAAATGATGAGTGGAAGAAAAATAATGAAAGTGGAATATGAAAGTGATTTGTAAAATATGGAAAAGATAGAGAAATGATGAAATGAAAGCAAGGCATGAAGGTGCAACAACATGGAAGTGATGATGATCTATTAAAGAGATTGTCTTGAAAAATATATCCAAGGAAAAGAAGAAAAGCATCTAGCTTTCTTCATGTGGGTAGGAAACATGAACATGTGAATATTGAGCTGGTTTTAGGTCAGTTTCTGCCCCTTTATTCCTTCAATTATTTCTCCAACAAGAATTCCGAATTTCACTATGACCTCTTCATAAAAAATGTTCCATTATGAGTGTAGATCACCCTGGAAAAATTTCAGAATTTTTGGTATAGTGGTTGGGCCGAAAACGCTGCTGGACCTCTTACAGGTCCAGTTTTCCAGTTTTGCTTCTGCAAAAGATTGGACTGATTGTTTGAAGGCCTTCCACTCAAAAACATCTCTGGCACTCTTCATAAGAAATGATCATTGGGCTGTCTAGAATGGATCTGGAAAGTTTCAGCACATTTCGATTTCATTTGGTTAGTCTGCCACCCCTCCTTCCTTGTCTAGCTCGGTTTTTTCCTAGCCGAAGTAGGAAAATATGTTAAAGTTGACTTGTCATACTTCCATAGTAGGCTTTATTTAGCCTCTAAATATATATTTCGAGCTTGTCGACAATATATAGCTTGAGCCACTGACATTGGCTCAATTTCTCCAAGACACGCCTTGTCAGGCCAAAATGTTCATTTTGGGTCCAAACAATAGATAAAGAGGTCATGGACTTAAATAATTCAAGCACTGTCTAATTACTTATTCTGCAAATAAGGTAGCTAAGTTGTTGTGGTCCTTATTGAACATTGATAAGTCCACATTAATTCTTACAGAAGATGCAGCAAATTGATCCTTCAGTACGTCCAAGGCTCCACACTAGGGCAAATTTACATACCTATGTAATTATGAACTCCTCATGAGCTGGGATTTGTAGCTAAAGTAGGATTTTGGAACAAGACAAAGGTCAAATAGTGAATACTACTCAAATTGTCTCTCGACTTTTCTCTGATTTATCTCTCAACATTTCAGTTTTGATTATTTACATATCCTCAATTTTCTGGTTGTCGCCTATTTACGCCCTATGTTAACTTTTAGACTGCCGTCCAATTTCTTTCTGAACTTGGACCTCACTAACTGCAAATTAGCATATTTGGGCTGACCCGCCCGTATTTGTAGACCCGGGTTCAAAAATCGCCGACTTTGGACTTTGGAGAGTTCGAGATCCTCACAGAAGTTAGAAACGCGCGTACATAGCGATTTGGTGACTCCAACTAACCATTTTCTTGTTTTCAAAACCAAGTCACTCTTCTTCTTCTTCTTCAATCTTCACAGAGCAAGCAAGCAAGCAAAGAAAATGAGGCCTAACATCGTTTCCGAGGTAAAACCTTCTTCCCCGATCTAATTTTCTCTCCTTTACTTTTTGCTTCAACCTCTTCCATTTCTCTCTCAGATTTCTCTATTCTTCTTCTGTTCCGTGAGGAACTGGAATTTTTACGGAACCGGAATTCTGAATCTAGGTTTTTATTAGGTGCAGAATGAGGTAAGTTTTAGTAAAATTGACCGCAAATTCGCCGGTGAACTTAGTTAGTTCTGGCTTCTCGATTTGGAGGGACGAAAATTAGTTCATGTTTGATGTACATTTCTCAGGAATTTACTGGATCATTAGAAATTTCTTGCTTCGTTTCATTGCGGTTGGCTTCGATGTTATGGAAATGAAATAACCTGTATTTCAGTGCTTTAAGCTTTTAAGAACCCTAAGTTTTAGCAAAATTGAGCGCAAATTCGCCAGTAAACTTAGTTAGTTCTGGCTTCTCGATTTGGAGGGACGAAAATTTGTACATGTTTGATGTACATTTCTCAGGAATTTACTGGATCATTAGAAATTTCTTGTTTCTTTTCATTGCGGTTGACTTTTCGATGTTACGAAACTGAAATAAATTGCATATGAGTGCTTTAAACTTTAGAACCCTCAGTTTGATCTGAGGTGTCATGAGCTGTTGTTGTGTGTGTGCTTATGAGGATGAATTTGTACTCGTCATTTTAAGATGTTATCGGCATTACATTAAATTTGGAATGGCACAAGTTTTTGATTTTGATATTATACAGCTTACATTTTGGGTTCAAGTAAGTTCTCGCACTGATTGAATGTTTGGGTGTGTAGGCAGGAGTGCAGACTAGGTTGGCACAATGGTGGGAGGGCCTTCCTTTCCTTACTTCTGCGGTTGTTTTTGTTTGCACAACTATTTACTTGGTTTGCCTCTTGGCTGGATACGACTCCTTCTATGAAATATGCTTTTTGCCGTCTGCAGTTATCTCACGATTCCAAGGTAAGTTTTTGGAAAGTGAAATCTGAGCCTATTCTTAGTTACTAGAAAGAAGTGCAATTTTGCAACCCTTTTGCTGGGTTTATAACATGCCCTTCCCCACACGTCATTTCAGAATTTTTACTCTTGACATGTCACTCCTAGTTAGGTTTGGCGACCTTGCAAGTAATGTCTTTTTCACATTTTTTAGGTGCTTCAGTTTGATATTGCAACTGAAATTTGTCTCCTTAAGTTCCTTAGTTTCATGATTCTTTTTATGTTCAAGTTTTTGGTTATTTGTTTTGGTACATGATATCAATCACAGTTGTAATGAAATGTTGGCTCATATATCAATAAACTAATGAATGACATTGCTTGAGACTATTTATGTTATTGATGTTTAAAGTGATGAACAATTTGATAATTCTCTATTTTTACAATTCATGTAACATGTGAGGATGATTTGTTGCATGGTGTTGGAGTCTGCTCTGTATGAGTCCCGCACACTGGCCTGGAAAAATATTTTCCCTGCATCATGATCTATGTTAACTTAAACATTAAGTGTACAATAAGAATCCTAATTCAGTCCCTCTAAGTTCCAACCAACTTGAAGCCTTACATAATGAATTGCAGCTGCTTATTTTGAGAATCTTTCTTCTTCTTTTTTAAATCAAAATTTTATGAAGTATAACGTTTATAATCAACACGACTATTATAGAGATTTATTTATTTTAATATAAAGTGAAGAAGTTTCCTTCTATTGTCACACAATTTGACATCAGCTCCTGGCCATCAATTTTTTTTGGCCTTTTCAGTCTACAGGATTTTCACTGCCATTCTGTTTCATGGTTCGCTGCTTCATGTGTTGTTCAACATGATGGCTTTGGTTCCTTTGGGTTCTGAGTTGGAGAGAATTATGGGATCTGTCCGCTTGTTGTACATAATCATTATGTTGGCTACAACCAATGCGCTGCTCCATCTTCTAATTGCACTTTTGGTGGCCTATAATCCTATTAAGCCTTTTGAGTATTTGATGCATGAGTGTGCAATAGGCTTCTCAGGAATCTTGTTTTCTATGATTGTAATAGAGACAAGTCTGAGTGGACAGCAATACAGAAGGTTGGTTTTTCTAATGCTTAAATTCTGACATGATTTTGTAACTTTTCTCTGATAAATAATCTTTGCAAATTCTAATTTGTCCCGATCTTAGCATAATTAAATGTTTAGAATAATTAAATGTTTAGAACTGTTCATGTGATCATGCAAATGGGTGCCCAAAAGGAACACAAGCATAGACAGATGCCCATTGCATTTTTTATTTTCCCTGCTGTTCTTTTCTGGCCAATGTATTGGATTCTGCTAAACAACAAATTTTCCTTCTGCTCTACAGTGTGTTTGGGCTCTTTAATGTGCCTGCTAAATGGTAATTTCCGTAACCTTTGTTTCTTAATCGCAGTAATACATGCTTGTGTGATTTACATTCCCATATATTTTATAAAAAATTTGAAAAATGTACTTGAATATTTGTTGCAGGTATGCATGGATCTTACTGGTAGTGTTCCAACTTGTTATGTCTAATGTTTCATTACTGGGACACCTGTGTGGTATTCTGTCTGGCTTCGCGTGTAAGTTCCTCGATCTTTTATGTCATTTCTCTTTTTTTTTTTTTCCCGCATTACATGGGGGTAGTGTGACTACTATAATGCTGCATTTGCAATACAGATAGTTACGGCTTGTTCAATTTCCTCATTCCTGGACCATCCTTCTATTCCAAAATTGAGGCCTCCTCGTTGCTTGTAAGTATTAAACACACATTGCTTCTGATGATTGATCAGTTTGGAAACACTGTTTTAATTTTTCTCTAATTCCACTTATTCATTTTTATATTTCCACTTTCCAGTCAACTTGTGTGAGGCGGCCTAAATTTATTTTGTGCACTGGTGGAAATCCCTCTGCCTTCATCCCTACGTATTCAAGCCAAGGTACCACGTCTAGGTAAGTTCTATTTATTAGTTTAGATCTCATTGGTAAGGTACGAAAGTTCTGTTTTATTAATTTAGATCTCCTTGTGTATTATAAGAGTCGTAATATGATATACTTTCTTAACCAGTGGATTATTTTCGGGAAATTTGTGGAGAAACTTATCTTCATGGATCCCACAGAGGGAAACATCTTCACAGGTATTGTTTTTATCACCTTTAGCTCTTTCATGATTTGTAGTGGTGTTTCTGTCTTTCGTGGTGTTTGAGTACAAACTTTCCTTCTTTGTAGCCTTTGCGGTTCAATTTTACGTTATGATCATAGGGTTACGTGTGATAACTTGGTAATGTGTGTGTGTGATAACTTGGTGTAACTTGGGGTGTGTGTGTGGTGAGAGAGAGGAAAATAGTACCTTTTTTTTGTCACTTAAGAGTTGTGTGCCCTTGATACAATTTTTATAAACCCACTACTTTTGTAATTGTGTGTGTGTGTGTAGTGAGAGAGAGGAAAACAGTGCGTTTTTTTTTTTTTGTCACTTAAGAGTTGTGTGCCCTTGATACAATTTTTATAAACCCACTACTTTTGTAATTGTAATTTTCAACCCTCAATGGCCATATATGAAATGCTTTTTGTCATCACTGCTAACTTGGTGCTTACGTATGGATCATTTATATACTGGTCATTATTTGTGGACATATGGGGTGAGGAGTTTTAAGTGTGTGGACGTTATGTGACTCATGACGTACGTCACCCGTCCTATATCCTTGGTTGTACACATCACTGTGGCTGAAGGCCATATGGAATATGACACTGTTCTTGATTTCATATGCATTAGTAGTATATTTTGTGTGCAGGTCTGATTCTTGGCGTTTTAGGTCTTAAATATTGCTCTCTTACTCCAGTATAATAAAATTTTAAGTTTTTTTTGTCTTGAATCAAGACTCCCTATGACAGCAATACATGAGACTTTAAGTTTGTTATATCTATTGACCAAAATAAAAATACTGATATCTGTATTGCAGAAGTACATAGTGGATTTGCAGTTCCTGAATTTGCTAGTCTTCTTGCCCAAAAAAAAAGAAAAAAAAAAAAGATAAGAGTCATGGTTTGAGCGCTCATTACACTAGCTCGTTTATATCAAATATAAATTGTTTTCACTTAAAAAAGTCGAAAGCTATATATTTCTGTTTGCTTCAAGTCAACTGATCTATGTTCCTAACTCCTATGTGTTTTACGCATCTATCCATGTCAGCATTTAATGTTGTATCCTTCAGTATTTGCAAATATAGATCGAGTAATTGAATTTGATGATGCAGGCAACACAAGACGGTCACATATTTCCTGGGAGGGGTAGGACACTGGGGTCCGCTCAAGGTCAGGCTGTTTCTGATGTTGATTCAGAATCAAACTTACAGGCTAGACTGTTGGATAATAGTGACTCAGAACATCCATCTGATGCAGGACGGCAGTTATCTGATGGAAGGTACTAGGAGAACTTAGTTGATGGATGTTTATAACTTAACGAGCTGTTGCCATTCATGGATAAGGTGTTCAGATTGATTTTTAACTGGTTTGGTTGATTAATCTTTTTTACATGCCACTGAGTTGATGGATGTTTATGACTTGATGGATTGTTGCTGTTCATGGATATAGTATTTTTCTGAATCTTTGGATTACAGACATTTTCTGCCCGGCATTGTCTTTAATAACCTTACTCTCTATTCCCTAATAAGGAAAATGTTAAAATGCCTTTTAGTAAAGTAGGTAGACTAAGCAATAATAAGCAGTATGCATTGTTTGTACCTATAGAATGGGAATGTTACCATCACTTTTCATGATATTTTCAGGCAAACAGTAAATAATACGGTGGCAGCTGGAGCTGAAATTCCTGTTCACCATCAGGTCTTTATTTTTATTTAGTTGACGTACTCATTTCCAATTCTTCCAGTGCATTTGGATTATAAATATCTCTTGGTTGGATTCAGGATTATGTGGCTTCTGAAGAAGAAATACAAAAGCTTGTATCAATGGGTTTTGAAAGGGTAAAGAATTCATCCTGTGCTTCTCCTTATTGAAATGAGCAACCATTCTGTAGTATTCATTGATCAGAAACTGCCTTGATTCATATTTACATAGATAAAGGATCCAATGCTACTTATGGGATAGGTTGCTAAATTTCTGTATCCTTGTTTTTTAGTAGAGTTTATACTTTTGAATGCTGATTTGTTGGACTGGGCTACAGACACAGGTTGAAGTTGCACTAGCAGCTGCAGATGGTGATATTAATGTGGCAGTCGAAATTCTGAGCCAACAGGTCCGTCTCTCAAGCTTACTTATTTCCCACAAGTCTTGACAGTTGACATTTCCAGTTTTACTTATGGGGACTGGGATTTATCTGCAGGGTTAGAATGCAAGTGAAGTTGCTAACTTTTGACTTCCCACAGATCTGAACCTCCATTGACTTGGTTTGACTTGCTCAGTTCCACTATCACATCAATGTGAAGTTTCAAATCTTTTATACTGTATATTGTATGAGAGCAGCACTGGCATTATTCGCTGGGGGAGAGAAGATTATGAATGGGATAAGACTTTACACTAACATTTGATAAAAGAAAAGGTACAGAAATAGTCTATAAAATTTGTTCAGAAAAAGAAAAAGAAAAAATGGTTTCAGACATGTTTGAGCATTGGCAATACTAGATTTAGTATCCGACCTAATTGATCAGACTATCATGTGACCGACATTATTCTAGTTTCTTTATACTGTATATGCTTCTGCTGCTATGAACTTCCCAAAGATGGGTTTAATGGCGGACAAGGTGTATATAGTGCTTATCAATGCGCGCTATTTGGAACATTTCATGAATCAAACGGAAAAAGCCCTCACCTTGTAAACGGAAAACACGTATTTACTAGTAACATTTCGCGGTATATATATTTTAGGGCATTTAAGTTAGATTGAAATTCACGAAATTTTGAATCTACAAGTTAGATTTATAAATGCCCATCTTCTTTACAATTAACGCTAGACGGGCCATGCAAAATTGCAAATCCATCATCTAACTCCTCTTTTACAATTCGTGAATTTTTCTTAATACACTTGGTTCTCTATGGAACTCACTAAAAGTCAATAAAATTATTTAAATATCCTGTGAATTTCAAATCTACGTTTAAAAATCTAATTGAACACACTCAGACTTTTAAAAAAAAATTAACAATCTTAATAGACTTTTAAAAAAAAATTTAACAATCTTAATTAAATATCCGTAGACTTCTAAATTCCACAAAAATTCTTAAAAACATCATAGAAATCCAAATACAGTACACCCCATTATTCACCACTCATGTCATTCAATGTTGATTTAGAAGTCGTTTAAAATACCAAACAGGCTTCGTAAGCCTAAAATGAGAGCTCTCGCTCTCTCACATCTGCGGCGGCTAACCCTAGGGTTTGGTCGTCTGATTTCCTTGGCCTGCGACGATGGCGTCCGTGGTCCATTGCTGGCGAGTCCTTTGGCTTCACGAACCTCTCTTCTTCAACCATCCGGTTGCTGCACCCTAATCTCAGCGTCTTGGCGTTGGGATTCACCTCCGACGGGTTTTTCCCGTGTCGCTACTACTCTCTATTTCAGTAATGGTGGGGGACGCCGGTGTTGTGGTTTGGTGGATCCAAATCAGACATGGGATCCCGGTCCTTTCATGGGAAGAGGTCTTGAGTTCGAGTCTGCTCCGAGGGCGGTGATTTGGTATCCTGGTGTTGATGGGTTATTTCGGCTGTGGATGGTGACCCTATGGGTGGATCCTCTCTGGGGGCGGATCTGGTTGCTGCGGTCGGGTTTGGAGTCAGAGTGTTGAGCGCTTGGGGTCAACAGATTGCTATGGGATTCCCATCCCAATGTCGGCCTAGCCTTGTCGAAGATGCAGCGGTGCGATTCGGTGAGGCGGCGTGGCGGATCTGGAAGGTTGGCCGGACGTCGGGATGAGGCCAGGGTGCCCAGATCAGATTAAGCTGGGCCTGGGCCTTTGTCAAGTTTGACTCGTCAGATTTGAGTTTGGATTCGGGCCGGATTTGGATCCGAATTTGGGACCCGGGTCGTATTCACATCCGGATCATGGATCCGAGACAGCTGCTCATATTGATCTGGTATTTGTTCTGGTTCTTGGGAGTTCGTTTGCCAATTTTCGAGTTTCTGACACCCTCGGTTACTTTCGAACTCCTGGTGAGCGAATCACCTCTCCTAAGTGATCATATCACCGGTTATGGCTACAGTTTCTATTATATGACATATGCAGTGCAGCGATGTCGTCCGACATCAAGTCACATGGTTACCTTTCATTTTAGAGGTGTTTGTGCCTCTTACTATCCTTTATTGTTTTCCTCCTTTATAGATGAATTTGTGCATCTTGTTTTGCTTTATTATTTTTTCTTTCGATGCTTTTACTTTATTATTTTTTCTTTCGATGCTTTTGCATCGCTCCATGTACTTCTCAGTTTTATCTAATATAGTTTGTCGTCTTTTCCTTCAAAAAAAAAATGTTGATTTAGAAGTCCTCTTGAATTTTATTCCCATTTTATACAAACTGTAAAAAATAGCCATACAACCTCCACATTCCATTGAGCAATTACATTGGCCTTTACATTATGTACCTTCGCATTACACAAAAACCACTTCAAGTTCATTTTCAAGTCTGAACTTGCATTGGTCAATTTATTTATATATATAACAAGCAGAGCAACTCTGCAGCCAGCTAATTTACACATTTTCAAGTATTTAGTACTTTGTAGAGATGTCACTTGATATCGCAAACCCTAATACTAGAGTTGTCACTTGAAATGACAAACCCTAATTCAAACGAACATCTCCCCCATCTACTTTTTAGATGATGCAGACCCCTTTGCTCCAGACCCCCTTGGTGGCTTTACAATCATGACTGGACATGATGCATGATGTGCGCAGTAGTCGCTCACACTTCCTAGGAATGCTCTGCAAGCACCCAATCAAATATACGAGTTCATGGGAATATTTTTGATCAATTAGTAAATTAACTAGTCTTACAATTAATGAGTTTGTACGTTCTTACCTCTTGACCATGCCCAGGCCACGACTACCCACAACAAGAAGATCTACATGCATCTGCTCTGTGGCTTGACAAATCATGTCCTTTGGATCTCCAGTCAGAGTCAGAGTTTCTGCTTTGATCTGCACAATTAATTACATGTAATGATGTTAATTAAATGGACCAAAATGCATATGTAGCCAACAACTCCTATCTAATTACAAATTCAATCTGAACCCCGTACAGATTCATCTGAACCCCGACTCATTTCTCCATCCTCATTCATTACTTGAGCTATGCCTCGATTGATTCACACAAGTTCGATCTCTCCATGCACCAATATTAATACATGTGCATTATAGCTTAATGAAAATCGACCATTAGATCCTATCAATCTCAACAATTACAATCAGAACTAAAACCATACATACAGTTCCATACATAAACTTATTTGAAGTCGGTGACTTACCATCCTATCCTTGCAAATCTGCATAGCGCGGGAGAGAATGGCAGCAGAATTCTCCTGCTGAGCTTTCTTCACCGACTCCACCACCGACGCGGATGCATAATAGGTTGCTCCGCCAGGTCCGGCAGGGTACACAAAGTGCTGAAACGGCTGCGTGATGTGGACCACCGTCACCATCCCCACTTCCCCCTCGCCGCCTTCCAGAGTACTCGGCGTGTTGATAAAGAGGTGGTCAAGCGCCCAGTTGAGCGCGTAGAAGCTCGAGTCGCTTTCGTCGATGGCGACCATCACCCTCATCTTCGTTCTTCTCAGTCCCTCATCCCCAACGTGCACCAATGGGGTCGTCTGCACTGTGGTACCGGGAGCTGCGTATGTGGTCTCCATTATTAGAGATTGGTGTGGTCGATCAGGTTGGTTTCTGGTGTATTATATAAATTGGGTGAGTTTGTGACAAATGGATTCTGGTTTTGTTTTTCCGGAGGGCTCCTCACGTGGTTTTGAGGGTTTTGGAGATAGGGATGACGATCGGTGCTTTTGAGTTTAGGCTTGGTTAGCTACGCTACGTGGTGGTGCCTTGACGAAACTTGGCTGTGCGTGGCAATCATACATGCAACAGATCATGCACTAGTAAAGTAGTAATGGTGACTGGACGACGAGACAACCCGGTTTAATTTTGCCAGGATAGTAATTGTGGGGTCCCTTCGGGGACATCCGATAAATATAGGATAGT
Source organism: Rosa rugosa (assembly GCF_958449725.1). NCBI lineage: Eukaryota > Viridiplantae > Streptophyta > Magnoliopsida > Rosales > Rosaceae > Rosa > Rosa rugosa. The sequence goes on along the minus strand of NC_084826.1, from coordinate 20,167,305 downwards.
AATTGTGGGCCTCGCTCCAACTTTTTCTTTTTTGGCAAGGAAAGGAGAGAGAGAGGCAGCCCTCCAGCCCAGGCCTTGTTGACATCCCACGAAGGTCCCGAGTGATTAGCCCAACTTTCAATTAGGAGACTGACCGACTTGTGGGAGTGGAAAGACCCCGCAGAATCTCGAAGAACTCACAGGCATCCCTTCTCAAGCAGATTTTTGAATTATTTCTCCTTAGGATTAAATTCAGTTTAGTTCCTCAAACTTTAGGGTTAAAATCAATTTGGTCCCTAATTTTTTTTTTTTTAATCAAGATGGTCCCTGCACTTTCATTTTCCATCACCCGAGTCCAAATTTCAAAATGGACTCCAATTGTGACGTCATATGGTGAGTTGGCACCGACAAACATGGCCCGCTGTTCAGTTTATGGTTCTCAGTTTGGACGAAATGTCCAAACTACCCCAAACTTTGACTCTCACACTCAGCTCTCCCATATTCTTCTTCTTCCTCCACCAAATTCGACACCTCCACCGTCCCTAGTTCAAAGCAGAACCCCATATCCATTATCTATGTTAATAATCTACTTCCAACTAAATCACAGCAAAACAAGAGCACATTATCAAAGCTACAAAACCAGAAGTAATCAACATTTTTTCTTCCCTGAGCTAGAATAAAAGCTAGAATTCTCATCAACATCAGGACTAAAATCCCTATCAACATTTCCATCAAATTTCACCAAATTACGAGCCTTTAACGAAAACCCACCTCCAAACTCACCACCATTATCCAATTCCCGATATGGGTCAGATTCCATTTGATCCATGAGATGAAACAAAGCCACGACGAGGCTTATGACAGCACTGCAACGCGATCTTGGGCGGCGAGGAGGGAGCCAAGGAAGCAGTGGCAGCGGCGACGTGGTCCCAGTCGACGGATTTCAGATTGGTACGGCGAAGAGCCAACCAGCGGTCATGATCGGCGAGGATGAGGGAGCGGGCCTCGTCCTGGGTCCAGCAAGGGGGAGGGCGGCGGTGACGATGATGGACATGGTTGGGTTGCCCGGACGCCCTCCCACAACTCCAGCACGCTCATGGTCTCGTCGTTGACCTTAAATCCGACATGCAAAACGAGATCAGCGGTGGAGGAGAGCGACTGAGCTCTGGATTTGTTGCTTAGCATGGTGAACTGGATAGGGGTGGGCACTTTGTACCGAAAATGCGGTTACCGACCCGAACCGCACCGAACTAAAACGGTGTCGTTTCATGGTCACACCGCACCGAACCACATAAAAGCGGTTCGGTTGCGGTTTCGGGTCATAAACCGCCCGATTTAAACCGACCCGCACCGAATTTGTTTTAATTACATTTTATTTATTTATTATTTCTCTGTTGATGGAAACGTTGGTTTTTAATATATAAGAAATCCATTTTTGTTTAGGTTTTCAGTTTGTAATAAGTTGCTATGTTTGCTTGATTATATATATATATATATATATCAATATATGGGTTTGTTAAGTGTTCAAATATGGTATTTCTGCAAGTTGCTTGATATTTGGGTGACATTTGCCGATTTGTGTGGACTCTAAATGCATTCAAAATTTATTTATGCCTTATTGAAACTGTTAGGTAAATATAAGCATGATTTTGACCCTCTCTTTCTAGTTGAAATAAATAAATCAGTCCAAACCGAAACCGACCCGCACCGCACCGAAAAATGGTGTAACCGAAATAATCGGTTCATCCCTTTTGTAATGCGGTTGCGGTTTGATATATAGGCCAACCGAAAAAAGCGGTTTGGTTGCGGTTTGGGCCTTAAACCGATCCGAACCGCACCGCGCCCACCCTTAGAACTGGATGTGGTACGGGTATGGGTCAAAAAGAAGAAGAGAGATGATCTGAGGGTGTGGGTCAAACGGGAATGGGATCCCGTTTTCTTTGTGTTTTTTGGATTAATTTGGGCTAGGAATGGCGCTGGAGTTATTGTGGTCGTGATTTGAGGGTGAAGAGGACATGGGTTGAGACGTGGTGGAGGAGAGGGAGAGGGGGAGAGAGGGACGAGCTTTCGGGGAAGAGAGATGAGGAAAATAGTATTCAGGGTAGTTTGGACATTTCGTCCAAACTGAGAGTCAAAAACTAAACAGTGGGCCATGCTTGTCGGTGCCAACTCACCATATGACGTCACAATTGGAGTCAATTTTGAAATTTGGACTCGGGTGATGGAAAATGAAAGTGCAGGGACCATCTTGATTAAAAAAAAAGTCATGGACCAAACTGATTTTAGCCCTAAAGTTCGAGGGACTAAACTGAATTTAATCATTCTCCTAAAATCGACAGCAACGCACCTCTGGACCCAACCTGCTAAACATTTCTAAGGAAATTAACTATGAGATTGTACGTTATCTTTTTTTTTTTTTTTTCTGGAGAATGTTCGTTATTGGGTGTGCAAGTTTCGTAGTTAACCAAAATAAACACATTCTTGAGCTTTTTTTCTCCACGAATTGGTTACAAAATTGTTTGAAATGTTGTTTTTTAGTTACGAGTTAGTGCAACTTGGTTATAATTTTGTGTAATCAGCAAATTCATTCGTTTTTTATTTTTTTTATAATTATAAAAAAAAAAATTATTTTCAATTAATTGGATGTACAAGTTCCGAGATGACTTTCTATCGTTTTGCTATGATATATTCCAACATGTTGCATTTTAATTACGATTTAGTGTCATTTAGCTATGATTTGGTTCCATTTAGCTAATCTAAAGCAATAAAAATAGGGGGTGAAATTTGCACACCCCATATTACAATCTGCACTCCTTTTGTATTTGTTTAATATTTTTTGCTTGCATTTCCACCTTTTCATTATACTATCCCACATTTGCCCTTATTCTCAGCTTTCAAGACACACACAAGCCTTTTCACCTACCGGATAATCACTCTCCAAAATTAAACTGCCCAGATTCAGATTGATTCCCCAATGAACACAATGAAAGTAGGATTGATACCCAATATCGATGCCCAATTTTAAAACACAAATCTTCTAAATTGATACCAAAATTCTACACCAAATCTTTCAAAATTCTCCATTATCCAAACCACCATTCACAAAGGAACCATTACTTCTCGATCAACTTCTTTTGAGAGGTTTTATTGAGCTTCTTACTCTTGAAGGCAGAAGAGAAACCCCTGCAAATATATCATCTTCCCACATACCATGACTTGATCAGCTCCGACGTCTAACACGAGAGAGAGAGAGAGAGAGAGAGAGAGAGAGAGAGAGAGAGAGAGAGAGAGAGAGAGAGAGAGAGAGAGAGAGAGAGAGAGAGAGAGAGAGAGAGAGAGAGACAGACAGACAGACAGACAGACAGACAGACAGACAGACAGACAGAGAGAGACAAGTGTGTGCACTCTAGTGTTTTGTTGTCTCTGAAAACCAGAGAACCATTTGCTCAATGATTTTCATATCTCCCAAAAAAAAAAAGTTTAATTTTCAATTAAAAATCCAATCTTTCACTTTCTAGAGAGAGAGAGAGAGGAAGCTCCCCTGTAGTAGATAGAGAGAGAAAGAGAGAGGCTTTGGTGTGCTTTCGATGCTCAAATATGGTTGAATTGGAAAATCAGCAGACACAATTGCAATTGTGATTCTCAGTTTTGGAGATGGGTTTTTGAGAACTCTTGGTGATCTTATAAACCCAGAAAGCGATCTTTGATGCGGTGATTGGATTCATCGGATTTTGGGGTTTGCTTCAATCTAAGATCTTTTGATTTCCCCCTTTTTTTTTGGTCTGTGAACGAATTAGTGAGAGGAAGAAATGAACGGTGCTGATGAGGTCGTCGCAGCAACTCCGGGGGGCCCTCCACCGGCGCCTCTCGATTGGAAATTCTCTCAGGTCTTCGGCGAGCGTACGAAGTTCCTCCGACATCACTCTGACGTCTAACACGAGTTCCTCTTCTTCTGCATCAACAAGGACATCACCATCCACCGAACCCATCCCCTATTGACAAAGTCCCACCGGGGCGATCCAAAGACGTCACCATCTCAACAAACCCACCCATCTCGGCCGGCATATTCCTACCCAAATCCGCAGACCCGACCCGGAAGCTCCCCCTCCTCCTCTACCTCCACGGCGGCGGGTTCTGCTTCGAGTCACCCTACTCCTCCAGTCCTCCACCGACCACAATTACATCTCCATCGTTGCCGCTTCCGCCAAACGTGTGGCAAGTTGTATAAATTCATATCTCCAGCTTCACTATACGATTATTTTCTCAGTATACGAGAGAGAGAGAGAGAGAGAGACAGAGAGAGAGAGAGAGAGAGAGAGAGAGACTGAAGAAAAATGTTGTAATATGTAAGGATAATATCGGAAAGACATATGTAGAGAACATATAAAAATATTAAAATTGATAGTGAGAGTGCAGATTGTAATATGGGGTGTGCAAATTTCACCCCCCCTAAAAATATCACCTTAACCCACTGCTATACCACCATCTCTGTCACCTAACCACCTCCATCGGACCGCCCTACTAATGCACCACCACCTCTATCCCACCAAACTCTCGCCAATCACCCATCTACCAAGATCGGATTAGGGTCTACCAACATATTCAACCACTTCATTGATCTAGAGATCACGCGCTTCTAGTCTTTGTCTGAACCACATAGGTCTATGTATTTTTGTGCTTTGAAAAATAGGTCCATATGAAAAGAGAACTCTAGGTTAACCTACATTTGGTTTTCTTCCTTTAATTTCTTTGAAAAAAAAAATAGAAATGAGCATACACTACTTTTCCATTCAATTATGGATTACTGAACTTTTATTTTCAGAAATAAATATGATTGGATAATAGAGGTCCAAATTGCGTTTCATAAATTCTTATTTCACCAATGCAAGAGTTATCTATGGAAATCCACGTTATTAGATACACATACTAGTTTCGTAGTTAAGCAAAACAAAGTTAGCGTGCTCGATTTTTTATCTTTTATTTTATCTTCTAATGTAATCGGGTGCATAAGTTTTGATATGACTATTTATATTTAGGGAAAAATTCTGTTTAGTCCCTGAAGTATGGCTTCATCCTCGATTCAGTCCATGTCTTTCTAATTTAATCCCAAAGGTCCCTGAACTCACAATTTTCAGTCCAACTGGTCCATTCCCTCCACTTCCTCCGGTTGCTCGATGATGTGTCAGTCATTACTTGCCAGCTCGGCGCCATGTAAGACGCGGAATTTGTAAAGTGACGAGAATGCCCTTGGCCTCTATTACGGTAGTTTTGGACCTAGCGTGAGAGAACTCGAGGAGAGAGAAAGCAGATCTGGGATTCTCTCTCTCCTCCACCAGTGCCTCACCTCCACCACCATCATGCTCAGTGACTTCCGACAATTCACCGACAGCCTCTCCATCGCCCGGCGATGCTCGAAAGTAGCCCACGCGACCCCAGCGAGTCAAACCCAGCCCCTAAGATGTCCGCCGACCCCCGGAGGTAGGCTCATGCGTCGACGGAGCAACACCCACTATTGCTTTGGACACCCAGACCTTCATGGGTGTCCGACTTCTCTCTCTCCAACTAGTCATCATCAACTTCCATCACCCTTAATTACTCTAATCTGAAGATTTCATGGTTCTGGGATCATGGATGGGAGAGAGATGAAACGAGAGGTACTCTGGGTTTGGGTTCTGGTTTTTCTTTCTGACGGTCGACGAACTCTGGTTGCCTCCATGGCTCACCACCGACACCATCACCTTTGTAGGCCACCGGCGGGTCAGCCTGCAACTTTTGGTCTCGCCACCACTCCAACTTTCGCCAACCCGACTCCCGGCCTGCACCCGACATCCCTTACCGACACCCAAATCGTCAAACTGCTTGCCTGGGCATCCACTTTCAGAAAATTTAGGCTAATGAGGCAAATGGGTATGCTCTGATTTTAATGTTTCAATTGAAGCTTGGTGTCGATTGTAATGGGCATCCACATCCCACCGCCGTACCATCACCCTCTCCTCTTCATCCCAGTCTGAGCAATTGCTCAGTACACCCACGATGGCGAAGCACAGGCCCTTGCATTCAAATGAAATAACCGATTCTGATCAGCCATTCGTCCAACACAACAGAGCAAGGATCCCATCGAGACCGCACAAAAATTTATCCTTCAAGGTACTTCCAATTTTGCTTTGCTCTTTTTCCTTTGCTTTTGATTGTTTCGATCTTGTGTTCATGATTTGCTGTGGTAGTCAAACTTACCATTTTGGATGAAATTTTGGAAGAAACTGAAACAGGGGCATTCTCGTCACTTTACAAATTCCGCGTCTTACGTGGCGCCGAGCTGGCAAGTAATGACTGACATGTCATCGAGCAACAGGAGGAAGTGGAGGGAATGGACCAGTTGGACTGAAAATTGTGAGTTCAGGGACTTTTGGGATTAAATGAGAAAGACAGGGACTGAATCGAGGACGAAGCCATACTTCAGGGACTAAATAGAATTTTACCCTTATATTTAACTACGACATAACACCATAGCGCGACACGCTAAATTTTTGTTATGATTTAGTGTCATATAATTACAATTTGGTGTAATTAGCAGATTCGTTAATTTTTCATTTTTTATGATTGTTTCTCTTCTATTCTCTCTTTCATTCTATTCCTCCTCGACTCCTCATCTCTCTCTTATTTCCAAACAAATTGTTGTGGCTCATCTCTTTATGACAAACTCGTCTGACCATTTCTCTCTAACTTCTTTCATATTCCTCATAATCCCATGACTAATCTAGGTTCTTTTGGGTCGTAAATGTATATTTAAGAAGAGAGACAAGCATAAGTGTAAGAGCGTGAGGAGAGATAAAATAGATTTGAGGTCTACCCTCATACATTTCCCGGCACTCAAGATTGACAAAAATTTTGAAACCATATTACTAAATCATAATTTTTTTTTGGGCAAATTATTGGTCACACCCTCATTGTTTTGGGATTCGACAGTTCAGTCTCTCGTATCGTAATTTTAACAAGTAACTCCTCAGACATTCAAATTTCACACAATTTGGTCCAAAATGACCATTTTACCCCTCACTTCCTTTTTTTTTTTTTTTAAATTCTTCTCTCTCTCTGTTTTTTTTTTCTGCTTCTCTCTCACTCTGTCTCTCCTCTCTATCTCTCGGCAACTCGCTGAGCCTCATTTGTCGTCCCTCTCTCTTCTCCAATTCCACTTCGCCCCTCTCGCTCTCCCCCTCCAAAGTAGACCATGGATGAATGACCATGGAGGCGAGGATTTCGAGGCACATACCGACTAGGCGGCGGAACTCGGGGGTGGAGAAGCCCACTGAGGTGAGGAAATGGACAGTGGATTTGAGGTCGGGGAGGGAGGTGGAGACGGTTGGAGGGAGCTATGCCTATGGGTGCCCAAATCAGATCTTGGCCTCGCCGGCCTCTGACTCGTGGGTTGCTGCCGGATGTCATGGAGGCTACGGGGCACATCCTGACTAGGCGGCGAAACTCGGTGGAGAAGCCCACTAAGGTGAGGAAATTGACGGTGGATTTGAGGTTGGGGAGGGAGGCGGAGACGGTGGGAGGGCGCTATGGCCTATGGGTGCCCAAATCAGATCTTGGCCTCGCCGGCCTCGACTCGTGGGTTGCTGCCGGATGTCATGGAGGCTGCGTTGAACTCGTTGAAGGTCGGTGAGGTGAGTCCGTGGTGGTGGAGGTGAGTCACGGTGGTGACCGAAAGTGGGTGTCGGAGGAGAGAGAGAAACACAGATCTAGTTTCTCTCTCCTCCTCTAGATTTCATGTCTCTCTTCTGGTCCGGGTTTCGGAATCGTCGGAATCATATGCGCATATGACGACGAAGACGAGGAGGACGGCGAGGCCGAGGCCTTGTGGTAGAAGTGAGAGTTGCTCCGGCATTCGGAGAGGAGGATTCTCTTTCGGGGAGCGCAGCGAGGATTCCGAAGCTTTCCGGCTGGGAGAAGCCCTTGTGGTGGCGGCGAGGGGTTAAGGATGCGGTGGAGGGAGGGGTACGGTGGAGTGGTTGTTGTTGTTGTGGTGGTGGTGATTGGATTCGGCAGTGATGTTAGAGAGAGACAGAGTGAGAGATAAGCAGAAAAAAAAAACAAAAAAAAAACGAGAGAAGAATAAAAAAAAAAGGAAGTGAGGGGTAAAATGGTCATTTTGGACGAAATTGTGTGAAATTTGAATGTCTGAAGAGTTACTTGTTAAAATTACGATACGAAGGACTGAACTGTCGAATTTCAAAAAGATGAGGGTGTGACCAGTAATTTGCCCTTTTTTTTTTGTTGATTATTTTTTGTTTCAGATGTTTGTTAGATGAGTTTAATATTCATTTGAGTTTATGGGTTAAATCATGTTGTTTGTAAATTTGTAACTAAGGTGTAAAAGAGAAGATGAGATTACAATTGAATGTGATTAAAAGGAGGAGACTCCGTTTCTCTTGGAGCCCTAGGGTTTTTTTCTCAAAAGTTGGGGTTATCTCTTCCGGTGGCGCCCCAGCGGCGGTGAGAGCCTCTGGCTTCGCCGGTGTGTGGTGGTTGCTGCCGGACGGGGGTTTGATAGTTCTTGTGGGGAGGATACGATGCGGCTGTTACCCATGGCTTGTTGACTTGGGGGTGGTGGCGGTATCACTGTTGGATGCTCTGATCTGGTTAAGAAGACGATGGCAATCTTATTGCGGCGATCGTTGGGTTGGGTTGCTTCGTCGAGCCTGGATCAGAGTGTTTCAGATCGGCGGGGAAAGGGGAATTGGGGGTCTTCCATATTGGTTCTAATTTGTGATGGGTTTGGGGGTGGCATGTGCTTGTGCAGACGGGTTTTGGTTGGTGGATCAACGGTGGTAGGTTATGTTGTTGTGGTTGGAGGCTCTAGGCAGTTCTGGAGTTAAGGCGTGAATGTTGGCAGCGGGAGAGGCTTATGGATGCGTTGGGATGGTGGTGGAGCTCTCGTGGAGGCTTAGCTGGCCTAGTGCATATCAGTCTTGATGTGGGAGACATCTCGGATGCATGCATTAATCTGAGGACATGTGTTAGCAAGGATACTGTGGCGGCTCTTTGGGACATGGTTGTGGGTCTCAGCAGTCTTCGATCTTTTGGCTTTCATTAGGGTTTTCTTTTTTGGTTTAGTTTTTTGGTTAGTATCAATAAGTCCCTACTCAATTGAGCTAGGGTTTGGGAGTCATGGTTTGGTAGTGGTGCCATTGTTTTGGCGTTATTCCCGGGAACTATGTGCTCTAAGATCGGTGCCTTTTGGTTGTCAACGTGATGGTGAATTGACCTCGCACATGGTCTGGCGGTATTTGGACACGGTGCTTGAAAGGGTGAAATCATTCGTCTTAATGTTGGTAGCAAGGTTGTTTCGTGACACTCAAGATTTGTTATTTGTCATTGTAGCTCATGGTTTGGGGCGTGAAATTTGGTTAGGGGTTGGGCTCATTTGGCTCATGGATGTCACTAATTGTGGCGGACCCATAACTATGGTTCTAGATAGGAATGTGCGTAGTGGTGTTGTGATCACAACCGGTCATTCTAATGCGTTGTAATCTTATCCATTATTAATGAATTTATTTCTTCTCAAACTTCCTTCCTGAGCTTAAATCATGTAGGCTACAACTAATCCGTAGAAAAGAAAAGAAGATCATGTTACAAATTAAAAAGAAAGAAGAAAATAATAGAAGATGAGATTACAAATTAGGTAAGAAGTTTTGGACTTAAATAATAATATAGATCATAATTAATTCGTAGAAAATAAGATGAGGCTACAAATTAAAAATAGAGAAAAAGAGAATATAATACTAGAGTAAAAATTGAAATGGACATGACACTATCTTTTCGTTCAACTATAGACTTTTGAATTTTCGTTTGCAAGAATTGACATTTTCGGAAGTATCGAAGACTCATTCTACCAGAAAATAAAAAAGACAAAAAAGGGAAAGAAAATTGAGCTAATTCTTAGCATAAAATAAAATAATAATAAATAAAAATATATATATATTGGAAGAAAATTTGTATCAAATACAGGCATGCTGGGCCCTCTACAAAAATTTCATATTGGTCCCTGTCATACCCAGCTCATCCTGGAGGGACCGGTCCATAACCCGAATGTCATGGGCTTGTTGGTAATTCCACATCAAACGCAAAACCCTAATTCTTTTTCTCCTTCATATTTATACGCTCGCTCCTCTTGGTGCTTTTCTACTGCCGCGGCGAGACCTGCTCATTTTCTCTCTCTCTCTCTCTCTCTCTCTCTCTGTCTTTGGAGCATCGGAGTCGCAGCCTGTTCAGGATCGGAGGTACCCACTTTACCCCCCCCCCCCCCGGACTTCTTTTCCATTTACGTTTATGTTTTCTCAAATTCTACTGATGCCGATGTTGGTTCTTCGTATTCAATTTTGATTTTGTGAACTAAATACGAAAAATTTAAGACGAACGTGAAAAGGGTTCTGGGTATTTCATGAAATCTGGCTTCGACTTTTGTTTCGGATAAACGACTTGTTAGATTAAGAAAGGAAGCTCTGGTTTTTGTTTATCACTATATGGGTTAATTCAGTTGCTGAAGCTTTTAGCTAAATGGTATACGTTTTTGTGATTATGCTTTAGTTTTCCGTGGTCCTATCCAATGGTTGATTTTGATGCTTGGATATTTGTTTGTATTATGAGTAGTGGCCTTTTGTAGCTTGTAGGTTTTCTCTGTGAAAACAGATATATACTTGGTTTAGTTGGCTGGTGTTTTTGATTAAGCTAATGTGCTATGTCTTTATAAGAGATAGAACTAATGTAATGTGGAACTCGAATATATGCTGCAGCACATCGGCACTTGGATTTACACGGAAGTATTGTATATATTTAGTGATTTCTTATTTGAAAATGCCATGCTTATTAAGGAACCCAATTGAGGGCTGACCTGCTTTGGCATTGGATGTTTTTAACTTGTCTTCAATTTGTAATGGTCATATTATGTAGAATAGCGTTCCCTTTTGGTTTCGATTGTTGGTTGGCTATTCTTTGGTATTGTTGCTTTCTGTTTTACCAACATGCTTGCTAAGATTTGCAGTTACTTTGCATGCATTATTGTAGATTTGTTTTGCATCTTCTTTCAAAAGCAAAGAAAACTTTTAGTTGGCATTGGAATTTGTTTTTTTTTTTTGTTTCTAATTTTTCCTTATTGTTTGGTGAAGAATGGAATCCACAGTGAAGCATGCTCTTGTGGTGAAGGTCATGGGCCGGACTGGGTCTAGGGGACAGGTTACTCAAGTGAGAGTCAAGTTTTTGGATGATCAGAATCGGTTCATCATGAGGAATGTCAAGGGACCAGTGAGGGAGGGTGATATCCTTACCTTGCTCGAGTCTGAGAGGGAAGCAAGAAGGTTGCGGTGATTTTCTGTTGCCTCCTACTGCTGTTTTGCTAAGAAGCGCACGACTGTTATCTCTGTTGGTCAATGACAGTTGTGTTGCCGATGCATGCTGTTACTTTTCAATGTTTCGTGTTGTTAGTAGTAACTTCCCTGACTTTATTTTTGTGATGGAATTTCTAGTCTGTCTGATTAATACTTGAATTATCTATTTTATATCAATGAATATTTTAGCTAATTTTTTTTCATTCAGCTAATGTTATGTTTGGAGGCACTATTATCTCCTGCCCTCATGCCTCTCTTTCCGCTATTCATATGTGAGTGAGGCTTTCTGAGTTATAGCTTGCGTTTGTTCTGGTAATGTATTGGGCTATTGGCATTCTCATGAGTATGTCAGAGTTAATCAGACATTTAATATGTAGAGTTTTAGATGTTTTATGTCTGGTTGGCCTTGGGCGGATGGGAGAAAATAATTTGTGATGCAGAATGATGATTTTATTAAACCAGTATCCTGGGAAAATTCAAAAGAGGCAACATTTACGGACTTTTTGAAAGATAATCATAAATTTCATAATCATTGTAACAGTAAGAGGATTATGTTGTCTCCTCTTACTATAACTTGGATTTGAGTTACTCGTCGTAATAGTAATTCCTTAATCATATCAAGGGACATGCTCTGGTGAGGATTTTAAATTAAGGATTTCGTAAGGACTTTTAAATCAACAGTTTGATGAATTGTCATAATTTTAGTTAAAATATTAATTCTACAACACACGTCATCCAACCGTTAATTTAAAAGTCCTTATAAAATTCTCATTATATATATATATATATATTATTTGTTGGAACTCTATACTCTGTTGTAGGCCGAATATGCATATAGTTTATGTTGCAGGGACTTAGGTTATGTTTTAAATTTTGTCCTGACAGTGGCTCAGTGAAGCCGTATAATATATGAGTACTCTTTTCCCTAAAAAAAAAAACATTTACGGACTTTTATAGCTTTGCTTGAGATAACTTTTAGAATTGGTAAAAATGTTAGATTGCTGTGTTCAACAAAAATTGGTGAGCATGCTTTTTTAATTATAAGCACTTTTTGATTCGAGAAGCGCTTGATCTCAGAAGTGTTATCTAACAACAACACTTATGTAGAAGCAATTCCAAACAGCAAGTACCACATGACCCTCCATATTAAACATCTTTGGTTGGAATAAACCCAAACACCTGAATAAAAAACATTTTTGCATACATTTTTCTTTGTTTACTTTTCAACAATGCGCCTCCAAGATTTCTTGAAGGTCGTAGAGTTCTTTGAGAAAAAAAAAAATCATACTCGCAGTGAGTGATAAAAGATTAAGTACTCTTTTTTTCTTTCTTAAATGACACGACATCTTACTACCTTCAAATATTTTTTTATCATATTTTTATTTATTTAGTTTTTATTTTGAAAATTACCCTAATTTTTGAAGAATTAATGAAATTGCCTCGATGGTGTTGCAGATAAAAAAACTCAAAGGATTTGGAAATTGGAAGAAGGACAAGGTGTGCGGATGTTTCTATCTTGCATAAATTTGTGCTACTTGCTCTCAAGTTTGCTCCACACAAGTGGCCTATAGAAGCATCTATATGTGCATAGCTTGTTAGGAGCCACAAAAGGAAATAATGTATTGTTGTTTTCTCTCTATGGCAACTACAGACACTTAGAGCAACTCCAACAACTTCCCCATATTTTGATTTTTCTCTACTTTAGGGAAAAAATAGCATTTTTTGCTCCAATAGATTTCCTATAACTTTTCCTATTTTAGGGAAAGTGAGGAAAGAGAAAACCAAATTCCCTATATTTACAGCAATCTCTAAAATTTTAAGGAATAATATGAAGATTTTAGAGATTGTTGTAAAATAGGGAATCTGTTAGAGTTGGAGAAGAAAAAGATGCTAAAACTTTAACTTTTGCTTCCTTATTATACATAAATTATAGGAAAGCTGTTGGAATTGCTCTTATCCACACCTTATGGTTTTCTTTCTTTAGAATCTACGAGAATTCACGAATTATTAAAAGTTAGACAGAATATTTAAATTTTAGATTGAATACAACCCCTTTAGTTTCCTTTAGCATAGGTTAGATACAAATTCAAACCCATCCATAAATGAGAAGTTATACTATAAAATTTTGTGTACTTTGGCTTTTATTGATTACAATTCATGTCCTTTCATTAAACCTTGCACATCTTTCTTTTTTGGTACAAAATGAACAAGAAAGAAACTCACTAATCAGTCCGGATGTCATTGATAAGAACATCAGTCACTAGGCTAAGAGGTTTATGAAGAGTGCATGTCCCAATAGAATGTAGTACATTTTTTTTTTTTGAGAAATTTTAAATACACCCCTCAATTACTTTATGCACATCCCTTATATTTTTTTTGTCTCATTTTTTTCATCAAAGGTCCATCTATGCCCCTCCTCATTAAATAAATAAATGAGAAAAACTTAAGAAAAAAAATAGGTCGGCTATGTATCATTAATTTTTATTTAATGCATTCTTTTTTGTTATATAGTGGAATTAATTGCTAATTAGTTTCGGCACATATCAATATGGTAAATATTGATTACCTTTCTTCTTTCTCACATCTCTCATGAATGAGGTTGATATATCGCTAGAAGATTGAATAACTTAACTTTCTTACCTTTGTTATTTTTCAAGTTGAAAAACTTGATGCCTCTAAGATTTTAAATTATTCAATGTATGTCAATATATTCATGATCGAGATAGTCATGGTCAATATTAAAATAGGTAAAGAATAAGTCATGGTGGTCGTTTTGCAAACAAAGTGATTGATCATGATGTATTCATGTATTCAAGATATATTTGATGGTTTTGTAACTTCTTTCAATATGTTTAAACCAATTTGGTTTTATACGTATGATCTTGAAGAGACGTCGATTGTATTATGAAAACTATGAGAGAATTTAACCTATAAGAAAATATTTAACTAATATTTTGATATATAAAGCATTTAATTCTTATTTTATTTTTGTGGACTCTTCTTTATTTTTGTTTTTATTTATTTATTAATGAGGAGGGGTATAGATGGATGTTTGATGACAAAAAAAATATAAGGGGTGTGCATTAAGTAATTGGGGATGTGTATATAATTTTTTTATTTTTTTTTATTTTATTTTTATTTTTTTGTGTGTGTGTGTAAATAATGTAGTACATTTTATTTGGCAAGAAGGTCTACAACCCTATTTCCCTCTCTATGCTTGAGGTTCACAAAATCAAAGGCATTCATTAGAGTTTTGCAATTAAGAAGGATAGTGCCAAGAGGGTGCAACTCCATATTGCTATTGTTGAAAAGAGTCACTAAATTAGCAAAGTCTGAGTCCATCTCCAATTCTTAATAGTCATGGAGGCAGCTAGTTGCAAAACCATGGAAATCCCCCAAGCTTCAACTTGAAGAACCTTACCAGCACCAACACTCACCATAAAGTCGCCAATCTAATCACCTGTAGCATTCCTTATGACTCCACCAGCTCCAATTAGACCATTAGAGGACCTAGATCCGTCAACATAATACATTAGAGGAGAATCGAACTCTAATCTAATATAATCATAATCTAAGTTTCCACACACCGTCACTACTTGAGTTGACCCAAGCCTTACCCATTTCGTTCTTTTGGTAATGAGAACTTTTTTATTTATATTTTTTATTTATATTGTACCTCTAGCACACCCTAGCTGCCTAGCACACAGGTTAGGCGCGTAGACGTGGCGCAGCTTTTAAAGAACAATCAGAGAGCCTTGTACGAGGAAGGATTATAATACGTCATTTCTTGAGCGTACACGCACGATGCATGTGACCTCCGCAGGCCGCCACGTGTAATCCGGTCCCACCCAACCCATCCGCAATACCTGTCATCCTCCCACTGGTCCTTCCGGCACTCTCTAAGATCTCATTGTCTAAAACACGCACACGCACCCGCGCGAGAGCCTGAATTCCCCATATTGCCCCCCTACTTTATCGAATTTCCCATT
The DNA here is from genome assembly GCF_958449725.1 of Rosa rugosa. NCBI lineage: Eukaryota > Viridiplantae > Streptophyta > Magnoliopsida > Rosales > Rosaceae > Rosa > Rosa rugosa. The sequence continues at coordinate 20,151,950 of NC_084826.1, read as the reverse complement.
CTACCCCTCACCGAAATTTGCACTCAGCGCGGCTTGGTTCCGAGCCAGTTTCTTTCGGGAGTGCCCCAATCCCCCTCTCCTTTGCACACCAAGCCCCGCTTGGCTTTCCCCTTCTCTCTAAATCTCTCTCTCTCTCTCTCTCTCTCTCTCTCTCTCTCTTCTTTCTCTCTCTATTTTCACAGTTTTCACTGTTTCGATTCGACTCTCTCAGATTTGTGGATCGGTCCATTGCTCCGCATCAATGACTATGATGACTCCTCCACCTGTAGATGTAAGTATCAACTCCTCCTCTACATTTCACCGCCTTCAATTTTCTCTATCGCTGTTGATTTCTGATCGCTTAGGGTTCCGGTCATCCCATTCGCTCTCGAATTGCCTTCAATTTCGTGATTCGCTTCACTTGAAGAGTATCGATTCGCTAGGGTTGTGATTCAGTAGTAGGATAGGGTTAGGTTTTTTTTGCTCGATCAGGGCTCTGACTGTGTCTCTGTGCTCGCAGCAAGAGGACGAAGAGATGCTGGTGCCGCATACGGATTTGGTCGAAGGTCCTCAGCCCATGGAAGGTTTGTGTTTTCAACACTGTCACCATCGTTTACTGTTTCGATTTCTTAATTTTTGTGTTTAGAGAGTTGGATTGAAGCTTTATGTGTTGCGTAGTTGATCTGGATGGTTGAGGTTTGTGCGAATTTGGTGTAGTTGGGGGATTAAGAGTGCGAGTGAATGGATTTTTTGTTGTTAGGGTTTTGGTTTTGTTGTTTTCTGATGTTTAATGGTATTTGATGTGTTTATAGTAGCTCAAGTGGAGCCGGCGAGTACGGTTGATAATCAGCCAGTGGAGGAGCCTCCAACCATGAAATTCACTTGGACAATTGAGAGCTTTTCTAGGTTGAACACCAAAAAGCACTACTCTGACATGTTCATCGTCGGTGGTTATAAATGGTATTCTTCCCATGACAATCATGTGTTTGCGCTCATGAAGTTGGCTTATATTGTGTCTGGGTGATGGCTTCTTCTTTTTTTGGTTAAATTTGCTTTGGTTTGTTTGATCAGGCGGATACTGATATTTCCTAAAGGAAACAATGTGGACTACTTGTCAATGTATTTGGATGTGGCAGATTCGCAGGCGCTGCCTTATGGTTGGAGTAGATATGCGCAGTTTAGCTTGGCTATAGTTAATCAGATTCACAACAAGTACTCAATTAGAAAGGGTATATTTCTTTGTTGTACTTATTTGGTTTCGGTATTTGAGTTTTCATTTTTTCCTTGGTGTCATTTAGAAGTTACTCTTGAAATGGACATCCTTGAGGTAATATTTAACCTGATAGATTGCTTTGTTGACCCCTCTTCTTTTTTAGTTGTTTTCCTGGAAGTTTTTTGTTTCCTCAATATCACCCCATAAAGTGAATGACTATAGAAACAAAAGAAGGATTTTTTCAGCCCACATCTCTCTTCCTCTTCCCCTCCCTTTCTAAGACCTTGGCCTGCTGACAGCACTGCTGCCTGGCTACCTGACAATGGTGGCAATCGTTTTTTGGGAGTTTGGAAAGATTAAAGAAAAGTGACTGATAAAGAAATTAATGAGGCATACAGATGAAATTACAATTTTTTGAAGGGTAAACTTGAGCAACTCATGTTTCCAGTGCTCAGTCTTTGTTTATCATTCTTAATGGTTTTGGTGATTACTTATTATTCCCATTGTTACCTAGCATGTACTCATTTGATATTTGGAAACTTTCCCCATTGTTTTTGGCAATATTGTTGTTTCGAAAGTTTATATTTCAGCTTTGTTTGGAAGCAGAAGTGTTTCATTTATTATAATAAGTAGACTTTGGATGTAACTGAGCTCTCTAGCGTACTGAAGGGATATGATATTGCAAGAAAGGAAATAGTTAATACCTCGTGTTGTTTTTTGTTTTCCCTGGTAGTGCCGGGTGAGTTATTGTTCTGCTTTTTTGCATAAGGGATAATATTAAGCTTTAACAGGCTACCTATAGTTTCCTTCCAGAACAGGGTAAATTGATCAAATAAAGAAATAAGTAAATTGATCAAATAAAGAAATAAGATGACAGACGTTCATGATTTCGTGTCATTGGCCATAATATATGGTCTAGAATTTTATTGCAAGACAAGAGATTACTGCATTTACAAGTATCTAGGGTTCAAATAGAGATTGAACAATAACAGTACAAAAAAGAACATTTTCTATATTTATGTGCAATTGAAAGGTCCTTGTGCACACTAATGGTATGCATGCGTTATATACTGTGGGTTGAGAAGCTTATAGCAAAGCAAGAGATGACTGCTTTTTATATAGAGGTCAAATAGAGCTTTTTTTTTTTTTTTTTGGGTTGAAAAGTGAGGTCAAATAGAGATCAGTAATTAGTGTAAAATGAAAGATTTTCTTAGAATTGTGGTGCTATTGCCACCCTAAGGTCTCATTTCCTCACCCTCCATATGTACTCACCTGCCAAATTTTGAAATTTATTAATCCACCCTTGTCACCCTCTGTTATTCTTACAGTGCCTTTTTTCTCTTTCCTGAACTCTTAATTCTATCCCTAGTTTTTGTCAAAGTGGTTGCAGCTATGACTCCCAGCACCCAAAAGAAGTTAAAACTAGGAATTTAAGATATTTACCCAAATTAAATTGCCATTAACCATCACTATAACTGGAAGTACATTGCAAATACACAAGAGAAATCCGTGTGTCGCCTTAATTTTGCCTACTGCATTTGTATGAAACTTTTTTATGAATTAGAATCTAGAAGCAATATGAGATCTAGTCTTTTTCACATCAAGTATCCAAACAGCACAGCACGCAATCAGAACAGATTGATGTTGTGTTTTTAGGACGATTGTTGGAGTGGGATGGGCTTGTTAATTCTTACCTATTATAACAGCAATCAACTCTATTGTAGATTTCTAATCTTGATCCTTTGAATGATGATACAGACACACAGCACCAATTCAATGCACGAGAAAGTGATTGGGGATTCACATCATTCATGCCTCTCAGTGATCTTTATGACCCCAGCAGGGGTTACCTGGTGAATGATACAGTCGTTGTTGAAGCCGAGGTTGTTGTCCGTAAGGTCCTTGATTACTGGTCGTATGACTCAAAAAAGGAAACTGGTTATGTTGGGCTCAAGAATCAGGGAGCAACTTGTTATATGAATTCACTCCTCCAGACTTTATACCATATACCTTACTTCAGAAAGGTTGTAATTTGATCTTCTGTTTTCATTTGAATTGTCTTTTCAGTTTTATATGGAACTACTTATCTCAATTTTGGACTTATTTATCAGGCTGTGTATCATATGCCAACAACTGAGAATGACATGCCTTCAGGAAGCATCCCTTTGGCTCTTCAAAGTTTATTCTATAAGCTTCAATACAACGAGAGCAGTGTTGCAACTAAAGAATTAACCAAGTCTTTTGGATGGGATACATATGATTCGTTTATGCAACATGATGTGCAGGAACTCAATAGAGTTCTATGTGAAAAGCTTGAGGATAAAATGAAGGTATAGGAAGTCTTCTGAGTTTGCTCTCGGATTTTATTGGCTGTTTCATTTTATCATGGATTCTGCTGGTTCAGGGAACTGTGGTGGAGGGTACAATACAGCAGTTATTTGAAGGACATCACATGAATTACATTGAATGCATCAATGTGGACTACAAATCTACAAGAAAGGAGTCATTTTATGGTATGTATTTCTAGGCACACATTTTGAGTTTTTAAGAGTTGGAAATATTTTGTAAATGTCAGTGCATGCCACTGGTTTGTACTTATTTTTTCTGCAGATCTCCAGCTTGATGTAAAAGGATGTCGTGATGTTTACGCTTCTTTTGACAAGTATGTGGAAGTTGAACGTCTTGAGGGTGACAATAAGTACCATGCAGAAGAACATGGTTTGCAGGTTAGTTACTGAATGTTTGTGCCTTTGTGAACGAAATTCTGATCTTAGCCTTTTAGGTGTTGAGTTGCTTATTATTATTATTATTATTTATTATTTTTTAACATTTTTTTTACTTGCAAAATCTTGTGTTTTTACTTTAATTTTTATGCTAGTTCAATTTTCACATGCATCATTCTCAAGGCATTCCTGTGTGTTCTTGTGGCTTTTATGTTTTAATTCTTGATTGGATGCTGCCCTTAATTTTTCTGATCCATTTAATTACTTTCTTTAGTGTGTTCTTACTTTCAGTTTTCTTTGATAATGACATCTTGAAGATATGGTTCTCAAGCAATATTTTAAGCTTGATTTTATTTATTTATTTTTATTTAATTTTTTTCCAGGATGCTAAGAAGGGTGTCCTGTTTATTGACTTCCCTCCAGTTCTTCAGCTTCAGCTAAAGCGATTTGAGTATGATTTTATGAGGGACACTATGGTAAAGGTATGCATCTGAAGTTAGTTTTCTACCTTAGCTTTCATCTGTGTGCTTTATCACTTTGTTTCTGCATTCCCTCATGTCGACCAGTAAGTTACACGAAAGATTATATGTCTTACAACTGATGAGAGGAAAGCTTTTGAACTGAAAGCAAAATGTGGCCTTTACAAATAAAAGATAACAAAATTCATGTATGCTTCTTCTATGTGATAATTGTATTTCTTTATTCTTATGTCTATTGATGTTGAATTTATTATTTTTTGTGCAGATAAATGATCGCTATGAATTTCCTCTTCAACTTGACCTTGATAGGGAGAATGGCAAATATCTGTCACCTGAATCAGATAAGAGTGTGCGGAACCTCTACACTCTTCATAGGTATCTATTATTCCTGTACTATTGTATGATCTATGCTACCTTGACCACTTCTTCAACGTAACTGATATCAGTATGAGTGAACTTGTCGTTATGTGTCTTCAGCATTTTACTTGACTTCCTTTCTTTATAGGGTTTAAAATAACATTTAAAAATTTTAAATTATGGATGGCCTACAGTTTTCAGTTTGGCATGTTGGTTGCTACTATTTTAGACATTATTTTAGAAAACTCGAAGTTCTCTGCTCCAAACATTGTTTCCCAAGTGCAAGGGGCATAATGAGTACTCTCTAGACCTCGTATGCTCCATATGCAAGGCATGCTCCTTTTCACAATATAATATAAATATAGAATGCGCGGGATGTGATGTACAGATTGCCTGACAGATGGATCACCTTTACCATTTGGGTGTTTCTGCTGTAGCATTCCTCAAACGGAGGGTCTCGAAATTATTGTAATGTCATGAAATTTTCTGTGATCAATGGCGATTCATGATTCTTTGTCAAAGTTTCTATGTACTTATGACTATATGAATGGCGTCTCTCTACCACTGTTGGAATAAGTTAGATAGAGAAAAAGGGCATAGGTTTTAGCCGTCGGCAGTACTGAAAAGCAATAGTATCAAAGAACCTAAAACTGCTTCTGCATCTCTGCTTGCTTGGTGTTTTTTTCATGCTGTGCTTGAAGCTCTGATATATATACTTTAAACTGCTCCTACTATGATATTTTCTCTTTTCTTTCTACAGTGTCTTAGTTCATAGTGGTGGCGTGCATGGAGGACATTATTATGCTTTTATCAGGCCAACCCTTACTGATCAGTGGTACGGTTCTATGAAATCAATTCTTTCTGTGGTTGTGTGCTGCTCTGTTTGCTTGCTTATTCCAGGGAATTAGTTTTTTGTGGGATCTTAATTTTCACATGCTTTTCCCATGGAATGTGGCAACAAAAGTTACACCCTATATTCTTCAGATGCTTTCCCGTGAGAATACCTGTTTCGTTACATGCAGTGGATTGTGACCACTTGGAGAGAAATTTGATTCTTTTATTACAAATGTTAATAGGATTTTTGAGATATGGTCTTCATATTTAGGAGAAAGAAATGATCTATAGATTTTTTTAATTTTTTCACCTCCTTTTTTGTTTTTTTGGTTGAATAATATTTTTAATCTCGTCAAAGTAATGCTTTCCCATGAGAACACCTGTTAGATGGAGTGAATTGTGAGCACTTGGAGAAATTTGATTCTTTTCTTACAAATGTTATAGGATTTTTGAGGGATGGTCTTCACATTTAGGAGCAAGAAATGATCCATAGGTTTTTACTTTTTTTGTCCTTTTTTTTTTTGTTGAACAATATTTTTTAATCTCGTCAAAGTAATGGATAACCTCATTTGTTTCCTGAATTTGGGTGTCTTGGCCATGGTGATGGTTATCACTCAAATAAATAACTTGACTTGTAGTGTTAAGATGGCTATGGATGTTTTTGTGCATGTATTTTTCATATATTTGTAGTTGGTTCCTGGAAATTAATTTTGTCCTCTGTTATTTTAGGTATAAGTTTGATGATGAACGCGTGACAAAGGAGGATGTGAAGAGGGCATTAGAGGAACAGTATGGTGGTGAGGAAGAGGTATTTTCTTCCGCTTTATCTCCGTTACTTCGACAATCCTTATTTCTTTTCAGTGTATTAGTTGTCAACCTTTAATTCTTTTCATAGTGTATTAATTGTCAACAAATCTTTTGTTGTGTTCTATGTCGAACAGATGCCCCAGACCAATCCTGGTTTTAATAATACTCCTTTCAAGTTTACAAAATACTCGAACGCATACATGCTTGTGTACATCCGGGACAGTGACAAGGACAAAATAATATGTGATGTGGATGAGAAGGACATAGCTGAACACCTAAGGGTAAAATTCTTGTCTTTACTTAATTAATTATATATCAGGAGTAAGTCTTCAACTAAGAGACGAACTGACCAGAACAAAAACGAGATCAAACTCACTTTCTTTGTTTCACTTCAGATAAGGTTGAAGAAAGAACAAGAGGAGAAGGAGGACAAGAGGAGATATAAAGCACAGGCCCATCTTTATACTATTATTAAGGTAAAGACTCCTTATTTATCGCATTACTTGTTCAGATGTGCTATTGTCCATCAAACGAATAATTGCGGAGGTCATTTATTGTTATGAATAGGTTGCTCGAGATGAGGACCTAGCAGAACAAATTGGAAGGGACATATATTTTGACCTTGTGGACCATGACAAAGTTCGTAGTTTTCGAATCCAGAAACAGACGCCCTTTAACCTTTTCAAGGTACAGCACTCCTTGCGTGTATTCATGTTATTTTTCTGTTTGGGGTTATTGTAAATTGTTGGTCAATCAATATTGCGCATTCAGTTTTGTGTTATAATAATATAATTATTGCTAATAATAATATTATTACTATTATTCTTTGTTTGTAGGAGATTAGTCTGGGGGTGATAAAACTATTACGCCCAGAATGTAAACTGTGTAGATTGATATTATGATTACTTAGTATGAAATTTCTGATTTGAAATGGTTCACAGGAGGAAGTTGCGAAAGAGTTGGGGATACCAGTGCAATTTCAGCGATTCTGGATTTGGGCCAAGAGGCAAAACCACACATATCGTCCCAACCGACCATTGACACCCCAGGAAGAATTACAAACAGTAAGTGCTTCGACTACCGATTATGGAAAGGATTTTCAGCTCATTAAATACTGAGGCAGTGCTTCTAGCCTCTTTCTCTCTTGATTGTGTGTGTACTTGATGTTAGGTTTCTTTACATCAAGTTATCTTACTATAATTCTTTCATGATGGTTGTGAGAGACTTTTTGAGTCTTGACATCAGATTATGAATGTATTGTTTTTATCTGATCCTTGAGTGGTGCTGATCAGAGCTTGGCACATGTGCCTTATGCAAGCTAATGATGATGTCTATTTGGCATTCATAGGTTGGACAATTGAGGGAGGCATCAAATAAAACACACAATGCAGAGCTCAAGTTGTTTTTGGAAGTAGAGCTTGGGCCGGTAATATCATTATGACCTGTGGGTTGGAGGCTTGTCTACAGCTCAAATTGCTTTGTGAAGGGGATTCTTACAATATTATTTTTTCTATGCCTTCTTTCAGGAGAAAATTCCTATTCCTCCACCAGACAAAACCAAGGATGATATTCTGCTTTTCTTTAAGCTTTATGAACCTGAGAAACGAGAATTACGGTACTTCAGTTTCTTTCTACCCAGGCTAATATTTTCTGTATTTAATTAATGGTTACTGATTTCTACTTCATCTTGTGTGTCCAGGTTTGTTGGTCGGCTTTTTGTTAAGAGTTCTACCAAGCCAATAGAAATAATAGCAAAAATTAATCAAATGGCTGGTTTTGCTCCTGATGAAGAAATTGAACTCTATGAGGTTTGTTGCACATTAATTCATTAGTATGAGCTGTGTCATAACTTACACACGTAGAAAGACTGGTATACATATAAGTTTATAATGTATGTTTGTAGGTATGCTACGTTTTGATGCTGACTGCTGGATAGCATTTCTCAAAAATAATATTCAATATCTGTTCTGTTGCTACTTTCAGGAAATAAAGTTTGAGCCTTGTATCATGTGTGAACATCTTGACAAGAGGACCTCATTTCGATTAAGTCAGGTGACTGTTGCTATATTGCATGCACAGTGATACTGTAAGCAAGTGTCTGCTATGGCAATTAATTCTTTTTGTGCTTTTGTTTCTCAGATTGAAGATGGGGACATTATATGCTTTCAAAAACCTACTCCACTTGAAAGTGAAGAATGTAAATATCCTGACGTCCCTTCATTTTTGGAATATGTACACAACCGTCAGGTATCGATTGTTGAATATTGTTGCGTAATTGCTAGTGCTATATATGCTTAGTCTGTTCCATATTATATGTACCTATATTGAATGAGTTGATACCTTACAGATTGTTCATTTTCGCTCTTTGGAGAAACCAAAAGAGGATGATTTTTCTTTAGAATTGTAAGTATTTCCATATGCGACAATGTCAATTATAGTTGGATATCCATCTATTTGGTGTTGTTCAGTACTGAAACTGAACATCATTGTTTCTAGGTCAAAGCTACACACTTATGATGATGTGGTGGAGAAGGTGGCTTCCCAAATTGGTTTGGATGATCCTACCAAAATCAGACTCACTGCGCATAACTGCTATTCTCAACAACCTAAACCCCAACCCATCAAATATCGAGGAGTAGAGCATTTAACAGATATGCTGGTCCACTATAATCAAGTAGGTGGCATTTATTGAGCTCCATCCTTTGTTTAACCCACTCTCCTAAGCGTCATTCACTTTGGCTGCTATTTTTTTTGGCTGCAATTTATAATTGTTGTTTCTGTTCGCAGAGTTCTGATATTTTGTATTATGAAGTCTTGGACATCCCCCTGCCAGAATTACAAGGCCTAAAAAATCTGAAAGTTGCATTTCATCATGCTACAAAAGATGAGGTTTGTATGAAATATTGGCTAGCATACCCTGCTTAGACCATGATTACATTATGGGTGCACATCTTAATATTTTGTAATTTGTGTATAGGTGGTGATTCACAATATAAGATTGCCCAAGCAGAGCACTGTTGGGGATGTGATTAATGTGCTAAAAACGAAGGTAAGGTTCTGTTTGTTTTGGTTTTCTTATATTTCAACATTATGTGGCTGTTGGTGTTTATTATGTATGAATGTGTGTACTGAGGCCTTCATGATCATTCTTGAAGTCCCATTTTCAGTCACATGTCTGTAGTAATCTTGCAGTCCTATGTTGCGCAAAGTTCCTCTTCCTGATGTACTTTTTGTCGTTTAAAGTTGCATATAAGAGATTTTACTCATGAGCATCGATTGTTGAGAAAATTATTTAAAAAATCCGCTTCACTTCCGTTTTTCTTGTTGTGCACTCTCACTCAATGTATGGTGTACGGTAAACAGGTAGAGCTATCTCAACCAAATGCAGAACTCCGACTTCTTGAGGTTTTCTATCACAAGATCTACAAGGTATTAACTTCTTTATATGGGAAATATATACCTTGGTCAAATTTTATGAGTGCTGATTATGAATGACATTGGTTTTCCATATCTATCATACACAGAATTATCAGATTTTTTGTTTTTTGATGTTCTGATTTTTTATTTATTTTTAATTCAAGCATCTCTCATCTGCTTTTCCTTTTTCAGATCTTCCCACACAGTGAAAAAATTGAGAATATAAATGACCAGTACTGGACATTGCGTGCAGAGGAGGTAAGTTCCTCTCTCTCTCTCTCTCTCCCCTTATTGCATGTTATTATTATTATGTTTGGGATGAGTTTCTTATTTCAGTTAAACGTTTTTAGACCAAGTTTATTGGGGTGTAATAAATTCGCGTTGGGTTTTGCCGCCAAAAAGAATATGCATGCGACTGGAGTGGATTGATATTCTGGATGCCAGTGTACTTTGAAGCTGACTTTCTCATTTCTTTTGTATCAGATTCCAGAAGAAGAGAAAAACTTGGGTCTTCATGACCGCTTGATTCATGTTTACCACTTTACAAAAGAGACTGCACAGAACCAGATGGTATTGGATTTTCAACATTTTCTTTTGCGAGTGAAATTTATATTGTTTCTTTCTTAGAAATTCTTTGGATCAATTTGAATACTGTTGTGATTGAATATGGAGAATACTTGCACTCAAAAGTATGTTTTTCTTAGCATCTTCTTGTTTGTACATTTCAACAGCAGGTACAGAATTTTGGGGAACCTTTCTTCTTGGTTATACATGAAGGTGAAACTTTAGCTGAAGTGAAGGCACGCATACAAAAGAAATTGCAGGTCCCTGATGAAGAGTTCGCAAAGGTACTTGACCAACACTCTGAAATTTATTGGAGTACAGTATAAAATGAGATTATTGTTCTTTGCCTTATCATCCACTTTTTTTGCTTTTTTTTTGTTTTACAGTGGAAGTTTGCATTCTTGTCATTGGGTCGTCCCGAGTACCTGCAGGACTCCGATGTAGTTTCCAGTCGTTTTCAGGTATCTTTGTGGTGTATTGTCATTTTGTATTTTCTGGTTTTCTTTGTAGAACAGCTAATGGTTAAATACCAACTGTGATTATTGGTATTGAGAACTTAAATCCAATATTTTGATTTCATTTTCTCCAGAGGAGAGATGTTTATGGTGCTTGGGAGCAGTACCTGGGGTTGGAGCATGCTGATACTGCTCCTAAGAGATCATATGCAGTAAATCAGGTAAGTGCTGCTGTACCACTTAAATACTGTATTATTGGTTTCCAACTATGAACTTGGCAAATAGATAGGGATGAGTGGAAAGGCCCACTCATACCCTACAAACTCAACATATGCTTGTGCTAGATTAGGTTATAAGATAAGTCGAATATATCCCACTTCTCAACATTTTTACCTCAAAATTTTGCAGAACCGTCACACATATGAGAAGCCAGTTAAAATATACAACTAAGAAAGCTGTTGATCCTCAACCCTTGCATCAGTTTGAACTAAGCATCCTCTGCTGCAACAGAGGCAGTTTGGAAATAACCAGGATGAGAGCTGAGTGGTACAGCTAAAGAAACAATGAAGCTCACATAGAGGTGACTTGGTAGGACTTTTCATTATTGGTTTGTGGGCCCAAATATTTTTTCATGTGGGTGGGGAAAGGGAGGTATAATCCCCTAGGATGTGTAGTATTGCTGGTACTCCCTGCCTGAGTTCTGCTGTCTGTTATTTTCCTTTATTTATTTCTCCGTGGCGAAGGCACCTTCTTTCTTTCAGAGGGTGATTGCTTTCCATATACAGCTCCATAGAAATTTAGCGTACATAAGGAGATTTTTGAGGGCATGTATATTGCGGGTACAGTCAGCTGCATTTTGGATTGCTTCTTTATAATATTTCTTTCTGTACCTCCATTACTTTTATCTTGGTGGAAATGAGTTTGTAAGAGCTTGTAATACACGGGTGGGTGATGCACAATTCTGGCCTTCGAATTGGGCAAGGCACATGATTTCGCGTTGTAGTATAATTATCATTTTTATATTTTGTAGCTTCTACCTTTTCTACATGCATGCAGTGCACGCAAGGATTCAAACTTTGATTTTGTTACTTCAAATTTAAGGAAATTTTAGAGAAAGTTTCGGTTAAAAGTAGACAGTTCATTTATAAAATTATATTTTTGAATGCAACTTTTACATTCAGATAAAAAAAAAAGGGAACTTTTACAACGTAACCTCTTTAAATTGTGTGTAAAATAGAATTATGATATTTAATATGGATGAATAATTAAGTGGCAGATTGTTTCTATATGATTATATGTAACTCTTACACTAGTCTCTTACTTTTTAAAAGGAATATAGCAGGATATTCATAAATTAGGTGTCACCTATATGAGAGTAATCGTGGGGTCACAAGGCTAAATTCTCTAAAGCTCTCATAAATCGGGATTTGTTTAGAATCAAAATGAACACAAACGTATGAACTGAAAAGTGTCGGAAGCGATATGTGTGATGCTTACTGTTTTGGCCTCTTACAACGGTGAACAATTCAAGATTTCATATTCATTGCGCCACCAAGTAAGTCCGATAAGTATTCACTAAGGTAGGTTCCAATCCAAAAGACACATCTCCCGATGCGTATCAATTCTAAGTTTCTTTCAAAATGTCTCATCACTAATACAACTATATTTCTTCATTTTCATATTTCTGTTCAAATGTGGGTGACCGTTAGAGTTTATGCCAACCAGAAGGGTTTTCGGGTTTGATGGTGGCAGACGGTTATGAGGGATTGGAGTGGTCGGGCTCCACCGCTATGTAGCGCGGGGGATCGCAGTGGTAGATGGTTGTGCGACGATGGGGGTGGAGTGAGGCTGGGATAGGAGTCCGATCTGCTCCGTGTTCGTTCTGATCTGAGAAGATCGAGGGAGTCAAACACATACCAGATCTGGTATCTGGCTCATGGGGGTTGTGATCTCGGGTCTGAAGAGGGTTATGGCTTGGATGGTGGTGCTGCAACGGTGGTAAGGGGCCGACGGCGTCATTCACAGCAAGACAGTGGTGGTCTGTCGTTAGGGATGGGAGCTGGAACGCTTCTGGGCCTGGCGGGCCCATCTCAAACTTTTGGATGGATCTTGGGCCTGTGTTCTGGATTTGGGTCCACTTTGGGCTGCTCTGTTTTAATTTTCAGTTATTTTGTCATTTTAGTTGTATTTTATTTTCTGTCTTCAATAAGTCTTAACCACTTTATGGTTTGGAGATGTGGGCTTTTTATCGGTCTGTGCACCTTGCGTGCCATGTCTGCTCTAGTTAGGCGGCGAGTTCCTTTTGTCAAATGGTCGCAACCTCCTAGTGGCAGGATGAAACTTCGTGCCACCGTGTTATATTTCCGGTGGCAACATAGTGGGAAAGCTGATCTTATTGTACTATGGCTTCGAGTGAGCATTGTCTTTCCGGTATGTCACCACAATTGTAAAGCGAATGGAGTAGACTATAAGTGCACTCTTCGCTAAATGGTGCATGTTAGAATGCATATCCTTAGTCGAGACACTTGTTATTATCACAGGTGATTCTCTTAGTGCTTATTATAATTTGGAGTTTAGGCTCTATGTCCCCCCCATGTATTCTATGGTTTCATTAATGGTAAAGGCTTGAGGGCAGCCATATACAGGCCCTTATTTAAAAAAAAAAAAAAAAAAGAATTTAATTTAATTTAATTTTTGAGAATAAAATTCAGTTTTATTTTGAAATTTGAAATTAAAATACAAATTCAAATCAAAAGGATAAGAGTTATCAAAAATTGGACTAAAGTGGTTATTTAAAGGATAAGTCTGGATAACTTACCTTTTCAATTGAATTGAAGTGATGTCCAATACACTATATAAACCTAACAAGAGTTCTTCCAAAGGCATTAACATTATCCATAGACTACGGTACGTTTCCTTCATTTTCCTCAAAGAGAAAAACACTGAGGGCACGTTTACTTACTTGGAATGGGATGGAATGATTACGGGATAAAAACATTCTTTCGTTTACTAACACATAAAGGAATCGGAATGATTTCGAGTAAAAGAATTCCTGCGTTTACTAACACATGAAGAAATCAGAATGGATGCAGGTCCCACCTCCTTATCAGGAATCGATTCCTGAAGACTCAGGAATTTGATTACGAAGGGGGGAGATGAGTTTAGGAATCAATCCTCCGGAATCAATACCGATTCCTTTCTTCTCCCATTCCACTTGTCTCCAATTCATGATTATTTTCCATTCTAATTAAGTAAAAGTGTCATGAGTATATTCGCTAGAATCCAAGGCCTAAAACTAGGCCATTGGATTATCAATAGTTGTATCCTGGTGGTTAGAAACCTAACCAATTACAAGCACTGAGTAGGGGTGAAATTCTGTCTAAAGGACATTGCCATTCTGTAAGCCTCTATCGATTCACAAATCAGTCTTCTTGCGATTACATTCAATTCCAAGTACATTCCAGTTGCAATTACAATTCCTTCATTTCATTTGCTTGTTGTATATTATAATCTATATCCAATTATATAAATTGTTGTTGTAAAAAATATATTATATATTGCTATAAGTATATTTTAAACCATTGATACTTGTTCCAACATGTTTACGAAAAAAACTTGATTTGGCCTCTTTGGATCCTATGTTTCTCTATCTCAACGAGAATGGCCTAGAGAAAGAAAATAAAAGATTGAACCGCTGACGAAGCCCTTGCCGGAAGAGGCGCGCGCTGAGGTGACAAAGACGCTTGAATCCAAGGAGGCCACATCCTATACAATTATTTAAATTGTTGTTGTAAAAAAAAAAAAATTATGTATTGCTATAAGTCTATTTTAATTCATTGATACTTATTCCAACATGTTTGTGAAAAGAAATTTGATTAGGCCTCTTTGGATCCTATATTTTTCTATCTCAGCGACAATGGCCCAGAGAAAGAAACTAAAGATTGAATCGGTGACGAAGCCCTTGCAGGAAGTGTCCTCACCTCGACGCTTGAATTCACGGAGGCCACATCCTCTGCGATTGCATCACTTTTTGTTGCTGCCACTATGTCTACCTCCATCGCTGCTGCTTCTGCCTCCTCTCAGCCTTTGAACTCTAAACACTGTCGTTCTACTCAACCTCAGCCTCAACACTGGCATCTACAAGCCATAGCGTGCAGCTATCAAGAAGAACAAGGCTGCAACTCCCAATTAATGTTTATTCAATGACTTTACTTCTCTTAAAAAAAGATGTACATACACAATGAGGTGTCCTATATAGACACGGATATGCTCTGTCTAGTCATTGTTGCTAGTAGTACCTGGTCACAAGGTACCCAAAAGAATATACATTCAGAAACATGTTTCATGAATCATGATATATGTATCGCGCGTGAACAAATCAATTGCATACAAGGATATATGGGCGCCAATAATTGATAATTTACTCTTAATTTCATGAACATTGATCTCGAACATGATCAATGCAATGGTGATCTCCAATCCAGAGTTTTCTTTGGGTGATCTTTCTGTCCTTTTTTAGGAGGAATGAAGCAATCCATTGAATAGTGGTGGTTCGATTACTTTATTAATTTTACACTTTTGTCTATTTACTTTATAAATATGTTATATATTGACATTCTTTTTCTTGGAAATTTTATAAAGTGATGGTGAAAAAAATGGGGAAGTTTTGGCATTGTGCCCTTATACCAAACGCGGTGGTTGAATTCTATTATATCCTTTTATTAGATAAAGTATTGGGTCCTTGACCCAAAACACCAAAATAGATCAAAATCATCCCACTTACCCCAGCAACAAATTTTTGTTCCCACTAACACAATGTAAGAGAAAAAGACACTTTTAGGTTTAACTTAATTATCAAATTACGCCCATGCCACTAATCTCTCTCTCTCCATTCCTTCTCTGGCCGACGAAAACTCTCTCTATTTCTCTCTCTCCCTCTCTCTCTCTCTCTCTCTACTTTCTCTGGTTGTAGATCTGAGGTGCCGGCGAAGAGCTCCGATGACGCTGCAGGCGACGAGGTCAAAGAAATCGTCTCTCTCTCCTCCCAGCTTTCATCTGTGACCAATTCTCCGTCGTTGGCCAGGTTCGATGGCCTGAAGACGGAAGGTCTAGCCTTCTTCCCTTCACTCATCCCTCTGTCGGCCTTTTTCCCAGTCGTTTTCCAGCACCGACGTCGTCCGTCGTTATCTTCGGCATCACCGACGTCATGTTTTGCGTTTGTACTTTCTCTCTCTCACTCTCTTCAGTTGCTAATTCCTTTCGTTTTGAAATCTAAGGCTGTGATTGAACGATTTTGTGGGTGTAGATCAATCAAAAGAAATTATGATGGAAAAAATTTCTGAAATTGGGGAAAACAACGAAGAAGAAAGGGATTCGATGGTCTGCAACCGAGAAAGAAGGGGGAAGAAGAAGACTGGGTGCCCAGAGCAGTTTGTGGGTGCCCAAATCAATTTTTTTTTTTAAGTAATGGGACAGAAGGAAAGGAAAAAAAAAGTTTTGAATGTCTACTGGGGGGGGGCAATAGACGTCTATTGGAGGGCAATAGACGTTTTGAATTGATGTAATCTCCTTGTTTTTTTTTTTTCTGTAATCAAAGTTTTATTTGTCTAAATTTAGGGAGATTAATTCTCATTATGGCGACTGAAAGTCCTATTGGGGGTCAATAGGCGTCTATTGGGGGGAAATACATGGCTGATAGTCGTCTATTGGGGGGCAATAGACGTCTATTAGGGGGCAATAGACCAAAAGTTCTATTGGGGGGCAATAGAGGTCTATTGGGGGGCAATAGAGGTCTATTGGGGGGCAATACATGGTTGATAGACGTCTATTGGGGGGCAATAGACCTCTATTGCCCTCTTATTGGTGGGCAATAGATGTCTATTGGGGTAATAAACATTTTCGGTGAGGTTTTTTGAAAGGTTCGATGGGCGGCGGCCGGTGACCGGATTCCGGTGAAAGTTGGCCGGATTCCGGCGACCGGTGACGGGCTCCGGCGAAGTCTCCTATGGTTTCTCTCTCTTCCATTTTTTTTTTCTCTCTCTCTAAGTAACAAAGGGGTAAGGGGTAAAATTGTATTAAAAAAAAATTAAAAACAAAAAAAAAAATCTTAATGAGGTATTAGGGAAGACTCCCTTAGAGTGTATTGGGTAAGAGGGAATTAAAAAAACTTAATGGGGTAAGTGGGAAAAAAATCCCTAAAAATGGGGTAAATGGACAAAAACCCTAAAGTATTTGTCCCTTTTATCAAATTCATTTATACATCTGCTTCAATTACATCCCCTACAGGATTTGGAGTTTGAAGCCTATAAATAACCGGCTTGCATCTCTTATCTCCACCTCTTCTCTTCCGTGCTCTGGTATCGTTGTTTCTCTCCTTTTTTTTCCCTGAGAATTATCGTTGTTGCTCTTTATCGAGTATGAGTTCCAGAAGACGCCCAATGGATGACTACAACAGGTGGTCCAAGCATCTCCCTGATGATTTGATTGAGATGATTGTGAAGCGTCTAACCCTAGTCGATTCAATCAGATTCGCTGCTGTGTGTCCTTCTTGGAGAAGTGTATCATCACAATGGTCTCAACGAGTAACCCGACTTCCATGGCTCTTGGATTCGACTGAGATTCTAGACTCAGAAACTGTGAATTATAGGCTCTACAGTCCAAGTGAAGACAGAGTCTACGACCTCAAGTTTCCAAGAGAAAATAATAAGTTGGATGCTTCACATAGTTATGGGATACGTTGCTTGGGATCTATTGATGGCTGGTTGATAATGTCTGAATGGACATTGAATAATATTTCGTATGATCGTAAGTCCATCAATTATTTCTTGAACCCAATGACAGGTGATCGTATTAAGCTGCCCCAGCAGACCGAATTCATCCCAAAGACATCCGCAGCCTCTTCAGATCCAAGATGTTCTGATTGCATTGTTGCAATTGGAGAAGGGTCGAATTTGGTATTTTGCAGGCCAAGTAGTCATGAATTATGCCCTTGGGAAGGGCACCAAGATTGTCATGTACAATACGTTAAATTTCATGAGGATGGCAAGTTATACATAATAGGATTGGGTGATACGTGCTGTATACTTGTTGTTCTTGTTCTTGTTTCTGTTCTTGTTTTAGATCCCTTAAATCAATGTCAAGGCAAAGGCAGGTGTGAGAAAATTATTGCTTATAGGGAAATGACAATATCAGTTCCAGGGGATCCGTACAACGAAACCGCGCTGTCCTGGTCTCCATCATTTTTCTGGTCCTCCAAAGGTGAGTTTTTATTGTTTTGGTGGTTTCGCAGAGGCGACTTTCCATTTCGAATGTTCAGGATAGATGATAAAAGTGGTTATAATCCTATTTGGGTGAGATTGGAGAAGAATGATATTGCTGAAGACGAAGTAGTCTTTCTATCCTTCTTTCACAGCACCTCAATGTCAAAGTCGAAGTCATTTATGACAACCATAGACGAGGCTTTTCTTGGACTTCATTGCGGAAATTTTTTCATCTACGATCCCGATCGTTCGTTGACTAGTGACTTGAAGATTTTAGATTGGGTATGGTTTACGCCCAATATAACCAAATAAATCAGAGCCAATTACTAATATATTGAAGGAGATTTTAGATACAGGACGTCCTTTGTTTTCTACTTTGTTAGAATGACACATTATGAATTTCTCAATGGCATATTACTTGGCAAATTTGGTCAATATATTTTACTTTTTTTTTTTTGGTATAGACAATATAGTTTACTTTACTTGGACTGTAATGTTGGAAACTTTATGATTTTTTTTTTTTTTGAGATTAATTGAAGTGTGAATTGTAATTTTTTTTTTTTTGGTGTGAAAAGGGAAATTCGCCGGTACAGTACCTGACCTTTCGCTCATTCTAAATTGGTATCTCAAGTTTCAAAAAGTGGTATACCTGAGGTTCTGAACCCAAACTTGCCCAATAATAGCACCTGAAGCCGTTAGCTCCGTTACGGAGGAGGCTGCTAGTTAGCATATTTTAAAGGATATTTTTATCCATTCGTATCTTAAATGTCTCTCTCTCTCTCTCTCTCTCTCTCTCTCTCTCCACACACACACACACACACACACACACTACATAAATTAGAATACGTTTACTATAATTAAAAGGGTCATCACCACCATTGATTGTAAATGTAATAACCTGAAACTTAGTATCACTGTAGAGCACTCTAAGATACCTTAAACTTAGAAGTAATCCAAGTATCTTCTAAGCACTTTTTTTTGAAACCGATGATACCACATGCTATACTTACAAGTTATATAGGTAAATTTTTAGAGTTCTAGTAAACTTTCTAAAATACGTTAGTTCGTATTACTTGTGTACACTCGATATTTGTTTTCAAACCCAAGACTATTATCTATGTTATTTTTGTGATGCATGTTATTTTAGAACTAATTATTGCTATTTTTTTTACCTTAAGAAAGCACTAAAGTTCTTTACTTATTAATTGGGTAAATGTGCATATGTGTGTATATATATATATATATATATATTTAGCAAGTGGATTTATGCTTTCTTTCTTTTATTACTTTTTTTAATTTTATCTTATCATTTTAATCATTTAACCTAAATAGTAACTAGTCACTCACCTTATAATAATTAGTCACTTACTTATTTTATGCTTAATTCTAGCCTATTTAAGCATATGATCTGATCATACTTCCTACAAGCTTGAAGATCAAATGCAAAATTGATCTAAAACTCCCTTAGTTGAAGAGAAAACTCAACTAGAAGTTCTTCACACAAATCCTTCATCCTATTTCTCTTAAGAAGTTTCCTTTTTGTGAAAGAAGTCCAAAGTTTGATCACAAGACCTTCTGATTTCCTTAAGTAAGTACATGAATACATTTCTATGTTCTTTTGTCTTTAAGATTTATCAAACTACATAATCAATGATAAAATGGAAAAGGATCTGCTTTGCTGCAAACCTGTATTTTCGTATATAACAAAGTCTGTTTTGTTAAAAATATTTACAGTATTAAATTCCTCATCAAAAGTTATTCAGTTTAGGCTTTTGAATCACTAAAAAAGGTTAAGAAATGAAGAAGTTATGGCTAATCAAAGTTTTCAACTTTTAAACTCGCTGGAAATCTCATACAGCCATCACAACTTCAAAAATTCATATCTCCCTCATTTCTTATCCGTTTTCTACAAACTTTATATCAATTTGAAGCTTAGGACCTCTACTTGTGATCTGGAGAGTTTGAGAATTAATGGTAAAATACACGGAACGTAAAGACTTAAACACCAAAGGTCAGTATCAAAAATATCGGTTTCTGCACTGTTATGGTTCTTCACCATTTCTGGACTATATCCCTCTGATCTGGACTACATGACTTATTCCATTGAATTCCTTGTGAAAAACCCTTTGAAATGGTGTACTCATTTGACTAATTCGGACTTGTGATGGACAATATAACACATCTTGAAGTTTGATGACTCTAATCGGAGAAACATGAACACGGTTGATGAACTTCAATGGATTTGGACATAAGAACTGAAATACTAACTATAATATAATTTTCTTAAATTGTGTATAGTTATTCATTTAATGCTTGTGCTTTATTATTACATATTTTACTTGATTTCAATTATGTATAAGCTTATTTGTAATTATGTTGTTTGCTAGTGAATTTACTTAATTGTGTTATACAATTATGTTACATATGTTTTCATATGAGATTATTCCTAAGTATATGTCTCTTTATGTGGGTGTACATATACATATATATCACGATCTATAATTCATAAGGATTGTATTTTGAGGATTTGATTATGTTTGAAAAGTACAATTGTGAAGCCGAGTGATTAGTATTACCCCGTGCTTAAGTGAATTACTGGTAAATGTGTTTTGGTGTTATGAGGAGTTAGCCTGAGCCCTAGTCCCTACAGATAGTGCACTATTATACTCTTAGGAAAGAGGTGTTCTCCTTGAGTATACATACTTTGGATTTGTCCTCTGTATGCTGCGGCTTACCCGTGCTTTGGTATTATGGACCCTAGCACGTGGATTTATGATTTGTTACCAGTCAACCTGGCTTACTCGTGCTTTGGGTATAGTACGTTGGACCCTAGCACTTGTATTTATGATTTATTACCAGTTAATCCGAAAATTCACTAAGAAGAGAAGTGTACTTATATTATTTCGATCAAATATCTGTCTGCGATATATTATTAATATGTTACGATGATAAGTGAAAAAGAGAATTGAGCATGCATTTCTTTGAGGTTATTTCACATATTAATGCTGCAATATATTGTTGGTTCAATAAGGAGATGTGACTATGTGATTTATTATAAACCATTCACACGGATGAATATATTTGTATATATGTGTGTGTGTATTGTGCGTATACATATACATATTTAAGAATTCGTATGAACATATAAATGGTTCCCGGTACATTTTTACTTGGTTATTCACTTTGATTTCCTATAAGACACATTAATATAAGAATGTATGTTGTGTACTTACTGGGCTTGTGTTGCTCATGATGCTACACCTTCTTGTTTTCAGGTAGCGATTAGACGCTTTGGGAAAATGGGGCGATTCTCTAAATAAATGAATATTTTATTTTCTACCGCTTTCTCAAAAGAAATAATGTAATATATTTTGTTCAGCTTTAGTATTGTAAAAATAATAATTTCAATTTCTAATAAAAGTATTATTCAGACTTATTTGCAAATTCTTTTACTTTAATTTATCCATTGAGGAAGTTTTATTTGTAATAACCCACATCACGAATTCGGGTACCATATTTCAGTATAATATTGGTCTCGGGTTTGGGGTGTGATAGTAAATATCTTTATAGATAGCTCAAATGCTATAAATGGCCCTCACTCCATATGGGTCTGATCAATTAACAAGCAAAGGTTTTTTAACCAGCAAAAATAAATGAATGCGTTTACTTGATAACAAGGCAAAATACAAATAGCAAAGACATATACGTCCCTCCAAAATACAAACCTCAATTTAAACTACTAGTTTAAACAAATATTCAAAGTATTTTTCATCAAGTGAAAGCAAACCACCGAATAAGAGCAAGTGCACCGGTCTGGTTTTGACCGGGCAAAAGCATGGAATGATGATGTGGTGACCGGGCATGGTGATTTCCAGTCCTCCACCGGGCTGCTTTTACCCAGCCAAAACTTGGCTTGGGATGACCGAGGGGAAGAAAAAGGGCAAAGCCCTGACTAATTTCTTGACCAGTCGAAGGACAGGCCCAGCTGCCACGTCGGAACTGTTCTCTCCACTGCTTGTGAGACTGGAGCTCACGGACTAATGAGGCCCCTCCAGCTGGCGTCTGCAGCCTTTTTGTCGCCTAGCACACAAGAATTGGTTGGTTTGGAATTTGAGGGCCCAACGGTCAAATGATCCAGAACGTTGCATTGAATAGTGAAGGCAGATCTGACGGCTAGGCAATTAATATGTTTGATTATATATGTGAGGTAACAAAACAGTAAGGAAATAGTCTGTAATGTTAATAAACGGTAAGAAAATAAATTGTAAAAAGTTCTAAAAATTTATCTATAAATACCTATCATTTTTTTTACATCTTACACCCAAAAAAAAAAAAATTTAATGAACAGTGAAAGATGAACAGTGTTGACCGGTCAAGAAAAAAAACGGGTGCAAACCTATGTCCGGTGGCAGTAAATAGTAACTTGACTGGTCGAATTCTTGACTTCTCGACTTTGCATTTTCTTGACTACGGGTGCACTTGCTCTAAAGTTGTTGGACCTCACCTTTAGACCTCTATCTGACTATGTCCGTACTATGATTCTCCAAGTCACTATCTTTTTTTGAATCTGTCAAAGCAGAGATTAATTATGAATTTTGGATGTGGTTTCCATCAAATATTTTTGTTTAAGATTCAACCTGAAGTTTGACTCAGCCTTTGATCCTTTAATTATTTTTAATTTCAATTCTTTAGTTTCAATATAGTACTTCAGAAAAAGCTCTATATATACACAGCTTCCATAGATTCTTCTTATCCGCATTCAAGTTTAGTAGTCACTTAATCATACACAGCTTTCCATTGCCTATTTCACCACTTGGTAAAGTTACAGAAGCAAACATGTCTGGGTTCAAAAGCCAAAGGTGGTCTCTTAAGGGTATGACTGCACTAGTCACCGGTGGAACTAGAGGCATTGGGTTAGCTATGTCTTCATTATTACTGTATTTGCAAATTATTCAAATAATTATATCATCTGTGATCTTATTTGGTTTGTTTTTGGGTACTATGCATTAATAGGTATGCCATTATAGAAGAACTAGCAGGACTTGGGGCAACAGTGCATACCAGTGCTCGTAACAAGGCAATTATCGATGAGAGGGTTCGAGAGTGGAAGATTAAGGGATTTACAGTGAGTGGTTCAGTTTGTGACCTCACATCTATATCTCAAAGGGAGGAGCTCATAAAGACTGTCTCATCTGTATCTGTTTTTGATGGCAAGCTTAGCATCCATGTAGGTTTATAGACTTTGCTAATTTTGTTCCGTATCATATTCGAGTATATAAGCTGGACAAAAAGATGGGTTTTGAGTATTGTGCTACTTGTTTACCAAGTTAGTGTAGAATTTAGTTCTCAAGGTTCTTTTATGGTGATACAGGTAAACGTACAAGAGGAACTACAGATTATAGTTTAGAAGATTTCTCCAGTATGATGAGCAGCAATGTTGAATCTCCCTACCATCTTTGTCAACTAGCACATCCTCTTCTTAAGGCATTAGGAAATGGAAGCTTTATATTTTTCTCCTCTATTGCTGGTGTAATAGCTCTGCCTAAACATATATATAGGAGACTAGGAGACAGAATGAGAGTTTCAGAAGGAGCCTCGTAGTTAAAAGTATTATATTCTTATCATTCTGTTCTATTTAAAAAAGACAGAATGAGAGTCGACAGTCTCTCCTCGACAAACCCTAGCGCTGCCCCCTTGGTGCGGCTTCCAGGAAGGCCTTGCCGCCTCCACATACTCGTCAATTGCACCAGGCTGTTGATCGGCCCTTTCCTCGGTTCTGGGAAGGGTGGATTGTATGCTGTTTGGATTGGCTCAGCTTCCGGCGGGGATGGCCCCTTGATTGGGGGAGGAGACCCGAGATCGGTTTCGATCCGCGTCTCCCTTATTATAAGGATTGGAAGATCTTCGATGGAGGCACAGGAATGGTAGCAGAGTCATTGTTGAATGGAGCCGGAGCCTTGCTTTGGTGGAAGGTCATGATACTGTGGCTATTGTGGGTGCAGATCGAAGGCGGCGACGGGACTGGTCAAGCACTGAGTTTGGGTGCTTTTTTCCTGGGAGTCCAGATCAGTGTGATGGGATACTCACGAGATCTCCGGAAGATCTGGGTTTGGGACCTAGGAATTAACGATCTGCCCTTTTGTTTTGCGGGATTTTGGTGGTGTTCCACCACTGGGAGAGTAGTCTCCGGTCATATTCAAGGGCGAGGAGGAGAGGATCGAGCTTGGGTCGTTTGGGCCTTAGTTTTAATGTGGTGGTTTACTCAAGTGTAGGCTCAGGACATTGGACTGGTGGCTTGGACTTGTTTTCAACAAACCATATCTCGTGACCTGCTGGATCTTACATTTGTGGGAGGCTCTTTGCAATCTATTAGTATTTTCATACACTAATTGAGGTCTCTAGGCGAACTTACTTGTTGTTCAGTTGCTTCGAGTCATGTATCTTCCACTAGGTTGAGATTTTCTCTTATTTGTCGCTTGTCTAATTGTGCGTATTTCTTTACAATGAGGGTTAGTTGTCATTTGTTTGGCGGCTTGTGCCATCTAGAACTTTTGGTATGAGACAACTTATGATGTACATGTCTTCTGACCGTAGATAAGTAATGAAGTTAACTATTTCTCAAAAAAAAAAAAAAATAGCTCTGCCTAAACTATCTGCCTATGCAGCAACAAAAGGTAATTAAGTCAATTATTTTGTTCTTAAAACAAAAAATTTGGATCTTACTGTTCTACTACTTACAAGAGCTTAATTGGTATTTTACAGGTGCTGTCATCCAGATTTCAAAGAATTTGGCATGTGAATGGGCAAAAGATAACATTCGAACAAACACTAGCACCATGGGCTGTCAACACTAGGGCAGCAGCAGTCGAACCAGTAAATATTGTCTCCACTTTTATGTGCTTAATTGGTCTAGTAGGACTCAGGGTTAGGGGTGTTTCTTACATGTTATATATAGTTTGTCTTTTTTTATCATCAGGATGAGCATCGTGATGATTTCAGAAGGCTAATAGCTCGAACTCCGATTCGTCGCCTCGCAGACCCTAATGATATATCATCTCTGGTGACATTTCTTTGCCTCCCAGCTGCTTCTTATATCAATGGACAAGTTGTTAATATTGATGGAGGATTTAGAGTTAGTGGCTTCTAGCAAATTCAATATATGGTTTTGCCAAATCTGAAACCTGTCTCATAAGTCTCAATATTTATTCAATTTTTTAATTTCAGTCCCTTGAATTTGTTGTTAGCAAGTCTTTGAACCTCTTCTTTTTACTTCATAACCTTGGGGTGTCTTCTCGGGGGAAAGCAATGAAGTTGGATAAGGTAAAGATGAACTATGCCTAAAATGTAGAGATATTTCAAGTGTGAATAATTTTCAGTTGGCAATTACCAGCTTAATCAACCAATCAGATTAGAACTGTTTGTATTACATTTGATTATGTCATTGCTGATAACATGTATAACCCGCAAGTGTGTATATATCCTAGAGCACTGCCGGTTCGATTTGAATTTGTTTTGTTGGGTGTGGGCTTTAGGGTTTTATTGTTAGTTGTCCTAGGGTCTCATATAAATGCAGCCATAAAAGGTTGCAAAACCTATTTTTTATCATATTATCAATCAAATTGAGAGTTTTCTCATCTCTCTCCTTGTTTTTAGATTTATTGCTTGTAAACCTAGGGTTATTTTCCGATTGCGTTAGTCTTGGTATTAGAGCAGAACCTACAGCACCCTTTTGAGATGGCTGGACGTGGACGAGGTCGACGTGGGGGAGGTAGTGAATTGTTTCCGACTCGTGAAAGAGACCTTCGTAACGTTGAAATGGCTGAACTTCGAAGACAAGTACAACAACCGCAAGAACAACTTGCACGCTTTGATACTCGGGAACAAGAAAACTCTCATCAAGATTTTACAAAAGAATCCTCTGATGGTGACAACAGAAACTCCTTTTACCATCATTGTAGTGAAGAGGAGCGACTTCGGCGTGGAGAAAGGAACAATGAATTCCAGTAGCGTGGTTCCGACTTCAAAGTAAACGTCCCAGAATTTGGTGATAAATTGAATGCTGAAGAGTTCATCGGTTGGCTCTCAACGATGGAAGTTTTTGATTACAAAGATATTGCTGAGGATGAACAGGTGAAGCTAGTGGCCATAAAGCTAACCAAGCATGCTTCAAACTGGTGGGAGCACTTGAAGAAGCAAAGGGTTCGCGAAGGCAAAAGTAAAATCCGAACCTGGACCAAGATGAAGAAAGAGATGAAGAAGAAATTTCTGCCCCAAAACTATCTAGTAGATTCTTTCCTCGAATTTCACGAGTATAAACAGAGGAATCTGTCCGTGGAAGTTGCATTTCATCATGCTACAAAAGATGAGGTCTTGGACATCCCCCTGCCAGAATTACAAGGCCTAAGAAATCTGAAAGTTGCATTTCATCATGCTACAAAATATGAGGTCTGTGTGAAATATTTGGCTAGCATACCCTGCTCAGACCATGATTACATTACGGGTGCACACATAATAATATTTTGTAATTTGTGTACAGGTGGTGATTCACAATATAAGATTGCCCAAGCAGAGCACTGTCGGGGATGTGATTAATGTACTCAAAACGAAGGTAAGGTTCCGCTTGTTTTGGTTTTCTTATATTTCAACATTATGTGGCTTTTAGTGTTTATTATGTATGAATGTGTGTGCTAAGGCCTTCGTGGATCATTTTTGAAGTCCCATTTTCAGTTTTTACGTTATCAGCTCTACTAATTCATTAATTTTTTTTTTCTTTGATATCATTCTTGTGGATCAGTTTGACATGCTTTAAGAGTTGAGAGCTGTTTAGCTTGATATGTCTGTAGTAATATTGCAGTCATATGTTATACCAAGTCCTTTACAAAGATTGGTCCCTTTTCCTGATGTACTTTATGTCGTTTAAAGTTGCATATAAGAGATTTTACTCATGAGCATCGGTTCTTGAGAAAATTATTTCAAAAATCCGCTTCACTCCCTTTTTCTTGTTGTGTACTCTTGACTCAATGTATGGTGTATGTTGTCCCGGAAACAGGTAGAGCTCTCTCAACCAAATGGAGAACTCCGACTTGTTGAGATTTTCTATCACAAGATCTACAAGGTATTAACTTCTTTATATTGGAAATATATACGATCAATTTATGAGTGCTGATTATGTCTAATTTTTGTTTTCCATATCCATCATACACAGAATATCAGATTTTTTTTTTTGTTTCTTGATTTTTTTTTAATTTCAAGCATCTCTTATCTGCTTTTCCTTTTTCAGATCTTCCCACAGAGTGAAAAAATTGAGAATATAAATGACCGGTACTGGACATTGCGTGCAGAGGAGGCAAGTTCCTCTCACTCTCTCTCTCTCTCTCTACCTTACTGCTTGTTATTATTATTATTATTATTATTATTATTATTATTATTGGGATGAGTTTCTTGTTTCAGTTAAGCGTTTTTAGAATTTAGACCAATTTTATTGGGCTGTAATAACTTCGCGTTGGGTTTTGCCGCCAAAAGAATATGCATGCGACTGGATTGGATTGATATTCTGTATACCTCTGTACCTTGAAGCTGACTTTCTCATTACTTTTGTATCAGATTCCAGAAGAAGAGAAAAACTTGGGTCTTCATGACCGCTTGATTCATGTTTACCACTTTACAAAAGAGACTGCACAGAACCAGATGGTATTGGATTTTCAACATTTTCTTTTGCAAGTGAAATTTATATTGTTTCTTTCTTAGAAATTCTTAGGATCAATTGGTAATTTGGTATACCGTATACTGTTGTGATTGAAGATGGAGACTACTTGCACTCAAATGTATGTTTTTCTTAGCATCTTCTTGTTTGTACATTTCAACAGCAGGTACAGAATTTTGGGGAACCTTTCTTCTTGGTTATTCATGAAGGTGAAACTTTAGCTGAGGTGAAAGCACGCATACAAAAGAAATTGCAGGTCCCTGATGAGGAGTTCGCAAAGGTACTTGACCAACACACTGTAATTTATTGAAGTACAGTATAACATGAAATTATTGTTCTTTGCCTTATCATCCATTTTTTTGCTTTTTTTTGTTTTACAGTGGAAGTTGGGAAAAATTCACCAACGGTGTCTGGACACTTAAGGGACTTTCAGAATGATACCTGAACTTACAAAGTTATCAATGTGATACCTGGACTTATTTTTTCGTATCAATGTCGTACCTATGACCAATTTCCGTAACGGCTCTGTGACGGAAATTGGCCGTAGGTATCACATTGATACGAAAAAATGAGTCCAGGTATCACATTGATAACTTTGTAAGTTCAGGTATCATTCTGAAAGTCCCTAAGTGTCCAGACACCGTTGGTGAATTTTTCCCAATTTTGCACGTGCAATGCACGTGAGTCACTTAAAGAAGACAAAATGACCGATTTACCCTCAAATTCTTTCTTTCTTTTCTTTTCTTTTCTTTTTTTCTTTCTTTCTTTCTTTCTTTCTTTCTTTCTTTCTTTCTTTCTTTCTTTCTTTCTTCTTCTTCTTTTCTGGTTTCTTCTTCCCCTGATTTGAATCATCAAGATTCAAATCATCTTGCTCGTCCGATTCCCACCGCCGCTGCGTCTCAATCCACCTTCATGCACCACAGATGTTTCTGGTTCCCCCAACTTCAAATCCTATAGCAAATTGAAATTGTGCATTGAGGCTTCACCGCTCACTCCGAGTTCATCCCCGCCGCCGTCGCCAATGACTTGACCACAACAACCTCAACCACCGCACAACAACGTCATCCTCCGCTGCTTCTCGATTGGGTTTGGGGATAAGGACTGCTTCTTCCTCCACTGCTAGCGAAATCGTGGAGGCTCAAGGCCACATTCTAAGGGCCACCGGCCGGAAGGACAGCCACAGCAAGGTTTGCACCACCAAAGGCCCCAGGGATCGCAGCATCAGGCTCGTCGCCCACACCGCCATTCAATTCTACGACATGCAGGATCGGCTTGAATACGACCAGCCTAGCAAAGTCGTCGATTGGCTAATCAAGAAAGCCAAGGCCACAATCAACGAGCTCGACTAGCTGCCACCGTGGAACCCAAACTAAATTTATGTTCATACAACATTTTCTCCGACGATGCCGATATCCTCCGCGCAGGACACGCAGAACGTGAGCCTCAATTTCTCGATGGTGGAGGCTCCGAGTCCTTTGTTTACTAATCGGCGAGGCACAATGGTGGGTAGCAGCGGAGTGGCGAAGCTGGTGAATAAGAACAGCTCGAATTTTCTGCAGGTGAGGATGGTGTGGAGGCCGAAGTTGTTAATCTTTGTCTGCCTAAAATTGCCTCTGATCGAAGTTGGGCTAGAGGCCGAAGTTGTCGGCTAAACCGATGAAGTTGCAGGTGAGGATGGTGTGGAGGTGGTGTTGCATGTCGGGAAGAAGGAGAGGATGGAGGGGTGTGATTGGAGCTGTGATTTGAGAGTGGAGGGCTGGCGGGCTCTGAGTTTCTGATCAATGGTGTATAAAAGGGGGTCGGAGGAGAGAACGAGAGTGGTGGTGGTCAAGTCATTGGTGGCGGCGGCGGGGATGAACTCAGAGTGAGCGGTGAAGCCTCAATCCACAATTTCAATTTGCTATAGGATTTGAAGTTGGGGGAACCAGAAACATCTGTGGTGCATGAAGGTGGATTGAGACGCAGCGGCGGTGTTTGATCGGCGATCGGCGGTGGGAATCGGACGAGCAAGATGATTTGAATCTTGATGATTCAAATCAGGGGAAGAAGAAACCAGAAAAGAAGAAGAAGAAAGAAAGAAAGAAAGAAAGAAAGAAAGAAAGAAAGAAGAATAAAGAATAAAGAAAAAAAGAAAAGAAAAGAAAGAAAGAATTTGAGGGTAAATCGGTCATTTTGTCTTCATTAAGTGACTCACGTGCATTGCACGTGCAAAATTGGGAAAAATTCACCAACGGTGTCTGGACACTTAGGGACTTTCAGAATGATACCTGAACTTACAAAGTTATCAATGTGATACCTGGACTCATTTTTTCGTATCAATGTGATACCTACGGGCAATTTCCGTCACGGAGCCGTTACGGAAATTGGTCATAGGTACGATGTTGATACGAAAAAATGAGTCCAGGTATCACATTGATAACTTTGTAAGTTCAGGTATCATTCTGAAAGTCCCCTAAGTGTCCAGACACCGTTGGTGAATTTTTCCCGTGGAAGTTTGCACTCTTGTCATTGGGTCGTCCCGAGTACCTGCAGGACTCCGATGTAGTTTCCAGTCGTATTCAGGTATCTTTATGGTGTATATTGTCATTTTGTATTGTCTGGTTTTCTTTTTAGAACAGCTGATGGTTAAATCCCAACTGTGATTATTGGTATTGAGAACTTAAACCCAATATTTTGATTTCGTTTTCTCCAGACAAGTGATGTTTATGGTGCTTGGGAGCAGTACCTGGGGTTGGAGCATGCTGATACTGCTCCTAAGAGATCATATGCAGTAAATCAGGTAAGTGCTGCTGTACCACTTAAATACTGTTATTATGGGTTTCCAACTATGAACTTGGCCCACTCATACCCTACAAACTCAACATATGCTTGTGCTAGATTAGGTTATAAGATAAGTCGAATATATCCCACTTCTCAACATTTTTACCTCAAAATTTTGCAGAACCGTCACACATATGAGAAGCCAGTTAAAATATACAACTAAGAAAGCTGTTGATCCTCAACCCTTGCATCAGTTTGAACTAAGCATCCTCTGCTGCAACAGAGGCAGTTTGGAAATAACCAGGATGAGAGCTGAGTGGTACAGCTAAAGAAACAATGTAGCTCACATAGAGGTGACTTTGTAGGACTTTTCATTATTGTTTTGTGGGCCCAAATATTTGTTCATGTGGGTGGGGAAAGGGAGGTATAATCCCCTAGGATGTGTAGTATTGCTGGTACTCCCTGCCTGAGTTCTGCTGTCTGTTATTTTCCTTTATTTATTTCTCCGTGGTGAAGGCACCTTCTTTCTTTCAGAGGGTGATTGCTTTCCATATACAGCTCCATAGAAATTTAGCAGTACATAAGGGGATTTTTTAGGGCATGTATATTGCGGGTACAGTCAGCTGCATTTTGGATTGCTTCTTTATAATATTTCTTTCTGTACCTCCGTTACTTTTATCTTGGTGGAACCGTGGAAATGAGTTTGTATGAGCTTTATTAGTGGGTGATGGACAATTCTGGCCTTCGAATTGGTCAAGGCACATGATTTCGCATTGTAGATTGTAGTAGTAATTATTATTTTTTATTTTATTTTGTAGCTTTCTACCTTTTCAACATGTATGCATGGCTCGTCCTTTTGGTTAGAGCTGTTGTTTTCCATTTGATGAGTGAGTCCTCAAGTATCCACAAATCTTTTTATTTTTTATTTTTATAAATTTTCCTCGGCCAAACCTCAAAGCATTACTTGGTCAAAATGATTTGGTACTTACTTTTAACTTGTGATTTAGATGTTGGAATTTAGTGTTTGGATGAATTTGAGGTTTTTTGGCATGACGCTTCTCGTTACGTTTTGAATTTAGACGTCTTGTGTTGCATCAAATTCCCATTGGCCTTCCCGCCCCTCCTCCCTTTCTTTAAGTAATGACTCTTCACCTTAACAAACCATTTGGGTTTTTCAGTACATGAAGATTGTTTAGTCATATAACTGTTTTGGTCAAATCCTCATATGAACACCTAATCTATTTTATCCACGTGGGATAAGGAAAAGATCCTCAAATTGATTGGAAATATTTAACTATTTGAGATCCCATGATAACCAAATCTCTTACGCGAGTTGGCAACAAATTTACACCAAAAACTCGGGAGCAGGGCTAGCAATTGGCCCAGGCACCTGACCCGATGAGCCACAACAAACTTTTACATAAGGTGATAAGGGATATACCTTTGTCAACAAATTATTTGTTGGCAATAGTGTTTCATGAAAAAAATAAAATAAAAGACAAAGTCTTTGTCCGGAAAATTTTCTAAAAAAAAAAAAGCAAAAGGAGACACACATTTGTTTACAAAAAAGAGTCTCATTAAAAATTGAAATAAAAAGAACACAACTGTGTCG
This sequence comes from Rosa rugosa, assembly GCF_958449725.1. NCBI lineage: Eukaryota > Viridiplantae > Streptophyta > Magnoliopsida > Rosales > Rosaceae > Rosa > Rosa rugosa. Next base: position 20,119,788 of record NC_084826.1, on the reverse strand, counting down.
AAAAATCTTTGTTGGAATAGCCTCCAATAAAAACTAAACTATAAACAAACACAATTGCTGATGAACCATGGGTCGGCAAGACTTCCAAAAAATAAAATTTTTCTGTCAAAGTATTCATTGATTGACATATCCCACCCGTAAAGCTTCCTATAAAAAATAAAAAGGTGCGGCTATTGCCATCCTAGTAACTACTTTCTGTAGAATCGCTGTAAATCTGTATGTAATTAGGATTTTATTTAATTAGGATATCCTGTAATTATGGAAAGATTGTTTCCTATTAGAGTTAGACTACTCTTTGGTACTTGTATATATACCCTCATTGTGGGATGAATAGAATTATCGAATTAACCCTGAATTGAAGTATTCTTTTCTACTTGGTATCAGAGCAGGTTCAATCCTTTGAACTTGCGCTGCATCCTTTGAATCCTGAATCCTGAATCCTGAATCCCAAAGAACACCACAAACCGCTGCGTACCACCACCGTTGAAATCAAACCATCCTGAATTTCAAACCACCATCACCTACCTTTTTTCGAAAAAAAAAAAAAAAACTTTGTTTTTCAAACATTCATATCCATCTTGAAACCCTTGAAAATCCAATCCTGCGAAAATCATGAATTCCTCAATGATGCAATCAGAGAAACAGGCTATGGGGCATTCGGTGACTACCGAATTTTCTGTTATGGCTCAACGCAAACAGGGTCCTCCAGGCTTCTCAGGACCTTCTCCACACCGTCCTCTAGGTAAACCAAATCCATATGCAAACAAAAGGTGCATTATCTGTGGGGAATTAGGTCATAGCAAGGAGCGGTGCTATGAAGTGATTGGTTACCCTGATTGGTGGGACTTCACCAAGAAACCGCGAAAGAATCTGGGCAAGGCCGCTATTGCTACTAAAGAGGAAGTTTACCTAGACAATGCCTCCGCTAATGTAGCGCAGTCAGGTATGAAGGGTAAGGTTACTTTTAATAGTACATGGATAATTGATACAGGTGCATCTGACCATATGACCAATGACCCAAGTCTTGTGAAAAACCTTAGACGTTCCCCTCAAGACGTTGTCTCTACTGCTGATGGTACTCCAACTCCGGTCACCGGAGAAGGTTCTATTGCTTTATCTGATACCTTAACCCTTGAATCTGTCTTAGTTGTTCCATCACTAGCTTATAATCTCCTGTCTGTTGGTCAAGTTATTTTAGCTCTTGCATGTATTGTGACCTTCTATCCGTCTTTCTGTGTGTTTCAGGACATTCTGACTCGACGGATTCTTGGTTATGGTGTTAGAAGGGGGAAATTATACTATCTGGATCTGACAGAGACTGGAAAGAAACAGAAGCATCTTTTGGGACAAGCTAATCATATCAACGGGGTAGAGAATGTGAAGGAAGCTGTATGGTTATGGCATCGCCGTTTAGGTCATTTATCCTTTCGTTATCTTAAGAAGCTGCAACCTCAATTGTTTTCAGTTGTTAGTGATTTGGATTTCCACTGTGACATCTGTGAACTGGCCAAGAGTCATCGTATTTCATATTCACCAAGTCTTAATAAAAGTCCTGTTCCTTTTATGAAGATTCACTCCGATGTCTGGGGTCCTGTGAAAATTCCTTCTCTTTCTGGAGCTCGGTATTTTGTAACATTTATTGATGATTGCACTCGCATGACATGGGTGTCATTACTGAAGAATAAGAGTGATGTATTTGGAATGTTTACCGAATTTCACAAAATGGTGGCAACTCAGTATCAACAATCCATCAAAGTGTTTCAGTCTGACAATGGTGGAGAGTTTGTGAATGGCCCTATGATTGAGTTTTGCCGGTCACATGGAATTCGTCATCAAACCTCCAATTCTTATACTCCTCAACAGAATGGTTTAGCAGAACGGAAGAACAGGCAGTTGATGGAAGTTGTTCGTGCTTCCTTATTTGGCATGAATGTACCTCGGTCCTATTGGGGAGAAGCAGTAAAATCAGCAGCATATCTTATCAACCGTACTCCTTCACGGGTGATTGAGTTTCAGAATCCTCATCAGAAGCTTCATACACTTTTGACCATCCCTTCTATGCCTAATTTGGAGCCCCGGGTGTTTGGATGCACAGCCTATGTTCATATTCCCAAGCCTCAACGCAGCAAGCTTGATCCCCGTGCCCGTAAGTGTATCTTTGTTGGTTATGCTGACTTCCAGAAGGGTTATCGATGTTATGATCCCCTTACTGACACTATACATGTCTCTCTTGATGTTGCTTTTCGTGAATCCGAGCCTTATTACTCAGGGGGAGCTTCTCAGTCTTCCCTTCAGGGGGAGAGAGGTTGTGAAGGGAATCCTCGTTCTATTATTGATTTTGATGTCTTTGAAGACTTGGAAAATTTGGAGGATACATTTGAGGGTAGAAATTTGGAAACAGAAAATGCAGTTGCCGAACAGAGCATTGTGAATTCCGAAATAGACAATGCGACTGCCGAACGAAGTGTTGCGAATTCCGAAACAGAAAATGCGACTGCCGAACAGAGTGTTGTGAATTCGGAAACAGAAAATGTAACTGCCGAACAGAGTGTTGTGAATTCTGAGACAGAAGAGACGACTTTTCTGGATAGTTTGAATCAAAATCAAGACGTATCTGAAGCTCACACACAAGATATTCCCCCTTCTGCATCACCAACTGAAGATCTCGGTCAGAATGATCCTCCTCAGGTACCCCTAAACTTTAATGAATCTTCTGGGTTAGAAAGTGTCGAACCTAGGAAATCACAAAGGGTTACCAAGGGAATTCCTAAGAAACAATATGAACCAGATATCAAAGCCAAAGCTAAATACCCTATAGCTAATTTTATGTCTAACCATAGGATTTCTGGGTCACATGCACTTGTTGTTGATCAATTATCTACTGTATCTATTCCTAGTAACGTGCAGGATGCATTGACGGATCCAAAATGGACAAAGGCGATGAATGAAGAATTGGAAGCTCTTCAAAAGAATGCAACATGGGAGCTCGTACCTATGCCGGTTGGAAAGAAGACTGTAGGGTGTCGTTGGGTATTTACTGTGAAGCTTAATGCAGATGGAACTATTAATAGATACAAGGCGAGGTTGGTTGCCAAAGGATATACACAACGCTATGGGATTGATTATGAGGAGACTTTTGCACCTGTGGCAAAGATTAATACTGTCCGGATTCTAATCTCACTTGCAGCAAACAAAGATTGGCCCTTGCACCAGTTTGATGTGAAGAATGCGTTTCTTAATGGGAATTTGGAGGAAGAAGTGTACATGGATGTGCCCCCAGGTGTTAAGAATTACCCAAGTGACGTTGGCAAGGTGTGTAAATTGAAGAAGTCTTTGTATGGCCTGAAGCAGTCTCCAAGAGCTTGGTTTGGAAGATTTTCAAAGTCCATGAAAGCCTTTGGGTACAGACAGAGCAATTCTGACCATACCTTGTTTATCAAACGCAAGAATGGTAAGATTACAGCTCTTATTGTGTATGTTGATGACATGATTGTTACAGGGGATGATCCGAAAGAGATGAATGAATTGCAAAAGTATCTGTCAAAGGAGTTTGAAATGAAGGATATGGGACAACTGAAGTATTTTCTAGGTATTGAAGTTGCAAGGTCTAAGAAGGGGATTTTGCTTTCACAAAGGAAGTATGTCCTTGATTTACTTGCTGAAACAGGGATGCTGGACTGTAGACCAATAGAGACACCCATTGAGATGAATCACAGACTTGCTATTTATCCTGACACTATGCCAAAAAACGAATTAGACGACAGTTAAAAACTGTCGTCTGATGGTGAAAATTGCTGTTGTTAATACTCCTGCCATCTGATGCTGGTATCAGACGACATCGCGAAACTGTTGTCTGAATCCAATTTGGACAAGCGCCAGCATTAATATGCATGTTGTCTGAATACCATAAAGGACGACATACGACTGTGTAGAGTCTGTTGTGCAAGTCATATTAAGTCGACAGCAATCTCATGGAAAGTAACTTTTGAAGCAACACTAGGCCAAAAAAGCGATCAGACAACGGACCAAATTCGTTGTGTGATTTGGACGATCTCCGTTGTGTATCGGAGCGTTGTGTGATGAAAAATGGCACAACGGTGGAAACCCGTTGTGTGAATCACAAACAGTCAACACTTATTTGGTTAAAACTGTTGTGCCTTCTCTCGGCAGATGGCAGCCATAGTTGCCGCGCAGTCATGCTGCACATGTCATTGGCATAATTCACACAACGATGTTTGTCTCCAAGCCGTTGTATGAAAGGCGAATCAGACAACAGCATTTTATTTTATCTGTTGTATGAGTTATCATCACACTTCACTTTTGGAAATTTTATTGTTGTGTGTTAGTTTTAGATAACGTATTCTAGTTATTACAGTTGTGTGATTGTAAATCAGACAACGTATGTTTGTTAGAACTGTTGCATGTTATATAAGGATTCATTGTGTGAACATCCAAATTATTACTTCAGACAACATTATTAACATTAGAAATTCTGTTGTGTGATAATCGTCTTTTCTCGATTTTGTGCATTGATAATAATGCTCCATTTTACCTAATGAACAGTGACTAATTGTAAAGAAAAGACACTAGAATCTATGAATAAAGAGTAATCCAACTCATACTATTTGAAGAAAAGCATTCAAACGTTAAAAGGAAGGATTTCCCAATCATTCAAGCCAACATTAAAAGAAGAAAAGCATTCAAATGCATGCCCATCTACCTGGGACATCAAAAGCTGATACAAATACAAACTATTTGTTACAAAACATGCCACACAGTGCATGAATATTGGACCAGCAGAGAAGCACAAAAATGATGCTTTCCTTCAGCAACAACCGAATATGTATGATCAATACAAGGGACTTACGATTCCACAATCTTCATCCAATCTCTTAGCTCAACTAAACAAGCAGGTGACCTGCATATTCCACAGACGCTTCACACACCAAAAAGAAGGAATCACATTGTTCATCCATAATTGAATGACAAGCAAACAAAGCAAAAGTATTCATTGAAGTCGTCATAATTCCGCCACACTGAAATGTGCAGCTTTCCCGTTATTGTTTCTAGCAGCTTCCTACATGCAAGGTTAAAGCAAAGCAGAAGTTATTCTCAAGATCAAATGGAGTACACATCAGGTAGACTATGTGACAAGATAGCTTTATCAAAAATGAAAGAAGCATCAGAAAGAAGTCACCATATTAGTAATGCCCACAAAGCAACCACCGTTACTCCCTTTCCCACATTGGAGTATATATCAGCCAGACTATGCGACTACTTAACAATAATAAGTGATACCATAATGCCAAAAATACCACCCATGCGTTCAACATTTCAAATCTATAGGTACCGCACAAATAGACTCCTAATATTTCCAGCAATGTTCAACAGCAAAGGACCACAGAAGTTGAGATATTGAATTGTTACCTCAATGACTTGAAGAGCAACCTAAAAAAGTAAGACTTACTTTCTTGTTTCTTCTTTTTCTTTTATTTATTTTGGGTGAAAATGAAAATCATGCTGATTTGATCAAGAAGCCATAAATTCATATAAACTCCAGACCAGTCAACTTAAGATAACCAAGGTGTCGTAGAATCTTATGTAATGACACCACTATGATCTCCAGAATCGCACCCATGAAAAAATTATAAATAAATAAAGCAAGATCTAGTAAGCTTTTATCACACCTTTTCAGAGAAGTGTGATCTTGTTCAAGATATAAAAAACAAGTAAAAGACCAAATAATACCACTGAGAAGGCATCCAAGAAAGTTGGCACACTTGAACATTTAATTTATACTTGGACAGAAAGTACAACTAGATGCATAAAATGTGCAATCACTAAAAATCAAATGGAGATGCACTGACCGCTGCCAATGTTTCATACATAGGATAAACAATCTGCTTGAGGAAGGACACATAATCATTTTCTATTGTGCAGCCAGCAGCAGGAATAGCATCTAACTCCTTCGCCATCTGCAGAACCATAAGTGATGATGTTAAATCTCATGAGTAATGATATGAAAAGTTTGAATAAATGTACTGCTAATATCTCTCAGAAAAGTCTCCGCACAATCAAAAATACAAACAATTGACAGTAAAGAAGCAACGGTATCATGATGCATATCCAGCAATTTCCCACTTGCCGTAAAAAATCTAAACAAATCATGTAGATATCATCCTCAACAGCGAAATGTTGTTAAATATTGACAAAATAGAGTTTTCTAAGAGTACCATCTTCAGTACAAAGATCATTCCACTATAACTTGCAAAATTACTTCGGATATAAACCAAAAATCCTATATTTAAATTTCTTCAATGTTGCAGACAAATGATTTTGTGATGAAGTTGGATTTATGATCCCAGGCATTTGTTAGTATAGTAGAACAATCAAAAATTACAAGGAGCTTGTTTGCAGTTAGCTCAGTTCAGTCTCCATAACAGAAAATGTTAATGAGGCTATTTAGCAGACAAATAAATAACCAGATATTTAAAGCTACTATGAAAAAACTGAACAGATCAAACTGCATGCAAAGTTAACTAGAAATGTCGGAGCCTTACACGGTCAAACATGTAGCAAATGCATTCAGGAAGAAAGTGGACATTTGCAGCCTCACCCCATATCAGAAAGTACAATGACACCAGAAAAAGTTTATGTCCCGATTAATTGCTTGTGCTGTGGAAATACATATCAATTAGCAGGGTGCAAAGGCATTTAGGCATCAATAAATTTAGGAAATCGTTAGGTTACTGAAATGACATATTCCATACAAGCCAGATCCGCAGGTATTTGCACCATTTGATCTAATTATCCAGGACTTTCAGAAATACCTCATTGATTGCCTTCTCGTCTATTTTCTGGGAATGCAAAAATATATAGCATATCAGTGAGCTTCATAGCTAAATTTCCTTGTCTATGCCAAGAAGGAGTGCATGATGAAACCGTGCAAAGAAAGAATAATGAGCAACATCTTAAAATCACATACATGATGTTACAAGACAAAAGAGAGAATAACAAGCACAACTCACACAGACAGCTCAATATGCATGGGAATCCAGCCATTGCAGAGCCTAGAGACTGTTGACCCCATCTGGGAGAGGCTATCTCCCCCTTCAAACCCGGGACCTTCAGGTTGCAATGGAGCAACCTACCAAAGTGCCAAGCTTACACTTCAGACCATTGTATGGTCTGCAAAGGATTAAGCATCTACAACACAAATAGTTGAACCACTTGTCCAATGATATTTTCCTTCATATATGCTTTTATTTTGGTAGCTATCAAAAATGCTTGATATTAAATTTTCAAATTTCTAGAAGCACAACAAGAAATCTAACAGGTTAATTTTTACTCAAAGACAACAAAGCAAGACAACTTGAATTTTATCAACATTAACTTCAATAAAAATAGCAAGGTAACATGCTTCAGAAACTCAACAAGTCAGCAATGCTTCATGGTTTGAAATGACGTTTTTTTATAAGAAAGGAATACAAAGACCTTGAAAGAGCTACTCTGATCAAGGCAAGTGAGATTAACAAAACCAGTGGCAAAAGAATTGAAAAAAGAAAGCAATGACCATCAAGGAATTAACATATATATGCACACGAACATCACCAAGATGTGATTCCACCTTTGAACATGCAACTGAACCATTGAACTTGATGTTTCTCCTACAAGCTTCAACTGAAAATGCAAGAAGGCAAATACCAGCAGCTCTTTTAAATGGTTAAATGTAAAAGCTAAATCCAGTGACACTATAGATATGCATGTGCTCAAAGAAAATGTTAGCAAACAAATACAAAAGGAATAAATTGAGGCTTTTCTGACCTTAAAGAGATCAAAGAAAGAAAACCTCAAAGCTGCCCTTATGCACCAAATCAAAAACAATACAGGAAAAAAAAAAAGATTAGTGATACAACTACTAGTACCACTGCAATTCACTAGTATCCCTAGAAATAATGAAAAGGATTTACCACTGCATGCTCCTTTGCTTGTTGGGTGCAGTAGAGTTTTAATCCTAATCTCAAATAATACCTACTCTGCTTGATAGTGATGAAAAACAAAAACAAAAACTATGAGATTGAAGCACTTGCTTCCCAATCAAATTTCATACAAATTGATTACTTGAAGACAAAAAGAACAGATGAGACCGAATTACTACCTAGACACCAACTTTCACGTATAGCATTCATAAATTTCTCATATATTACCTGCAAAAATTGTAAGAAAACCAAACGGAAAATCCAAAACTGCATTAAACCCAAAATTCCCCAATGAAATCAAGTAATTAAGGAAGTCACTCACCTCAAATCCTAAACGGAATAAAAATAGAATTGAAACAAAGCTCAAGTATTTTTGCCCAGTTCCCAAACTTCTATGAAATTCAGGAATAAGATGGAAAACTAGCACAATTGAACTAACCCAAATCAATAACATGCTATATTAATCAAAGAATAACCAACAAGAACATAATCTAACGAAACAAACACAATCCGGAAAATAGAAGCCACTCACCAAAAAGAAACTGAACCCAACACCATGTTCTTGCCTTTTAACTTCAAACAAACTCGTCTCTCTCCTTCTCTCTCGTTTATGATCTCCTCTCCCTTAGAAAGCAACCCTCCGGAAGATAAACATCTTCTTCTTCCCTCTTCCTATTTCTTCTTCTTTTCTTCTCTATCTTTCTCAACATCCCTCTATTCTCTTCTTTCTCCTCTCTTTCCCGACCCCTTCTTATTTTTTTCTTTTCTTTCTTCTGCTCCACCACCAAAAGCTGCAACAAATACATAAAATTTCAAGCTTGCAGATCAAATCAAGCTATCTTTTTTAGAGAAAAAGTAAATCAAATCGAATTATCAAGCAATCTTTTAACAAAAAGGTAAATCAGATCGAATCTGAGAGAGGGACAGACCGAGATTGAGTGACTGACAGAGTGACGTTGCGAGAACGAGACGAGGTCGTCGTGCCGCTGCCGTCGATCGTCGCAGAGACTGGGTTGAAGGTTTTAAGGAGGTTTGGGTTTTCAGAAATTAGATGAGACAATCAGACTTGAGAGAATGAAGACGAAGTCATTGGACTGTACCTCCGTCTTCCACCTAGCCTCCGTCTTCGCCTAGGCAAAGTGAGCTGAACAGTTAATCGAAAAAACCCTAAATTCCCAATCCAACAAAACTCTCTAAGGCCAAAGTGGGAGTGAGAGATGTTAAGGCTCGGGATTTTGCTCGAAGTGAAGAAAGACTCGGGGTTTTGCTCTTAGACTTGAAAAACGAAAGTGTGTGTAATGGTGCCCTCGAGTTGTATAAGGCACCACGCATTAATTTTTTTTTTTTTAATTATTCAGACAACGTATAGAGTTATATATGTTGTCTGAAGTGTAGCAAAGCTGAGGGAATAAAGATGGAAATTTCCCGCCTGTGCAATCAAAATTTCAGTTTTGGCGCTAAGGTTAGACATTTCTCAATCACACAACAGAAATAATTCATTGTGTTGTAGGAACTTGCAAGCATAACAAACCATTGAAGCCAAATTTACTCGTTTTCGGAAGAGAATGAATGTCATTTTGGAGACTTCTCCAAATTTTGCCACTCACTTGCACAACGGCACATTAAAAACCATTGTATGATGATTTGCAAGTACACTCCTACAACATAAGTAACTAAACTGTTGTACAATTTAGTGGCATCTAGGGTACAATTTGGATCCAAATTTGAGTCCATCTAGGAGGGAAATCCGCCGCATTTTTTTTTTTGATTCACACAACAGATTATTCTTGTAACCGTTGTGCAATGACCTTCTAAAAAAAAAATTCAGAATTTTAACCACCTTATACAACGTAAGTTTAGTAAACATGTTGTGTGATTCACTTTCCCACATCACACAACGAATTTTTTTTTTTCGTTGTGTAAAAAGTGTTGTATGTTAAGGTTATTGGCCTAGTGCAATGTTTGACAAGATCAGTTGTGTAGAAACTGTTGTCCCTTTAAATGTTCTACATCATTTTTTTTAGATAACGTTGTTGTGTGAATTGAAGCAAAACAACAGAAGCTTGTAGAAAGCATTGTGTGTTTGGGTTTGATACTACAGAACATGGTACTTTATTATTGTGTTTTTTCTAGTTGGGCAATTAAAATTGTTTGAAAAGCATTGTAGTTAGATTGTTCATACAACAGTTTTTGAATACCATTTTATAATGTTCCATTGTCAAACAATTGTTACACAATAGTTTTCATTTGGAATTGAATGAAATGGTACGAGAGAGAGCCACAAGACATATTATGCACATAGCATTTAGCCAAAACTAATTGACCAACATTCAAAAACATATCCATTGATTAAACATTCAAAAGTCAAAACCTATTCATTCCATCATCACCCTAACATTAACATACTAACCCTACCTAAACATAAAGCCCAAAAACATCAAGCTAGAAACATATTGTACTAGTCCACTTCCTTGTCTTCATCAACTTCCAAACTCTATACCTTTCCTTCCTCTTCCTTCTCAGCAACAATATATCCAAAGTAGAACCCGACACCAAACATGCTAACATCAGCTCCAGCAGCCTAGACTTCCATCAATTCCTTGGTGCTAGACCTTGCAATGGCACCAAGGTTATTGACCAAATCTGAAAACACAAATAGAGCAAACTCATTAAGTACCATATATAACATCGATTTCAATATTGCAATACAGAAAAAGGGCAACTAAATGGTACATCATTTTGCTTCCCTGTACTCTTTCTTTTTAGTGTCATTTGTCTTTGATTCTAGACTAAAGAAGGCTCTGAAACCTCATAAAAGCTGGCACCTAACTTGACAAAACACAGAATTTACTCACTAAGCTCTGAAACCATATTCAATGGTGTATCAGGTTTAAAATTTGAAGGGTTATAGGGCTCTGCCTTTTGGCTGAAGTTGGAAGCTGATATCAGAAATTTCTGTGACTGACTTCTGACTTCAGAAATTCATAACTAATTCCAGAAAATTCCGTTTTGGGTGATTCTAGTTCTAAATGACTCTTTAAGATGTGTACTAAAGAACTTTAGAAGAAGCCAAGATCAAATTCCCCGTAGATCAGTACAGTTTGACAAAAGAAAATGACTGGGTCGAAATTCCAGAAATATGAAAATGGCTAAAATCCCTTTCTTTGGTGAAATAGATGCTTACTTTCAATAGAATGTCTTCATATGTGACATTGGCATATATGAGATGTACATTCATGCTGTCACTAGGATCTTCCATTATGGCTCTAGAAACCTAAGAAAAATAACTATAAAAGCATATGTGGAGCTATGTGCAAAGCTCAGACTCCATCATACCTGGAACATTGGAGTGATGCCAGTGCCTCTAGCTAGCATCCCAAAAGCTCTAACTTGGTTAGTCTGATACTTGAATCGACCCTAGAGGCATATATTTAAACACTATTAAGTGTTGGTAATGACATATAGGCAGACCCAACACTGAAACCAATCCAACAACATACTATTCTTAAAGTGCATATTATATTTAAAACATTAATATAAATATCGGTTTTCTGCAATTAGCTATGTTAAATGCCTTTACAAAATGGAAAGAGCAAGCTTATCGCTCCATATATAAAGGACACAAAACTCAATTCTGCATCAAGGGCAATCTGGATATACACACAGTTTACCATCATCATAGAGGTAATGCTATAGCTGAGAAGATACTTACCCATAGTTGAGGAGATTCATGCTGGTAATGTTTGGTATTGGGCCAACCGACTGATTGTTAGACAAGTACTTGAACAGATAATCAATAGGTTATATTACTAAATTGGATTTCAAACATACGAAGGTACAATTTAACTTACTGGCTTCTCTCGCTCTTCAATGCTAAACAAAGACAACGAAAGAAAACTAGATCAGTCCATATTGGTTTCATAAATGACAGAACATAGCCTCTGAACCCTCGGTGATCCACATTCTTTTGCACGAGAACAGCCTGCAAGAATAAGCAAGTAATACGTAAGAGAGAGGAAAAAAAAAAAGGATGTGATACTCATCATTTGTTGAATGAGATTAGTTCACATTGAAGCTAAAACTCTACATATAAGCATAAACATGCGAACCAAAAGATAGACCAATGATTTATATATAGTCTACTATAACGCAGCTAATATCATCAATGTAGGGTTGCCATCCCATGTAGCTAGAAAAGGTTCATATTGATGAGTAATATCATTGACTAACCAAAACTGAGCGCAAGTCATAACATAGCATACCAAAATTATCAGATCATACCAAACTGAGCAATATCATTAACTAACCAAAACTGATGCAATTTCATAATCTTGTATTGCCAGTATTGGTATCAGATACATAATTTCATCTTCAACAGTATTCATTGGCATTTCAAAATTAAACAGATACACAAGTAAAATATCAAAGCTTTCTGAATGATTACTGAAAATTGAAAGCAATTGAGACTTAATCTTCCAATCTAATTAAAAGAAACATTAAGCCAAATATTCCAGTTTCTCAGCAGCTAAATAGAGATTGAGCTCAACCCTGATTCGATGCAAATCAAAACGAAAAAAAAGCTATTTCAACTTGAACCTAAGAGAATGAAAGGCGGTGGCGAGAGTCTACCTCTTTGAATAAGTTGCCATGAACCTGAAGCCAACTCCAGTTGGAAGAGGTCACAGAGAAAGCGAGATTAGTGACGTACGAGACCGCTGGTGGACCTATGCGAGACAGCTTTCGATCCTTGGATCGTGAGATAGCTTATCAATTCTTGATCTTGGGGAGAAGAAGAAGAAGAACCGCAGATCACTCTCACAATGAAGAAGAAGGAGAGAGAGAACCACAGATCGCTTTCTCCGATTTTCGATCTGTTTCTGTAATTGATGACCAGAGTTGATGGTTTTGTGATTCAGGAGATGGAGAAGCCGCTAAGGAGAGAGATTGGAGATCTGAAAATAGAGGTTGTGAGGGAGCATCTGAGGAGCAAGAGGATCAGGCTCTGTGGATTGATGGAGCTCTTTCTTGAGGTTGCGGTGCTTTTCGTTCTTTGTGGTTTCTTGTTCACGATCAATAAATGGGTGGTTTCTTGAAGGTCCGACGTTTATGTGTGTATGAGAGAGAGAGAGAGAGAGAGAGAGAGAGAGAGAGAGAGAGAGAGAGAGAGAGAGAGAGAGAGAGAGAGAGAGAGAGAGAGAGAGAGAGAGAGAGAGAGAGAGAGCGCGTTGGGGAGCTGGGCCTCCGAGAGAAGATAGAGAGGTTGAGTCTGAACATCTATTTTTGCTTTCCCAAATGAAAAGCCAGGAGTTTAAATTTTGGTCAAAAAAATGGGCGGGCAAAGTCGAAACAGGGAGTCAAAAAATTTGAGTTTTGGCCAAGTGTGGAACTCAGACAACATAAATTTATAGTCATTGTCGAAAGTAGAGTTACACAACAGATTAAAACATCAATAAATAACTGTTGTCGGAAGCTATTGTCTAAAGGAGACTTGCACAACAGAATAAAGTAGCACTTCATAACTGTTGTCTGAGTCAAATCAGTCAGACAACATCAAAACTCAACCATTGTCTAAATATAAATTGCACAACAGTAAAATATCAACAGATAACTGTTGTCTGTAGCCATTGTCTGAAAGAGAGTTACACAACAGAATAAAGCAGCAAAAAACAACTATTGTCTGAATTAGATTGGTTAGACAACATCAAAATACCACAATCGTTTGAATAGTAATTGCACAACAGTCAATGTAATAACTGTTGTCTGAAAAAACTCACTCAGACAACATCAAAATATAACCATTGTCTGAATGAAAATTGAATAACAGCAATGTAATAACTGTTGACTGAATCGAAAATTTGGACAACAGAATAATTCTTGCTGTCGTCTGATATAATCAGACGACAGTTAAAAATTTCGCTGTTGTTGGAAATGTGTCGTCTGATTCATTTTTTGGCATAGTGTGATCAAGTTCCAACTGACAAAGGGAGGTATCAACGTCTTGTAGGAAGGTTAATTTATCTTTCACATACTAGACCTGATATTGCTTATGATGTGAGTGTTGTTAGTCAATTTATGCATTGTCCTAGTGAAGAGCATATGGATGCAGTCTTTCGTATTTTGAAGTACTTGAAGATGGCGCCAGGTAAAGGGTTACTGTTTCAGAAAAAAGATGAATTGGAAGTTGTTGGGTACACAGATGCAGATTGGGCTGGTGATAAAACTGACAGACGTTCTACATCTGGGTACTTCACTTTTGTTGGAGGAAACCTTGTCACTTGGCGTAGCAAAAAGCAGAAAGTTGTTGCCAGATCAAGTGCAGAAGCTGAGTTCCGAGGTATGGCACACGGAGTCTGTGAAATGTTGTGGATTCGTAATGTCTTGAAAGACCTGGGTTACAAGCTTAAAAAGCCTATGGATTTGCATTGTGATAATACAGCTGCCATTGAGATTGCACATAATCCAGTTCAGCATGATAGAACAAAGCATGTGGAGGTTGACCGTCATTTTATTAAAGAAAATCTTGACAGAAAGGTTATTCGCTTTCCATTTGTAAACTCAGAGGAGCAATTAGCTGATGTTCTTACTAAAGGAGTGTCCAGGAAGGTATTTGACAGCTCAGTTGACAAGTTGAGCATGATAGACATCTATGCACCAACTTGAGGGGGAGTGTAGAATCGCTGTAAATCTGTATGTAATTAGGATTTTATTTAATTAGGATATCCTGTAATTATGGAAAGATTGTTTCCTATTAGAGTTAGACTACTCTTTGGTACTTGTATATATACCCTCATTGTGGGATGAATAGAATTATCGAATTAACCCTGAATTGAAGTATTCTTTTCTCCAAGTCTTCACCCTAAATTCTCTTCTTACCCTACATATATATTTTTTATTTTAAGTTTACTGAGTTCACCCATTTACAGTACTCAAAATACCCTTTTCTAATGATACAAGGGTTTAACTTGTATTCTTTTTCTATTTGGCTTCCTCCGTGTGTCAAATTCTTTTTCTGGTAGCATAGCATGAGAATGATTGAAGATGATGAATGTTAAGAAATAAAGCATTAAGGTTTAATGATGAATGAAGAGATATTTTTAAAGTACATATTTTATTCGGTGTAATAAGGAAAACATATTATAATTTTTAATAAGATATTATCATTTGTTGTAATTTTATATTATGGTATTTTAGTCTTTCAATAAATCAAAAACTTGTAGAGTGAAAAAAGTAGTTAGTAGAGTGCCAATAGTCGCACCCAAAATAAAATAAAATAGATAAACTCTCGCCATCTGAGTAGCATCACTTCACTACTTCGCCTAACAACATGATGTTTGTATTGTTGTCTCACACACCTGTATTCAAGATTTTAGGCTGCTCCAATGTTGCTCTCCAATAAAAGATGAAAATTTATAAACTAATATCCTAGTTTCAACTCTACCTTCTTCAGTTCTCTTCTCTTCTATATTAACTAATATTTTACGTTCATTTGATAATTTCTATTATAATTGGAAAACAAAATAGTACAATCTACTAAAATCTAAAATGTCACAAGCGCCATGAATTTAATTCGCCTTGAGCCCCCGAATTCTCGGGATTGACTTCTGTGTGGAAACCTATATTTGTAGGGCTACACGGTGACAAACCATATTACCCTATCAATAAAGTTGTCGATACTACTAAAACTCTAAAAGTCTTAAAAAAAAAAAAAAAAAACAACTCACAGGCATGATAACAAAGGTACATGCAGAATGAACCGGGAATATAAATCTAAAAGAAACTCACAAAGCCACATTGTTCAAAAAAGAATGAACTGGCCCTTCAAAAAAAGAAGAAGAATGAACTGGGAATAAATCATCGTTAAAGGCTTAAAGCCGCACTTCCCCGACTACCATACTTGTATATTTGTCAATTACGGAATCAGGAAATAGTTGCTTTACCCTACTCATATGATCATATCCTATCCATCTCGTCAACCGAAAACTCTGAAACTTTCATGGGAAATCTATCATGATAAGATTAGGAAAATTGGCACTGAGAGCACTAAAAGCGAGCAGCAGCACTAAACTTAGTGCTCCAGAACTAGAATCAGTCCTCCTACTACAGTTCTGGAGCAGAATAGTTATCCTATTTCATGAAGACAAACAAGAATAGAGTATGCCAAAAATAATAATAATAATAATAATTGAATCTTCTTACTTCTTTTTTTTTTAGGGCAACGGAAGACTAATCCATTGATGGTAAATCATACGACCTCACTCGGTCAAGCATGAAGGGTACAGAACACCCCTTATATTACAACGCATGCTCATGAAGAGAACTAAATCTAAAAGAAATCCAGAAAACTAAAGTCCAAAAGACTAAAAACCTAAAGGAACTGCTGAAAAAACAATGCAGAATTTAAAAACCCCCTAATCCTACACTGTCCCAAAATGGAACCAATGTCCTGAGCATCTTGACGCCTAAGACCCTTCTGGTGTACGTCGCAACATTCAACACACCCACGGCAGCATGCTAGGAACAGGTGCAGGATAAAGAGCAGGACAGACCACCCCCAAGAAGCCCAAACCCGACCGAGAGTGAGAAAATAGGGGAATTGGACTAATTAGGCCCAAATGGGCTAATCAGACCCAATTCACTGGACTGCAACTCGGCAGGCCATGAAGGCAAAGGGCCAAGACCCGCTGCCCAAACCCTACGTTCCCAAACCCTTGCCGACCGGATCTGGAACCTCCAAGAAGCCGTCCACCACCCCCTCGTCAGTCCGGTGGCCTCCCCAGGCAGGGGGCCATAGCAACCATCGCACCGCCTATCAAAACTGCTCACTGCAACTATCTAGCCCTGCAAACACAAACCAAAGCCTTAGTGGACGTCTCCTCCTCGCCGAGCCGCCCGAAGACGGTCCGCAAGGATCCGAGCCGCCTTCAACTGAACGTCGCCGGTCGTTACGCGCCCTGACAAAACAATCCGAACCGACGCCGTCTCACGCCGGCGTCGTCTTCAACCCAACAGCACCGCCTCATAGGAGACTGTTGTGCCACAGTACGACGATGGAACCAGATCTGCAAACTCCAACCCCAGCACCAAACAGCCCGATCCTATCACAAGTCCGACGCCTCCACCAACAAGCCTGCTACGTTCACCGAAAGAAAACGACGCCGGAAGCGCCCTATAGCGTGCAGAAAACCCTCGGGTCGCCGCCGCCCTGCTACACGAAACCCTAGGTTTCGGTATACTAAGCTGCCTCTAATATTGAGCTCGCTATATTGTTATATTACTTTCTTCCCATATTGGTGTTTGATTTTTAGCAAAGATGGTTTTTCAGGATAGTTTAAAGGATTATAGTTTTGGCTATGGAAATACAATAATTGAATCTTCTTACTTGATAACAAGGCAAAATACAAATAGCAAAGACACATAAGTCCCGCCAAAATACAAGCCTCAATTTAAACTACTAGTTTAAACAAATAAACAAATATTCAAGGTATTTTTCATCAAGTGAAAGCAAACCACCGAATAAAGTTGTTGGACCTCACCTTTAGGCATCTATGTGACTATGTCTGTACTATGATTCTCCAAGTCACTATCTTTATTTGAATCTGTCAAAGCAGAGATTAATTATGAATTTTGGATGTGGTTTCCATCAAATATTTTTGTTTAAGATTCAACCTGAAGTTTGATTCAGCCTTTGATCCTTTACTATGCATCCATTCTAAATTTCAATTTCAATTCTTTAGTTTCAATATAGTACTTCAGAAAAAGCTCTATATATACACAGCTTTCATAGATTCTTCTCATCCACATTCAAGTTTAGTAGTCACTCAATCATTCACAGCTTTCCATTGCCTATTTCACCACTTGGTAAAGTTACAGAAGCAACCATGTCTGGGTTCAAAAGCCAAAGGTGGTCTCTTAAGGGTATGACTGCACTCGTCACCGGTGGAACTAGAGGCATTGGGTTAGCTATCTCTTCATTATTTACTGTATTTGCAAATTATTCAAATAATTATGTCAATTGTGATCTTATTTGGATTGTTTTTGGGTACTATGAATTAATAGATATGCCATTGTCGAAGAACTAGCAGGACTTGGGGCAACAGTGCATACCTGTGCTCGTAACAAGGAAATGATCGATGAGAGGGTTCGAGAGTGGAAGATTAAGGGATTTACCGTGAGTGGTTCAGTTTGTGACCTCACATCTAAATCTCAAAGGGAGGAGCTCATAAAGACTGTCTCATCTGTTTTTGATGGCAAGCTTAGCATCCTTGTAAGTTCAGACTTTGCTATTTTTGTTCTGTATCATTTTCGAGTATAAAAGCTTTGACGTAAAGATGGGGTTTTGAATTTTGAGTATTCTGCTACCTGTTTACCAGCTTACTGTAGAATTTAGTTCTCAAGGTTCTTTTATGGTGATACAGGTAAATAATGCTGCAATAGTCACACTCAGAGGAGCTACAGATTATAGTTTAGAAGATTTCTCAAGTATGATGAGCAGCAATGTTGAATCTCCCTACCATCTTTGTCAACTAGCACATCCTCTTCTGAAGGCATCAGGAAATGGAAGCATTATATTTGTCTCCTCTATTGCTGGTATAATAGCTCTGCCTAAACTCTCTGCCTATGCAGCAACCAAAGGTAATTAAGTCGATTATTTTATTCATAAAACAAAATTTTGGATCCTACTATCAACTACTCACACGAGCTTAATTGTTATTTTACAGGAGCTATCATCCAGATTTCAAAGAATTTGGCATGTGAATGGGCAAAAGACAACATTCGGACAAATACTGTAGCACCATGGGCAGTCAACACTGGGGCAGCAGCAGTTGAACCGGTAAATATTGTCTCCACTTTTATGTGTTTTATGACTCTGTCTAATAGGACTCAGGGTTAGGGGTGTTTCTAACATTTTAAACTTCACTTTTTTTATCAGGATGAGCACCGTGATGATTTCAGAAGGCTAATAGCTCGAACTCCCATTCGTCGCCTTGCAGACCCTAAAGAAATTTCATCTCTGGTGACTTTTCTTTGCCTCCCAGCTGCTTCTTACATCAATGGACAAGTTGTTAGCATTGATGGAGGATTTACAGTTGGTGGTTTCTAGCAAACTCAATATATGGGTTTGCCAAATCTCAAATCTGTCTCCCAAGTCTCAATATTTATTCAATTCTTTAATTTCAGTTGCTTCAATTTGTGGATAGCCAGTCCTTCCTTCTTCCAAATAGCATAGTGCAATATTGTTGTAAAACAAGTCTCCGCAATTGTTGCGTTTACATTGAATGTACCTCTTCTTTTTACTTCGTAACCTTGTGGTGTCTTCTCTGGGGCAAGGCATTGAAGTTGGAAATGCAAAACTGAACAAAGAACTGTGCCTAAATTGTTGAGATATTTCTAGTGTGAATAGTTTTCAGTTGGTAGTTACAAACTTAGTCAACCAATACAGATTAGAACTATTTGTATTGCATTTGTTTTTGACAACGCTGATAACATGTATATTCTAGAGCTCCCGCAATGAATTTTCTCAATGCCACTAAAATTTAGTTGAAGTTTTCCATCAACTGAGCAACACAAATAAGAGACACGGTATGAGTGGAATATGAAGATACTAAAGATGAAAACTGATACCATTACTTTATATGAGGTTCATCATGCAGGTGAGATTACATGTAGACAAACACATCTACAACAAATGATGTATCATTAATGCGACAAATCATTGCATAAACTGGAAAGAGCACTACCTGTTCAAGAAATTTTGCTGGTGAAGTTCCTCTACATTGGATTATATCCATCTACAGAACTCGGTATGATATCACACCATCTACCATCTCAACAACTAATTGGGTCATTCGTACATGCAGTAGCAAATAAGATCTTGCTTTAGGCCCTATATCAACCAAACAACACCAAATTACATCCTGAATTCTTCATAATATAGACTGACAAGAGATATTTGTTAGATCAGCAAACAAACATACTGATGATATTCATGTGCATGTGCGCACGCGCGTGCGCGCACACACACACGAGTCCAGTTGTTATATATGAACATGGAGTACATATTTTGGCAGTTAAAACTTTCAAACAAGAGATTTTAGATTTGTGATAAAGCATGGATGGCACTGTCAGCACTCAGCAGAAGTGCTGTTGTTCTTAGCAACTTGTCCCTCCACTTGCTTTCTGTTTGGGCCTGAGTTGATCTTCTCCACAGCAGCAGCTGGTCCTGAGAGTCTAGTAATAGTAAACTCTAATATTACATAAGGGACACTTGGAGACACAGGGCATTATCCACACTCATATGTGATCTCTATTACATTACTCCCTCATCTTGGCCCAAATTAATGGGGCTTTAAATAAACACAATAACTAGTATCCTGACTGATTAGCCCAAGAGAAGATAATGTTTACGATAGTTAAGTCTGCAATACAACATCATCAAAATTGGTCTCTGCTTCTTACGGGGTTGATCAACACGCCGAAGGCTCACCTCACCTACTTTGGAAGAAGAGGCCAACTACTTCAATAAACAGGTTTATCATGCGATTCGTCACCCTACACAATCGGATTATATAAATGCATGGCCCCAAAATGCATCAGCTAAGCAGAAACATTTTTCAAAACAACCTTGTTCTTCATTTTTAATCTTCTTTTCACTTGTAATGGAAAGAGAATTTCTTTATTGAAAAAGAGAAAGAAAGAGATGGAAATTGTTGCTTTTCTTGTTCTCATATTTTGGCTACTGCCCGTAACTATGGGAGGTGACAAGAGATGCTAACTTTTCCTTGAGTTGAGATGGAATCATGATGAGTCAGCTTCCACGCCCAAGGCTCACCTCACCTAATTTGGAAGAACAGGTTTATCATGCGATTCATCACCCTACACAATCGGGTTATGTGATTGCATGGCCCCTAAATGCATTAGCTAAGCATTAACATACTTGTTCTTCATTTTCAATCTTCTTTTCACTTGTTTATTGAAAAACAAAAACAAGGAGATGGAAATTATTGCTTTTCTTGTTTTGATATGTACTATGACGGTCCATGTGCCCAACGTCAATTACCAACACCTGCAAAAAATTTTCGAAAAGCACTTGAAATGTGGGCTGACATCAGCTTAGACAATTGGCTGTGTTCTGGAGGCAGTTATAAGCCAAATACTCCATTTATAGCCTAGAACTTGGTGGTTGACATCCAAAGTTCAAGTGTAATCCTTCGAATATGGAACTTGAGGGTTTGAGTATGGGACGTAGTTCACAGCTTAAAGAGCTTTGGTTGATCACTTTCACATCGATCTTATGGTTTGTATGGCATGCTAGGAACAAGACCAGATTTGACGGCAAGTCGTTTTCTACTGCTTCAATTTGTCAACTCATTTCGGGTCATGTTAGAGCGGCTAGTCGGCTTGCAAAGGGTCCAATGAGTAATTCAGTTCAAGATCTTCGAATATTGAAGTGTTTTGGAGCAGAGTGTCGGTTGCGGAGAGCCCCTAGAGTAATTGAGGTTGTTTGGCATCCTCCGATCATTGGGGTGGGTGAAAATTAACTCAGATAGTGCTTGGAAGCATGCAGAGGGTATTGGAGGTTTTGGTGCAGCATTTCGTGACTTTAATGGTCATGTTCTGGGTGCTTTTTCTTCCAACATTGACATTCCTAGTTCTATAGCGGCAAAGGTTTTGGCCGTGATTACGGCTATTGAGCTTGCTTGGGTTAGTGATTGGAAACACATTTGGTTGGAGGTTGACTCATCACTTGTGCTAGACTACCTGCGCTCTCCTTTGCTTGTACCTTGGCAACTTCGTGTTCATTGAGTAGAAAAGAATACTTCAATTTAGGGTTTTCAATAATTCATTCTATTCATCCACAAAGGGGTATATATACAAGGACAAGAGGAGTCGTCTAACTCTAATAGGAATCAAATATTCCTATAATTACATGATAACCTACCTAAATAGGAATCATAATTACATAAGATTTACAGCGATTCTACACTCCCCCTCAAGTTGGTGCATA
Source organism: Rosa rugosa (assembly GCF_958449725.1). Classification (NCBI taxonomy): domain Eukaryota; kingdom Viridiplantae; phylum Streptophyta; class Magnoliopsida; order Rosales; family Rosaceae; genus Rosa; species Rosa rugosa. The sequence goes on along the minus strand of NC_084826.1, from coordinate 20,097,804 downwards.
GATATCTATCATGCCCAACTTGTCAACCGAGCTGTCGAATATCTTCCTGGACACTCCTTTAGTAAGAACATCAGCTAACTGCTCTTCTGAGTTTACAAATGGAAACCGAATAACCTTTCTGTCAAGATTTTCTTTGATAAAGTGATGGTCAACCTCCACATGCTTTGTCCTATCATGCTGAACTGGGTTATGTGCAATCTCAATTGCAGCTTTATTATCACAATGCAAATCCATAGGTTGTTTAAGCTTGTAACCTAGATCTTTCAGGACATTACGAATCCATAACATTTCACAGACTCCATGTGCCATACCTCGAAATTCAGCTTCTGCACTTGATCTGGCAACAACTTTCTGTTTCTTGCTACGCCAAGTGACAAGGTTCCCTCCTACAAACGTGAAGTACCCAGATGTAGACCGCCTGTCAGTTTTATCACCAGCCCAATCTGCATCTGTGTATCCCACAACTTCCAATTCATCTTTTTTCTCGAACAGTAATCCTTTACCTGGCGCCATCTTCAAATACCTCAAAATCCGAAAAACTGCATCCATATGTTCTTCACTAGGACAATGCATAAACTGACTGACAACACTCACAGCATAAGCAATATCAGGTCTAGTATGTGAAAGATAAATCAACCTTCCTACAAGACGTTGATACCTTCCCTTATCAGTTGGAACTTGATCAGGACAAATGGCAAGTCTGTGATTCATCTCAATGGGTGTCTCAATTGGACTGCAGTCCAGCATCCCCGTTTCAGCAAGTAAGTCAAGAACATACTTCCTCTGTGACAGAGAAATTCCCTTCTTAGACCTCGCAACTTCAATACCCAGAAAATACTTCAGTTGTCCCAGATCCTTCATTTCAAACGCCTTTGACAGATAATTTTGCAACTCATTCATCTCTTTCGGATCATCCCCTGTGACAATCATGTCATCCACATACACAATAAGAGCTGTAATCTTGCCATTCTTCCGCTTGATAAACAAGGTATGGTCAGAATTGCTCTGTTTGTATCCAAAAGCTCTCATGGACTTTGAAAATCTTCCAAACCATGCACTTGGAGATTGCTTCAGGCCATACAACGATTTCCTCAATTTACACACCTTGCCAGCTTCACTTGGATAATTCTTAACACCAGGGGGCACATCCATGTACACTTCTTCCTCTAAATTCCCATTAAGAAACGCATTCTTCACATCAAACTGGTGCAAGGGCCAATCTTTGTTTGCTGCAAGTGAGATTAGGATCCGAACAGTATTGATTTTTGCCACAGGTGCAAAAGTCTCCTATAATCAATTCCATAACGTTGTGTGTATCCCTTGGCAACCAACCTAGCCTTGTATCTATCAATAGTTCCATCAGCATTGAGCTTCACAGTAAACACCCAACGACATCCTACAGTCTTCTTTCCAACCGGCATAGGTACTAACTCCCATGTTGCATTCTTCTGAAGAGCCTCCAATTCTTCATTCATCGCCCTTGTCCACTTCGGATCCTTCAATGCATCCTGCACGTTACTAGGAATAGATACAGTAGATAATTGATCAACAACAAGTGCATGTGACCCGGAAATCCTATGGTTAGATATAAAGTTAGCTATGGGGTATTTAGCTTTGGCTTTAATATCTGGTTCATATTGTTTTTTTGGAACTCCCTTGGTAACCCTTTGTGATTTCCTAGGTTCAACACTTTCTAACCCAGAAGACTCATTAAAGTTTAGGGGTACCTGAGGTGGATCATTCTGAGCGGAATCTTCAGTTGGTGATGTAGAAGGGGAAATATCTTGTGTGTGAGCTTCAGATACGTCTGGATTTTGATTCAAATTCTCCAAACCGGTCATATCAGGAAACGATCGATCGTTAGCCTCAAACGATCGATCGTTTGTGGCGTCTGCTTCTGCCTCAGTCCCTGCTTGTTGAAACGATCGATCTTTATCTCCAAACGATCGATCGTTTGTCTCTGGCGATCGATCGTTTTGCCCACTGGAAGTTTCTGTCTCTGGAAACGATCGATCGTTTGTCCCTGGCGATCGATCGTTTTTGGCTGTGTCAGAATTTCGTCCTTCAAATCGCTCCTCCAAATTTTCCAAGTCTTCAAAGACATCAAAATCAACAATAGGACAAGGATTCCCTTCACAACCTCTCTCCCCCTGAAGGGAAGACTGAGAAGCTCCCAATGAGTAATAGGGTTCAGATTCACGGAACGAGACATCAAGAGAGACATGTACTGTGTTGGTGAGCGGGTCATAACATCGGTAGCCCTTCTGGAAGTCAGCATAACCAACAAATATACACTTGCAGGCACGGGGATCCAGTTTGCTGCGTTGAGGCTTGGGAATATGAACATAAGCTGTGCACCCAAACACCCGGGGCTCCAAATTAGGCATAGAAGGGATGGTCAAAAGTGTATGCAGCTTCTGATGAGGATTTTGAAACTCAATCACCCGTGAAGGAGTACGGTTGATAAGATATGCTGCTGATTTCACTGCTTCTCCCCAATAGGACCGAGGTACATTCATGCCAAACAAGGAAGCACGAACCACTTCCATCAACTGCCTGTTCTTCCGTTCTGCTAAACCATTCTGTTGAGGAGTATAAGAATTGGAGGTTTGATGACGAATTCCATGTGACCGGCAAAACTCAATCATAGGGCCATTCACAAACTCTCCACCATTGTCAGACTGAAACACTCTGATGGATTGTTGATACTGAGTTGTCACCATTTTGTGAAATTCGGTAAACATTCCAAATACATCACTCTTATTCTTCAGTAAGGACACCCATGTCATGCGAGTGCAATCATCAATAAACGTTACAAAATACCGAGCTCCAGAAAGAGAAGGAATTTTCGCAGGTCCCCAGACATCAGAGTGAATCTTCATAAAAGGAACATGACTTCTATTAAGACTTGGTGAATATGAAATACGGTGACTCTTGGCCAGTTCACAAATGTCACAGTGGAAATCCAAATCACTAACAACTGAAAACAGTTGACGTTGCAGCTTCTTAAGATAACTAAAGGATAGATGACCTAAACGGCGATGCCATAACCATACAGCTTCCTTCGCATTCTCGACCCCGTTGATCTGATTAGCTTGTCCCAAAAGATGCTTCTGTTTCTGTCCAGTCTCTGTTAGATCCAGATAGTATAATTTCCCCCTTCTAACACCATAACCAAGAATCCGTCGAGTCAGAATGTCCTGAAACACACAGAAGGACGGATAGAAGGTCACAATACATGCAAGAGCTAGAATAATTTGACCAACAGACAGGAGATTATAAGCTAGTGATGGAACAACTAAGACAGATTCAAGGGTTAAGGTATCAGATAAAGCGATAGAACCTTCTCCAGTGACCGGAGTTGGTGTACCATCAGCAGTAGAGACAACGTCTTGAGGGGAACGTCTAAGGTTTTTCACAAGATTTGGGTCATTGGTCATATGGTCAGATGCACCTGTATCAATTATCCATGTACTATTAAAAGTAACCTTACCCTTCATACTTGACTGTGCTACATTAGCGGAGGCATTGTCTAGGTAAACTTCCTCTGTAGTAGCAACAGCGGCCTTGCCCAGATTCTTTCGCGGTTTCTTGGTGAAGTCCCACCAATCAGGGTAACCAATCACTTCATAGCACCGCTCCTTGCTATGACCTAATTCCCCACAGATAATGCACCTTTTGTTTGCATATGGATTTGGTTTACCCAGAGGATGGCGTGGAGACGATCCTGAGAAGCCTAGAGGAGGACCCTGATTGCGTTGAGCCATAACAGAAAAATCGGTAGTCACCGAATGCCCCATAGCCTGTTTCTCTGATTGCATCATTGAGGAATTCATGATTTTTGCAGGATTGGATTTCCAAGGATGTCCAGATGGATATGAATGTCTTGGGATGGTTTAAAATTCAGGATGTTTTGAAATTCAGGATGGTTTCGAAATTCAGGATGGTTTGATTTGGGATTTTTTCAGGATTGGTTTTTTTTTTTTAGGGTTTCAAGAAGAATGGTGGTTTCGAAATTCAGGGATGGCTTGATTTTACTGGTGGTGGTACGCAGCGGTTTGTGATGTGCTTTGGGATTCAGGATTCAGGATTCAGGATTCAGGATTCAAACAAATGCAGGCAAGTTCAAAGGATTGAACCTGCTCTGATACCAAGTAGAAAAGAATACTTCAATTTAGGGTTTTCAATAATTCATTCTATTCATCCACAAAGGGGTATATATACAAGGACAAGAGGAGTCGTCTAACTCTAATAGGAATCAAATATTCCTATAATTACATGATAACCTACCTAAATAGGAATCATAATTACATAAGATTTACAGCGATTCTACACATTGGCTTAATTGTTTAAGTTGCATCTCAAATATGACATTTCGCTATACCAGCAACATGAAAATGATACATTGTTATTGCCCAAATTAATGTACTCTCCTGCTTACCCATTTTAGTAAATTGGAACTTTCATATTGGACTAGTGGCATAGCCCGCACTTGCTGTGAGTAGTATAATTGCATTCAAGTTGTATAACAATTATCAATTGCTTTCTTTTTAACTGAACTGACAACCAAAAAAAAAAAAAATGAGGTCCTCAGTTTCATATTAATTTTACACATTCACCGATCCGAGCGTACCTTTCTCATAGTTTCTCCATCTATGCTCGGTTTCACACGGTTCATGTAATCGAAATTTAGCCCTCACCATTAAAGAAGGTGATGGAGGACTAATATGTCACTACAGCCTAATACCTATCATGATTGTAGCCACATTCTGCAAGTTCAAAAGATATAAGTCAAGTATAAGCTGAAAGAACTTAAAAAGGAAAAACAAAGCAGATGACTTCAATTTTATATATTTATATGATTTATTGCGTTACCTCCTGCATAGCATAGTCAGATTAATTCTTCTACTGATTAAGAAGCAGTTTAGCTTTTCTCTTATTTTTGGTCAAGCTCATTTTGTGATTAGTCACAAACCTATCCAGTTCCCAAAGTGTTTCGGGATCAACCCTGCCAATGTCCAATTCAATCTCATCGTCTTGTTGTAAAATCCCTTGACTCCTCTTTTTAACAATCTGGACAACATTAACTAGTTTCTCAGAAGGCAAAGTGTGGGATTAAATCAACCTCAGATAATCATCACACTGTGTGCAGCAGACTTTTTTTTTTTATGACTTCAATTTACTGAGGTGAAAAAGATGGAGGGACCCAAAAAAGCTTTATTATGCTACTTACTGCTTCCAGTTATCAACTACATACATTCAGATCAAAATCACAGCACACCTTCAAGTTAACATATCGATCAATACAGCAAGACTCTTGCATCATTCACCAGCAAGTCTTGGTATTACATGGTCTAGGAAACGGTCTTGTCATCCAGCTACTTGGTCGATCAATACAGATTGGAACTGTTGTATTACATGTGTTAATCACATTGCGTGGTATATATCCTGGAGCTCCCTTAATAATTTTCTCAATGACACTAAAATTGAGATAAGTTTTCCATTACCAGGCAACATAGAGTTATCGTCTGACTGGAATATGAAGATACGAAAGATGAAAACTGATACCATGCTATATGTGAGATCCATCATTCAGGTGAGATTACATGTAGACAAACACATTTACAACAAATGATGTATCATTAATGCGAGAAATCATTGCATAAACTCGAAAGTGAACTCCTTGTTCAAGAAATTTAGCTGTTGAAGTTTCTCTGCATTGGATTATATCCATCTACAGAACTCGGTAGGATATCACACCATCTACTGTCTCAACTACTAATTGGTTCATTCGCACAAGCAGCAGCAAATAAGATCTAGCTTTAGGCCCTATATCAACAAAACAACACCAAATCATGTCCTGAATTCTTCATAATATAAACCGACAAGAGATATTTGTTAGATCAGCAGACAAAACATACTGATAATGTTCGGCATTTATATAAAAGAGTCCAGTTGCTATGAACAACAGTAGTCCATTTTGTACATATTTTGGCAGTTAAAAGTTTCAAACAACAGATTTTACATATGTGATGAAGCAAGGATGGCACTGTCAGCAAGACAGCAGAACTGCTGTGGTTCTTAGCAACTGGTAAGAGGTTAACAGAATGAACTTACCCAAACCCAGGGATGGAATTTCATCTTGGTGGAAGAAATTTCCTCTGCTTGTTTTCTGTTTCAGGCCTGAGTTGATCTTCTCTACAGCAGCAAGCAAGTCCTGAGAGTCCAGTTAGAGTCATAATATTACTAAGGGACACTTGGAGACCTGCCATATAACAAATCTACGCTAGACAGGGCATCATCCATACTCATATCTGACCTAGTTAATGGCCTCTATTACGTTACTTCTCATCTTAAACAAACACAATAATTAGTATTCTGAAATCACAGGGAGATTCAAGAGAAGATAATGTACAATAGATCAGTCTGCAATACAACATCCTCTAATTTGGATACCAGAAAGTTGAAATCAACAAAAGCAAGCTTTCTCTAGTGGTCTGCTACTTAAGGGGTTGATCAAAATGGAAAGCATCAGTGAGACCATTCTTGAAAGCAAAGCACAACTAACTTCGACTGTTTATCATGAGTCAGCATTTTATTCTAAAATTCTGCAAACTAATATTACAATGGGAAATAAAGGTAATACACTGGGAATTCTGGGAAATGCAATAACCAATAGTTAATCTATGGTAGAAAAATCCACAGCATGATGGATGACTGAGCTACCCATCCAACATAGAATCATTACCATTTCCCAGCAATTCAAGATATTGTCCTAATAAATTGTACTGAATTCCCTTTCCATTCTCTATCTAGAACAGCATAATGCATCATCAATTCTCAGAAAGATCTTATTCGCTACATCCTAGCTAGAATTTTGTCCCTATATGATACCAAACGCAGGTACAAGAGCAGTTCCCTTTATCTTATCTTTCATTGAAGATGAATAATTCTTCAATTTGCATGCACAGTGTAGTTACAAGATTTTTTATTCATCTATTATTATTATAATTTTAAGAAAACAGTTTCAAGGAGCATGAAGCATAAGTTCATACCTCCCAAGGCGCTAGACTTTTCATGTAGGAAGGAAGACACTCATAATCATCCCTGCAAACCTTCACAAGCTGCAAAGGAGCTACAGCTATCATTTCTTTATCCTCTACTTCCCCTACATTATTTCACAAACAATGACCAACGTTACTATGGGCAATCATTAGATTCTGCTTGCATCTAAAGAACTGAGTTTCTAATGAACTGTGCCAAAGAAAAAAAAAAAAAAAACATCATTGCATACCGAAATCCAACAGAGATCCATCTGAAGACGCTCCCAAGCTCTCCTTAGAAGGATCATACGAGAACGACAAAGGAAAAGATACATCTTGGTCCTCATTTCTAGCATTAGCTGCACAAGAGCCATGCAAGGGAACAGTGTTCATATGATGGTATATGAATTTAGCAAACAAGGAAACTCGAGCATTGCGAAAAGAATAACACAGAAAGATTTGGGGGTTTCATAACTTCACCTTGGAATGCTAAAGTAGCAAGGGAAGCATCCGAAAGCCCAAGCTTCTTCAAACTCAATGACTCGTCCAATCTAATGAAAAAAAAACCCACTAAGGAAACACAAACACAACCACTTTCTTCTCAATTTCAATTTCAATTCTGAGATAAAGGATACAAAGAGTCATCGTCGTCGTCATCAGCTGCATCCAATCCATCCTCTGGAGTAATCGGCGTCGATACATCGTCCTCATCGATCTCAATTTCTAGAAAAAATTCGAAAAAATTAAAAAAAAAAATTGTAAAAAATTGGAGAAAATGGAAGTAAAATTAGTGTGAGAGAGAAGAGTACCGGGGAGGTAACCGAAGGGCTGGAGGCGGTGTTGGAGGTGGAGGAGGCGGGCGTGGTTGTCTTTGTAGACCTCGTTGCAGTGACCCAAGAGCTCCTCGAAGGAAACGGTGTCGAACGACATCGTTTCGAGGAGGTTGAGGTGGGCGCTGGCGGTGGAGACGCGGCGGTTGAGGGAGTGGATGAAGGTGGAGGAGGCGGTGGCGAGAGGGATGGGGCGGCGGTCGATGGAGGTCTTGAGGGCGTCGCAGCTGCCCTGGAGGTGGTTGCAGAATGAAGCAGTGGAATTGCAAAAGCTCCGAATCGAGTCCTCCATTTCTTTCTTTCTGACTCGAACTCGCTCTCTCTCTCTCTGAGCTCTCAAGCCGAAACCCCTTTTTTTTTTTTTTTTTTTTTTTTGCCTTTCTCCTCCCACTTCAAAATTGAATGAGCGGGAACATATTGTAAGGTATGTAACTCTGTAGTTGAGTATAGATAGACATCTAGCGCCTGTAGCTCAGTGGATAGAGCGTCTGTTTCCTAAGCAGAAGGTCATAGGTTCGACCCCTATCTGGCGCGTTAAATATTTTTTTAGGCAATTTTTTCTAATCTATCCATTTATAGTATATTTTATAAACAATTTTCTCATCTATTTATGCAAGTTCTATTTTAAGGATTGATAAACTAGCACAGGTGGTCGAGTTGGTAAGAACCTGCAAGTGTGGAACCCCCACAGTCGGGTTTGAATCCCGCAAATGTTGATTCGAGTTTAAATCTCAATCTATTTTTGGTGAGGCTCAAAGTAGACATTTTCATCTTCAATAACAATATAGAAAAAGCAGTAAAAGACTGTTACTTGAATCAACATAGCCAATTAATGGTTCCCTTGATTCCAACTGTTAATATGCGCGCCGTCTCCAAAATCTCTATTTAAGATCCTTGTGGTGGTTTTTAGGTCTTATGGTGTGATTTAACAACTACAATATGCTTATTTATCCCACTTGCTAAGAAGCTACCTCTCTTTTCATTCAGTCTTTCGTATGTTCGATGTTGGTTTTCTAATTTATGACTTTTAGAGCACAGGTAAATTTCAAGAGTGTGGAAGCATCATATAGAGTTATAGAAAATGTGATTTGAGTTGGTAGAATCTACAGATTCTGTATTATACTCTAAATTTTGCTGCTAAGAGCCAGCTATTTCATTATCTTCTCAACATTTTTTTTTGTTCTTATTTCATTTACCAATTATACGAAAGAGAAATTTTATATACAAATAGTATTCTACTTAATTCGCATCCATTATTTTTGAAAACTTTTTTAATTACCATCTTAACCTCAACCAAAAATAAATAAATAAATTCGAGGAAGAACAACTCCACCAAAACGAAGCAAGCAGAATTCAACCAAAATTTAAATTATTTCATAAAGAGATTGTTAATTTATTTATTCTGAATAAATGACTTGTGTGGCTGTCCTCAAGCCTTGATTAATGAAACTGTTGAATACAAAGGGGGACATTGAGCCTAAACCCCCTTATTACAATAAACATCTAGAGAACGTCTTGAACTGAAAATCAAGAGTCTCTACCAATAATACATTCAACCAAGCACTAACTAGCAAAGAGTGCTCCACTGGCTACTCCATTTGCTTTGACATAGTGGTTACATGTTGGAAAAATAACTTAATTAAGCATAATTACCAAAAGCCATAACTTTCTTGCTATGTTGCTGCTGGAGGATAAATCTGACGACATTTAATTTCACCCTACCATTAGAAAGTTGTGACCATTTGACGAAGTAAGGAACTCACTGCCTACCCAGAGCAGATAAGACACACAAGATTTGAAGCTCGGGACACAGCCCACTTCGTCTTACTCCAACTGGGGAGGGACTTATTGCCAGAATAAAGCCACAAAAATAAAGACAAAAGAAAACATGAAAACTAAAAACAAACCAGAAAAGGCCTATTGATCACTTCCAAGCCCAAACTCCATCCCAGACTGGGCCCACAAGCAATGCCCAGGGCTAACATGCCAAGACAGCAAAGAGAACGTATCTTCTCCATCTCAGCCTAAGACCCCAACTGCATCGCCACCACCGCCCCGGCAGCCATACGCATCGCTTCACCATTGGCCTCAAGCCCCGACCACCATTGCGTTTCCGCCGTTGTCAAACAACTAGCAAGCGACAACGCCATCAGCGCTCCGCTGTCATCCCTATCATCTAACCATCAATCTATCCCATCTAGCCATCGATCCTAGCTCGCTTTCCATTGACTACCACGAGTTGTCGCTCAATCGCGGCTAAGATGCAACCTCTCTCTGATCCCGACTCTAGCTCTGACTCCACCTCAAATGTAGTCACCATCCCCCGATATAGACAAAGAAACACATTCCTTGACCCCAACCTCTGAGCTTCAAGCACACCAACCAACCAGACAACCCCTCCAACCGCACGTATCGTGCACTGGAAAGACTAGTGGCTAGTGCCAGTACCGAGGCGCAAACCGAACATGCACGAACGACTACAACGCTCTCAAAGTTTTTCTCTCTAGAATGTGTGGAGTAAAAGAGTTGTTTCAACAACAAAACCTCTGATCAAACTGGATGTAATGCTTGCCTCTTATGAATCTTAAACTAGGCTTTAAATAGCCTTTTACAAAGCAACATAATACATGAAAATAGCTCACGTTAGCTACTGCTATCAACTAAAACTAGAATAAGTCAAAACAGCTATCTTTCCTAGAGACTAGGACTTATTGAAACAGAAAACCAAATGCTCCTAACTTCAAGCAACTAACTTCAACAGATGACGACCCTTTCAATCCCTCCCTTAAACTAGCTGCAGAATGCAGTTAGTTTATATAAGTGAGATCACACATTCTCATCTTCTTTCTAAGTCTCTGAAAAGCCTCGAGCTTTAGTGCCACACATCTGCTACTTGTTCTTGAGTTCCACAATGAACTAACTTAACTTCTCCATCTTTTGCAAGGTCTCTCAAGAAATGAAAACGCACCTTGATGTGCTTGCTTCTTCCATGCATTACTGGATTTTTTGAGAGTTTAATTGTAGAGGTATTATCACACATGATGGTAGTGCTTCCTTCTTGAACATGATTCAAATTTCTCAATACTCTTCTCATCCATACAGCCTGACATGCACAAGCAGCAGCTGCCACAAACTCTGCTTCGGTGGTTGAAAGTGTAATAATCGGCTGTTTTTTCGACATCCAAGACACAGCACTTGAACTCAATAAGAAAACATAACCTGATGTGCTTTTGGAATCTTCTTCATCACCAGCATAATCTGAGTCTGTGAAAGCAAGCAAATCTTCTTCCCCTCCCTTCTTGTAGAAAATACCATGACTAGTAGTCCCCTTCAAATAACGTAGAATTCTCTTAGCAGCTTGCAAATGTAATTTAGTGGGTTTTGACATGTACCTGCTGATTAAGCTCACACTAAACATGATGTCTGGACGTGTAGCTGTAAGATACATTAAGCTTCCAACAATTTGCTTGTAGTAGGTGTCATCCACAGCAATTCCATTAACATCCCTACTTATTTTGAAACCCGGAACAATTGGACTACTTACACGTGTGCTTTCTGACATTTCGAACCGCTTCAACACTTCATTAGCATATTTCCTTTAACACACGAAAATCCCATTTGGTTTCTGCAACACTTCAATTCCAAGGAAGAACCTCATCTTCCCTAAGTCAGTCATATCAAAGGCTTTCATCATGGAATTCTTGAAGTCAACCATCATACCTTCATCCTCGCCGATGTAAATCAAGTCATCCACGTATATGCTAACGATCAGCAGTTTACCTTCACTGCTTCTCTTAGTGAACAGTGTTTGCTCATTTGGACACTTCTTGAAACCTTCTTCAATGAAATGAGACTCAATTCGACTAAACCAAGCTCTTGGAGCCTGTTTTAAGCCGTAAAGAGCTTTTTGCAACTTGTACACTTTGTGCTCACTTCCCTTCTTTATATACCCCTTCGGTTGCTCAATGTACACGTCCTCGTTGAGTTCACCATGGAGAAATGCATATTTGACATCTAATTAAAGAATGTTCCACCCTCTGCATGCTGCAAGTGCCACAATCATTCTTACGGTGTCCATTCGAGCCACTGGAGCGAAGACTTCAGTGAAATCAATTCCCTGCTGTTGAGAGTATCCCTTTGCCACCAGTCGAGCTTTATACTTGTCAACTTCACCGTGCTCATTCAGTTTCGTCTTGAAGATCCACTTAACACCAATGGTTTTAGCTCCAGCTGGCAGGTCCATGAGCTTCCAAGTCTGATTCTTTTCAATGGAGTTTATTTCACTATCCATGGCCTTTCTCCACTTTTCTTGTCTCACAGCATCTTCGAACACAATGGGGTCTTCAACTGCAA